>NC_138558.1:821848-1061848 GCF_964273705.1 Natrix helvetica | reverse complement strand
CTACCCTACCCTACCCTACCCTACCCTACCCTACTCTACTCTACTCTACTCTACTCTACTCTACTCCATTCCATTCTATTTTCTACCCTACCCTACCCTACCCTACCCTACCCTACCCTACCCTACCCTACTCTACTCTACTCTACTCTACTCTACTCTACTCCATTCCATTCTATTTTCTACCCTACCCTACCCTACCCTACCCTACCCTACCCTACCCTACTCTACTCTACTCTACTCCACTCCATTCTGTTCCATTTTCTACCCTACCCTACCCTACCCTACCCTACCCTACCCTACTCTACTCTACTCCATTCCGTTCCATTTTCTACCCTACCCTACCCTACCCTACCCTACCCTACTCTACTCTACTCTACTCTACTCCACTCCATTCTGTTCCATTTTCTACCCTACCCTACCCTACCCTACCCTACCCTACCCTACCCTACCCTACCCTACCCTACTCTACTCTACCCTACTCTACTCTACTCTACTCCATTCCATTCTATTTTCTACCCTACCCTACCCTACCCTACCCTACCCTACCCTACTCTACTCTACTCTACTCTACTCTACTCTACTCTACTCTACTCCATTCCATTCTATTTTCTACCCTACCCTACCCTACCCTACCCTACCCTACCCTACCCTACCCTACCCTACTCTACTCTACTCTACTCTACTCTACTCTACTCCATTCCATTCTATTTTCTACCCTACCCTACCCTACCCTACCCTACCCTACCCTACTCTACTCTACTCTACTCTACTCTACTCTACTCTACTCCATTCCATTCTATTTTCTACCCTACCCTACCCTACCCTACTCTACTCTACTCTACTCTACCCTACTCTACTCTACTCTACCCTACTCTACTCTACTCTACTCTACCCTACTCTACTCTACTCTACTCTACCCTACTCTACCCTACCCTACCCTACCCTACTCTACTCTACTCCATTCCATTCCATTCCATGCCACTCCATTCCCATTCAGTTCTAAAGCTTCTTCAATTCTTCAGAACTGGAGCTTCTTCTTGAAGGAGAAATTAAATGTTTTCAGGTAAAAACCCAAGAAATCCCTGTTGCCTTTGGAGAAAGGGCCTTTGGGACTCCAGCCCTTTAGTTGAGCCCTGAGCTCTGGGTGGCCTTCACCTTCACTGGCAAGCCCTTCGCTCGATGGACGGGGGGGGGGGGGGGAGCAGAGGGGGAGGTGGAGATGAGTGCCTGTTTATTCTCAGTAGCAACGTGGCTCCCATCTATGGTTAACATGTGGCTTACATCGGTTTGGTTTTTATTTAACATACGTGTCTGTGGGGGGATTCTTGAAGACACGCAGAGCAACGTTCCTTAATTGAGTGGGTCCCAAATGGGTTGGACTACTACTCCCATATGCCTCCACCAGCCCCAGCCAACAGGAAGTTCAATGCATTGATGGGCCACCAGTTTGGGAAGGGAAGTTCTGGCTGGAGAATTCTGGGAGTTGAAGTCCCCAGTCTTAAAGTAGCCAAGGTTGGACACTCCTGCCCCAGAGCTTTCCTCCAAGCGTCTTCTTTGGTTGCTTAGTCCATTTGCAGGACCCAGGAGAGGCATCCTGGTGTAGCAGTGAAGGACAGGAGAAGACCCAAGGGTGACCTGAGGCTCTTAGTCATTCTCAAACCAGCCTATCCCATAGAGTTGCAGTCTGAACGTTTATGGTGGAAATATCTAAGGACGGTCTGTCTTCACTGGTCCTTCCCTGCCTCTTCAGTGCCTTGACCCTTTCTCGCTTCCTTTCTCCCGCACAGTGTGACCCTTACGTGAAGATTTCTGTGGGGAAGAAGTCCATCAATGATCAGGACAATTACATCCCCTGCACCCTGGACCCGGTCTTTGGAAAGTAAGTCTTCCCATAGAAGTCCCTGGCAGGGTGGGGGGAGGGGAGCAGCCGTTTCTGAATGGAATGGGGCCGCTTGCTACAGCCAAATCGCCACCGGACAAGCGAATGCCGGACAATTCAACAAATGCAAAAGTGAAATCAATTTCAACCGAACCGTGGCCAATAATAGTAAAATAAGGAAAGTCAATCCAGAAATACAATATATGGACACCCATAATAAAAGAAACTGAATGAAATGATGTTGAATTGCCTGTGGTGAGTTCTCCTGCAGAGAATTGAGGAGGAGGAGGAGGGGGATGAAGAGGAGGATGAAGAGGAGATGACTATGGGGTCCTCGGTGTTCTCTGAGCCTGGTTGTTTTCTTGCAGACATCTCAATACCCCACTAGGTAACCTCATCAGTGCTAGAAAGGAGCTTCAATGGCTGAACAACCACAGCGACTGCATAAAATCCCAGCCCTTGTTCCTTTCAGCTGACTGGCGTGTTTCTGCTTTCTGTAGGATGTTTGAGTTGACTTGTACATTGCCCATGGAGAAGGACTTGAAGATCACCCTGTATGACTATGACCTCTTGTCCAAAGATGAGAAGATCGGGGAGACCACCATTGACCTGGAGAACCGCTTCCTTTCCAGATACGGGGCTCGTTGTGGCCTCCCGCAGACTTACTGCATGTGAGTATTTCTGGACAATCATATCGATCTTCCTTACAGAAACTGAAACCTGAGTTTGACTCCTCTTCCAAGGTGGAAGACCATCCTGGTGGAGGTATCTCAGAGGCTTCCTGGGTCCCTCTACCTCTCAGATGCTGCCACTGTGGAATTGAGGTAGCTTAGTGGTGGGGGAGACTTTTGCATGGAGAACATGCCAGAGTCAGCCCCATCCTATGTAGCTAAACATGACCACACGTGAAAACGTAGGAGTCTTCTGACTGTCTAAGGGCTTGAAGTACATATTATGTTCTGTTCCTGAACGGTTGCAGGAACTGGGCCTGGCTAGTCCAGAGAAGAGAAGGACCAGGGGAGACAGGAGAGCAGCCTTCCAATATTTGAGGGGCTTCCACGGAGAGGAGGGGGGTCAAACTATTTTCCAAGGCACCTGAAGGCCAGACAAGGAATAATAGATCAAGCTTGAATCCATGAATCCTTGAATCCAATAATGGATCAAGTTTGAAACTGATCAAGCAGAGATTCAACCTGGAAATAAGGAGGAATCTCCTGACAGTGAGAACAATCAGCCAGTGGGACAGAAGTTGCCTTTGGACGTTGTGGGAGCTTCATCACTGGAAGCTTTCAAGAAGAGATGGACTACCATCTGTCAGAAATGGCGTAGGGTCTCCTGTTTGGGTGGGAGGTTGGACTAGATGACCTCCAAGGTCACTTCCAACTCTGTTAATCTGAATCTATCTAAAATGATCAATGATCTGGAGACTAAAGCATGAAGACTTGTGCAGGAACTGGGCCTGGCTAGTCTAGTGAAGAGAAGGACCAGGGGAGGCAGGAGAGCATCTTCCAATATTGGAAGGGCTGCCCCAGAGAGGAAGGGGACAAGCTATTTTCCAAAACCCCCGAAGGCCGGACAAGGAATAAGGGATGGAAACTGACCAAGGAGAGATTCAACCTGGAAATAAGAAGAGGTTGTGGGAGCTTCATCCCTGGAAGCTTTCAAGAAGAGATTGGGCTGCTCTCGGTCAGAAATGGTGCAGGGTCTCCTGCTTGAGCGGGGGGTTGGACTAGATGACCTATAAGGTCCCTGCCAACTCTGTTAATCTGTATTGTGTCTCAGAAAAGAACTTTGCACCTAGATCTGAACCCTGAACCCCCCTGGGGCCAGGCAGAAGGGCTCTAGAAGAAGATCTAATAAGTTGAAGCTACAAAGGTCTACAGGTGGACCTTGGCTTCATTCATTTAATGACCGTCGCAGTGCCCCTGCGGTCACATGATCCAAATTTAGAGGCTCAGCAACTGACTCATCTTTATGACGGTCATAGTGTCCCCAGGTCACGTGATCCCCCTTGGCGACCTTCTGACCAGCAAAGGCCATGGGGGAGCCAGAATCACTTAACGACCGGGTTGCTAACTTAACTGCTGCAATTTTGGCAAAAAAAAGGGGTGGTAAAATGGGGCAGAACTGAAACTTAACAAGGGTCTCGCTTAGCAGCAGACCTTTGGGGCTCAGGTGTGCATGGTCGCAAGTGGAGGACTGCCCGTCCAGACCTTGCGGAGAGTTGGAGGAAGGACGCTTGGCGATTCCTCCGCTTGATTGTCCCGCTTCTCCCCTTCCAGCTCTGGCCCCAACCGGTGGAGGGATCAGCAGCGCCCATCCCAGCTCCTCCATCACTTCTCCTGGCAGCTCAACGGCAAATTCCCCGTTTACAAAACGGATCAGATCATCTTTGGAGACCAAACGTTCCGCCTCTCGGATCTGGGTAAAAACCTCTCGGCTCCCTTCCGGCTTCCCTCCAAGGCTCTGCGGCCAGGAATCTCACCTTAGATACCACCCTCCCCCCCCGGCACCTGCAAAAGCAGCGACTGACGGGCCAGTGAGGGTCCCTGGGGCTCTCTGAGCTGGGTGGTTTCCTTGCAGACGTTTCATGACCCAGCTAGGTAACATCAACAGTGCCAGAAGGGAGGAGGGTTTGCAGGGAGGAGGAGGAGGAGGAACACTTGATGCTCTCTGAGCTTGGTGGTTTCCTTGCAGACATTTCATGACCCAGCTAGGTAACGTCATCAGTGCTAGTAAGGAATGGGAAGCAAACTCCATTCCTTAATAGCACTGATTATGTTACCTAGCTGGGTCATGAAACGTCTGCAAGAAAACCACCCAGCTCAGAGAGCACGAAGGACCCCTCATTTAAGGTCCCTTCCAACTATATATTATTCTATATATCAAGAGTGACAGATTCGTTCGTCTTCCTGGCACCCCTTTGGAACTCCCCAAAGCAAACCAATCCCCCTTGGCTGTGGTGTGGGCAGCCGAGCCCTGTAGGTGTAGCTTCCGTCCGGCAGAGAGAGACCTTGTCCCGGGGCTGAGCCCAAAGGTCCCCCAGGGGAGACGCGGAAGAGCCCTTCTCTTCCTGGGTCCCGTGTTTCTCTTCATGCTTGCAGGCTTTGGGGATTTGGGGGATGTGGGATTGTTATGGCTGGGTTGGATTGCGTCCGTCCTCTGTTGGGGGACGAGGGAGGGGGGCTTCCAGAGGTTGGCCCACTTGCTCTGGTTGACGAAGGGGATTCTTCAGGCTGTAGAAGGCCGAGAGCAAGGAGTCCGGTTCAACCTAGGAAGCCTTGGTCCGCTCTGAACTCGGTCCTTTCCTTGCAGGCGTTTTGTGACCCAACTAGGGAACATCATCCACACTAGAGGGGGGGGGGGGATAGCTCTTGGTTTGCTACTCACTGACTTGCCCTGTGGGGGTTGGTGGGAGTGTTGCTTTTGTCTTGGTAGTTGCTTGATTCGGCTGTTGTTTACTGTTCGGTTGGGCCTCTCACCCTTCTAGCACTGATGAAGTTACCTGGTTTGGTAATGAAACGTCTGCAAGAAAAGAGCGAAGCTCAGAGGGCACCAAGGAATCTACAATTATCACCCTCCTCCTCCTCCTCCTCCTCCTCCTCCTCCTCCTCCTCCTCCTCCTCCTCCTCCTCCTCCTCCTCCTCCTCCTCCTCCTCCTTTCTGCAAACCCCACTCCCTTCTAGCACTGACAATATTATCTAGTTGGGTCATGAAAAGTGTGCAAGAAAACCACCAAGGACCCTACAGTTCCCCCCCCTCAACATTATTCTCTTCTAGCGCTGATAATGTTCCTTAGTTGGGTCATGAAACATCTGCAAGAAGCCCACCAAGAGCACCAAGGACCCAACAGTCCAACCTGAGCCACAAATAGTTTCTTCTGTCGCTAACCTAAGAGGGTCCCCGCTGGGACCTTCCCCTCCGTCCCTCCCTGCATTACGGACAGGAGCCCCAACAGTTGAGCGGCAGGTGAAATCTCTGCCTTTTCTCTTCGGTTCAGAGGACAGCAAGCCCCCCAACCCCCACCTGGGCCCTCTGGAAGAACGGCTGGCCCTGCATGTCCTGCAGAAGCAAGGCCTGGTCCCTGAGCACGTGGAGACCAGGCAGCTGTTCAGCCCCCTCCAGCCGGACATCGAACAGGTAAAGTTGGCAGGGAGAAGAAACTGATGGCTTTTCTCCTCCCCCTCCTTCTCCTCCTCCCCCTCCCCCTCCTCCCCCTCCTCTTCCCAAATCCGTCATCAGAGATTGGCGATCATGTTGGCTTCCACTCCAGATGATCCGGGGGATTCACACTTCCTGGGGCAATTTGCTTCCTGGCGTAAAGGATGCTGCATGTCAGCGCATGGGTGTTGATGGGAGAGATTCCTATTGTGGAAAGAATTTATAAATGCATATCAATGTCTTAGACATATTAGATAGGAAATCCCAACTGATTAGCAGCTCCCCAAATCTTTTCAAACTTACAGCAAACATAAGGATTAATTAAACCCCTATTTCAAATTGTAAACGCACAGAGAAACAAATGGACTGAATCCCATTAGCTCAAGGTAAGCCCAATTATAGTGCAGTTGAAACGAAGAGACCCAATTCACATCGCTGGATTTAATCAACTCCTACTTTGGGGTCAGCACGTACACCCACCCACACCCAGGACAAACCCCCACATAAAACAACCTCTCCGTACCCCACTTCCCCACCAGCTGCCCCCAGAGGCAAACCTCTTCCTTTTGAGGAATTAGTAAATCTCCTTTGCTCAAAGCTTTTCTGGACTTCAGTCTGATTTATTGTTGCCTCACCTGAGCTCAAGTGGAAACCCCAAATTATTCTCCTGACTCTGCCAGTGTCCAGGCTTCAGAATCCCCCCTTCCCCTTGAGATGGTGCCCTCCAAGACAAGGCTGCCTAGTGGTTGCCCTCTAGCTAATTGACATTGTCTGCAGATGCCAGGTTGGTCCAACACTCCCTCCTCCCTCGGCCAGGGCCCAACTAAACCCCAGGTATGTGAGAGAGGTGGACCAATGACTGGTCCTTAGTAAACCACCACAAGAGACAGGAAGACGACGGAGGGATGGGTTGCCTTCTATAAGGACCCCACTGCTGTCACAAGAGACAGTCCCCGTGGCTAACCTGCCCACAGAGTCAGGGAGCTGCATTCAAACCCAAATCCTTGGCCAGGGACATTGCAAAGGGACCCTCTAATTCACGGCTTCCCCTTTCATTACAGGGCAAAGTTCAGCTTTGGGTGGACCTGTTTCCAAAATCCCTTGGGCCACCGGGACCACCGTTCAACGTGAGCCCGCGAAGAGCAAAGAGGTAACGCCCCCTCCCCCCTCTCAGGCTTTTTCATGCACGTAGCTGTCATGCCCCCATTGGAGCCTGAATCTGCGGGGGAAGATGAGTTGGAACCAGAGATGGAGGGCTTCGGAGGAAAAGGGGAAGGGCAGGGCCAGGGCCTTTCAGGATTGGGATGGCTTATAGGCAGGGAGGAA
The DNA here is from genome assembly GCF_964273705.1 of Natrix helvetica. Taxonomy (NCBI): domain Eukaryota; kingdom Metazoa; phylum Chordata; class Lepidosauria; order Squamata; family Natricidae; genus Natrix; species Natrix helvetica. The sequence goes on along the minus strand of NC_138558.1, from coordinate 1,054,482 downwards.
CAGGAGAGACAGAGCTCAGGCAAGGAGCAAGGGCCACCCCCTCCTGATCCAAGAGCACGGAGAGTGGAGAGAAGACAAGAACAGTGCAGACTGAGCAGGCTCCTCGGGAGGAGAGTGCCCCGCCCCTCTTCACAAGGCACACCTGGGGAATTAGGCTTAAGGAGACGCTGGGGGGAGGGGCATTTGTCAGGAACAAATGCTCAGCTCCTGAAGTGCTGAGTGCCGAAATGCCGCCGTTTGAACTTCCCAAGAGTCCTTTCATTCCTTCTGGCATTCTGGACTAATTACCTGGATCTTTTGCTTCCTGGAGTGCTTGATTTGCCAAGCAGGATTTATTGCTGTTTAGCCCCAGTGTAGACAGGGCTCAGCTGGGGCTGCTTGAGGTGTGTGTGGGGGTTTGACATCCCTTCCCTTTGGGACTGGCCAGAAGCGTGGGAGCATTTGGGGAAATTTGAACTGCCAGCAGTTGGGTCATCTCTGTTCCGGATCATCCCAGTAGCTTTCCCCATAGTCCACTGACTTTCTCAGCCTCGGCCCCTTGAAGATGGGTGGGCTTAAACTCCCGGAATTCTGGTCTGCTAGGGAATTCTGGGAGTTGAAGGGGAAATGCCACGGACTGCCCTGATCTTTAGCTATGAAGCAGATCCAAAGAACCTCAGAAGAGGTCGCTCCATTGCTGGTTGTAGTGAAAGACCCTGGTATATCTCTAGACTTTTCTGCTCTTCCTCTCTCCTGAACTCCACCTGGGCTGTTTCTCCCAGGTTCTACTTGCGTTGCATCATCTGGAATGCCCAAGACGTCATCCTGGATGACCTCAGCATCACCGGCCAGAAAATGAGCGACATCTACGTGAAAGGGTAGGTCGGCCAAAGCTTCTTCGTGACGAGGGCATCGTCCCTCTTCTCGTCCGTGGGGGCCCTCAATCATCCATCCACGTCACAGTTATCTCAACAGGGTTTTCCAAAAAGCAGCTGGACTTCCTTGAGTTTTTTCTTTCCTTGCAAATGTCTTTGCTCCTCATCCAAGAAGTTCTGAGGTTCTCCTCCAAGGACAGAAGAGGTTTCTTAGATGAGGAATGGGAAGCTCTTTGGGGACCCCTCTCTGATGGGTGCCCCCCCCTCTCCCGATTTTGTGGCTGATGGGCCTGGCCGTCCTCTGTGGCTTGCAGGTGGCTGGTTGGTTACGAGGAGAACAAGCAGAAGACAGATGTGCACTACAGGTCATTGGGGGGCGAAGGCAACTTCAACTGGAGGTTCGTCTTCCCCTTTGATTATCTCCCTGCTGAGCAGGTCTGCTCCGTGGCGAAGAAGGTGAGCATCTGGAAAGGCTGCGGGGACCCTTGCTGGGGGTCCACAGGGGCTCCAAAGCAGCCGGGTCAAATGCCGAGGGGTCTGGGGGAGTCAGGGTACGGATGGTTGGAGGGTGTGATAACTTCCCAAGCAGTTATCCGCTTGCAACTTGCTCGTTTTCCAATTTTATTTGGGCTCCTGTCATTTTATGATGAGATACATTTAAATGTGTGTGTGTGTGTGTGTGTGTGTGTGTGTGTGCGCGCTGGTATGTATGAATGTATGTATCTATGTATGTATCTATGAATGTGTGTATGTAGCTCAGGGTTGAACTGTGGGGTCTCTGAGTTTGGCTGTTTTCTTGCAGACGTTTCATGACCCAACCAGGTAACATCATCAGTGCTAGAAGGGAGGGGGGGTTGCTCTCTATTTATGTACTAGTGGCATGGATAGAAGACAACATTTGTAGCTCAGGGTTGAACTGTGGAGTCCTGGGTGCTCTCTGAGTTTGGTGGTTTTCCTGCAGACGTTTCATGACCCAACTAGGGAACATCATCAGAGCTAGAAGGGAATGGGATTTGATCTCATTACAGAGGTACCCAGTGTAGAAACCAGGAGAAATTCCCTGGCAGTGAGAACAATCAACCAGTGGAAGGTTGTGGGGCTCCATCACTGGAGGTTTTCTAGGAGAGATTCTGGACACCCCTTTGCCCAGAATGGCATAAGGCAGGGATGTCAAACGGGATTTCTTCGAGCATAGTAGTTCTTCTCCATGGACCAGTGGAGGAGGGAGGGGGAGACAGGATGGTCCCCTCCTGCAGCACTTGCCAGCCAAGATGCCTCCATGGTCTCCTGCCAACCAAAAACGGCCCCGCAGAGTCTGCAGGGGGCTGAAAATGGGCCGTTTGGGGCCCTTTCTGTTCCATCAGAGGCAGCACAAGCCTCCCTGCTCCCTTCCTTGCAATGGCTTCTCCTCTCTCTTCAAATGCAGGAACATTTCTGGAGCTTGGACAAGACGGAGAACAGAGTCGCCCCCCAGCTGGTCCTTCAAATCTGGGACAACGACAAATTCTCCTTCGACGATTACCTGGGTGAGGGGCAAATGCTCGATTTCTCCCTTCCGTCTGTGGATGTCCTGCGGCTTCTTTGCCCTCCGCCGTCTCCTCTCCTGCTTCCCAGGGTGGCATTTTTGAGGTTATTTTGGGGAGCTGGCAGGGGAGACCAGGAATGGATGTGCAGCCCTCAAATCATAGAAGAGAAGGGAAACTTGACGTGGTTGTGGGACAGTATTGGAATCCCTTCCTTGCCTGTGGAGTCCATCCACATCCCCAGACGCTGAGCAACATCTGGGCAAAGGGACGAGGGGAACAAATGGCGCCTGAGACAGGGCCAAGCCTGAGGGTGACCCAGACACACAACGGGCTCGCCAGGGGTCAAGAGCCAGGACCTGATAGGGTTCCTCCCTGGTGTCCTTTTGAGGGGCCCTGAGAGGCCGCAAGTAGGCAGTCTTTGGTGGAGGGCAGAGATTGAATTCTGGGCATCCAGAGAGGTCTAGCCTCCCCCAGACACACCTAGAGAGTTTGGCTTTTCTTTCTTTTTTCCTTCCTTCCTTCCTTCCTTCCTTCCTTCCTTCCTTCCTTCCTTCCTTCCTTCCTTCCTTCCTTCCTTCTCTCCCTCCCTCCCCTCCCTCTGTCCCTTCCCCTCTTTCTTTCTTTCTTTCTTTCTTTCTTTCTTTCTTTCTTTCTTTCTTTCTTTCTTTCTTTCTTTCTTTCTTTCTCTCCCTCCCTCCTTCCTTCCTCTCCTTCCTCTCTTTCCCAGCTCCTTCCTTCCTTCTTGTTTGTTTGTTTATTGGATTTATATGCCTTTCCTTCTTTCCTTCCTTCCTCTTGTTCCCAGCTCCCTCCTCTCATTCCCATCTTCTTTTCTTCTTTTCTCCTTTTTTTCCTTCTTTTCTTTTCTTCCCTCCCTCTGCAAGAGACCTGGCTATTCCACCCCCTTTCTTCCCAGTTTACACTCCTCTTTTCTTCCAACCTTCCAGGCTCCATCCAGTTGGACCTCAACTGCATGCCGAAGGCAAGCAAGACCGCTGAAAAATGCCAGTTAGATCTGCTGGAGATGCGGGAGAGGGAGGTCTCGCTGTTTGAGCAGAAGACGGTCAAGGGCTGGTGGCCTTGCGTGACGGAGCAGGAAGGCACGAAGGCCCTTGCAGTAAGTCTTCTGACCCTCCTTGTTCTGGGAGTGAATGTACGGCATGGGGCTTCCTGCCCGAGCAGCGGGTTGGACTAGAAGACCTCCAAGGCCCCTTCCCTCTCTGTCCTTCTGCATGTTCTGGAACTCTTCTGCTTAGGCCCAGGACCAGTTTCTTTCCTTGGAAATGCCAGGAATTGGACCTTCTGTGTGCCTCCCATACCTTCTGCTCCACAACTGATCAATCCTCCCATCTCCAGGTCTTCAAAGGTGACCTCGCCTCGCCTCACCTTTCTCTCTCTTTTGCAGGGCAAGTTGGAGATGACCCTGGAGATCATCAATGAACAAGAGCATGAAGAACGGCCAGCTGGGCTGGGCCGGGACGAACCCAACATGAACCCCAAGCTAGAAGACCCAAAGTAAGAGCCACCACGAGAGTTGGGAGGGGTGGTTGGGCTCAAGTTCTCTTCTCCTTGGAGACCGCTGGAGAGCACGAGAAGAATTTGAAGGTGGGATCTACAGTGAAGTAACTCTGGATTCCAACAGACCCATGCTTGGGGAAGAGGGAAAAAGTGAAAAAGAAAAGAATACACGACAAGAATATCACAGGATCTACGGCAGGGACGGGCAGCCTTGGCCACATTAAGACTGGTGGACTTCAACTCCCAGAATTCCCCAGCCATTGGGAGTTGAAGCCCACCCGTCTTAAAGTCACTGAGGTTGGAGACCCCTAATCTAAGGGGTTCCTGACTTACCCCAATTTCCCTTCCGGAGGAACCAGAGACATGGTGGTAGGAAGGACTCTGCTAAGTAGCAATGCCAGTCTTGGCACCCGGGCCATACCTGGTCCATCTTGGCCCCTGCGATGGGTTGCGGCTCCTATGTTGGGCAGCGGTGGGATGCAACTGGTTTAACAACTGGTTGGGTGAGTGCACGTGTGTTCCTTGGGTGCGTGCTCAGCATTGCAAAACCACCCACTGTAAACTTTCAAAATGTACCTTCTATGAGTAAAACAGCTGAGCTGCAGCAAACCTCTGCGCAAATTAGATGAGCCCCAAACCATGGAAATGTAGGAGAGGAAAGGCCCAGGGGAGGGTGGGCTGGGCCAACTGCTCCCCAGAACTACCAGTTCACCCGGACCGGTGTGAACTGGCTGAATCCCCCCCCCCCGATGTTAGGTGATCTTGACTTCCTCCCGCCCCTGAGACGCTCTTTGTTGCAGGCGCCCGGAGACTTCCTTCCTGTGGTTGAGCTCGCCCTACAAGACCTTGAAGTACATCTTGTGGAGAAGGTTCAAGTGGGTCTTCCTCATCTTCCTCCTCGTCTTCATTCTGTTGCTCTTCCTGGGCATCTTCATCTACGCCTTCCCGGTAAGATCCCTTCTTCTCTCTTCCTTCCGTTTCTTCCTCCCTCCTTCTCGGCCCCTTCCTTTCACCTTCTTCTCCATCCTGTCTTCTTCTGAGGCTTTGGGAGCAGCAGCGTAGCACACCCTGGAGAGGAAGGTTTTCCTCTCTCCAAGAAGTTGGATGGAAAATATTTATATAGTTACATATATTTACATATGTATGTATGTATGTATGTGTGTGTGTGTGTGTGTATATACATATACATACATACATACATACATACATACATACATATATATATATATATAATGTAAATATATAAATATAAAAGATATATAGATATATATCTATATCTTTAATTTATGTATGTCAATCGGAAGAGATTGCTGCTCGGGGCCTTTGCTTGGGTGAGAGTCGATGACCTTCAAAGTGCCCCTTCTAAACTTTGTGGCGCTCATCAAACATTATGGACAGGGGTGGGCAGGGTTGCCGCCATTACTGCCAGTTCGGTGAATGCACCATTTTGCACCTTTGACCCTAAATGCCATAAAAATTGCTCTGCGCATGTGCAGAAGCAAAAGACAGCGGAATGTAGAATAACAGAAGAACAAAGTTGAGAGGGACCTTGGAGGTCTTCTAGTCCAGCCCCCTACTCAACAAAAAAATAGGAGGACCAGTTCAGGGGCGTGGCAGGCCTGGGTTGCAACCCAATTCCAGCGATCCAGGCCCCCAAAATACTCCCGGTTCAGCCGAACCACTCCGAACTGGTAGGAACCCACCACTGGTTATGGAAGCACTTCTTGGTCCCCTCTCCCCGTTTTTGGAAGCAGAGACACCCATCCAGGGCCGTCCTTGCTGCCCTGCTCGGGGGTGGGTGGGGAGGGGGGCTGCTGTTCAGAATGAGGGTGGGGGGAGGGTCCTGGGCGTTGAGGTTGGGATGGAGCAGGAGAGCAACGGAAACCCCGACCGTGGATGAAGATTTTGGGCAGGGCGACTCCCGTTTCTGGAAAGGCAGCCAGGCGTCTCCTGGAATTCCTCCTCCTTGGAAGAGTCTTTCCTTCCCTCCCCAGATTCTGAGGTTGCTGACTTGAACGTCTCACCCTGGATCTGGGTCTTTGCGCTCTTCTGTTCCACATTAGGCTTTGGCAAGCCCACAAGTGGGGAGGGGGCAGGGGGAGGGGCAGGGGGAGGGAGGGCTGTTGTGGCGAAGGGGAGCCAGCTGGGCTCTGAAGGAGGGGGAGGCCCCAGAAGGCAGCTTGTGGGTTCGCCCCACAGTGATTGGGCTCCAGGATTTGAAGGGCTGCCCCTGAAGAGGGGGGGTCAGCTTATTCTCCAAAGCCCCTGAAGGCAGGACGAGAAGAAGCAACGGGTGGGAATTAATCAACGAGAGAAGCAACCTAGAACAAAGGAGAAGCTTCCCAACCGTGAGAACAATTAACCCGTGGAACAGCTTGCCACCAGAAGGTACGGGTGCTCCATCACTGGAGGTTTTCAAGAAGAGACTGGACATCCGCTTGTCTGAAATGGTAGAGGGTCTCCTGCTTGATCAGGGGGCTGGACTAGAAGACCTCCAAGGCCCCTTCCAACTCTGTCGTCCTGTTCTTCTGTTCTTCTGATTATAGATGGAAAATGGAAACCTTACAGTATAATTTCTAAGAGTTTAATCAGTCCACCCTTGGGGTAAGGCAGGGAGAGTCCAGAGCCAGTTGGATCTGCTGCTACTCCCTCGAGACTGGTCACCCCCTCCCCTCCCCCCTCGCCCCCCCCCTCCGTTGAGTTGAATCCAAGAATCCCGGGTCAGGCGAGGCCGTGGAGGTTTTCTCACCCAACCCCTTCCCGTGGAGTCCTTGCGCTTTCTGAGCTGGCTTGTTTTCCTTGCAGACGTTTCATGACCCAACTAGATAACAACATCAGGGCTAGCAGGAGTGGGGCAGGGATCACGTGACTCCAGGACACCAATGGGAGTCAGTGGCTAAGCATCCCAATTCTGCTCGGGTGATGCTGCTGCTGCAATGGCCGTAACTGTGCAAAAGGGGCACCTAAGTCACCCTTGCCAGCCCCGCTCTGCCTTTGAACGGTCACTAAATGAACAGCCGTAAGTCAAGGACCACCTGGAGTCTCCAGCCAGATGGAAGAAGTGCACACCTCCAGACGAACCCTAGAAACAAGAGCCCCCCAGTTCTGGGGGCTTCCCGGGAAAGTCCAAATGGTGGGAAATGAAGGAGAAAACGGCCAATGGAGCAGAAGGACAAGCCCCTCCCCCCCCTTCAGGCTCCTGGACCAGGGAGGGGTATTCCTCCCCCCTCCCCCCTCCCCCAAGGGGACTTTGGACGCCAGACAGAAACGGCCATTGATTCCGTTTGGGGCTCACCCCCCCCCCCAACATCTCCTGCTCCTTGGCTGCTGCTGGCTGCTAATCTCTTTCCAGGGATGGTTTCTTTCTTTCCTCCCTCTTCTTCCTTCCTTCTTCCTTCTTTCCTTCCTCTTTCTTTCTTTCTCTCCCTCCCTCCCTCCCTCTTCTTCCTTCCTTTCCTCTCTCTCCCTTCCTCCCCTCCCCTCCTCCTCTTTCTTTCTTTCTTTCTTTCTTTCTTTCTTTCTTTCTTTCTTTCTTTCTTTCTTTCTTTCTTTCTTTCTTTCTTTCTTCCTTCCTTCCTCTCTCTCTCTCTCTCTCTCTCTCTCTCTCTCTCTTTCTTTCTTTCTCTCCCTCCCTCCCTCTTCTTCCTTCCTTTCTTCTTTCTCCCTTCCTCCCCTCCCCTCCTTCCTTTTCTTTCTTTCTTTCTTTCTTTCTTTCTTTCTTTCTTTCTTTCTTTCTTTCTTTCTTTCTTTCTTTCTTCCTTTCTCTCTCTCTCTCTCTCTCTCTCTCTCTTTCTTTCTTTCTTTCTTTCTTTCCTTCCTTCCTTCCTTCCTTCCTCCCTCTTCTTCCTTCCATCTCTCTCCCTCCCTCCTTCTCTTCTTTCTTTCTTTCTTTCTTTCTTTCTTTCTTTCTTTCTTTCTTTCTTTCTTTCTTTCTCTTTTTTCAAGATCAGCCTCTCCTAATTCAATCCAGTGGGTTGGGAAGGGAGTGAGTGAGTGAGTGAATCAAAGCCGGTGTCCGGGAGAGCCTTTTCCCAGCACTGTCAATGGGCCCCTAGAGCCGGCTCCCCCAGGAGAAAGAAGGGGGGCTTCCTTTGGATGCCTGCAACCGGCTCCTGCCTACGGAGGCAAAGGGAGGGGGGGGAGGAGAGGATTTGGCTCTTCCTTCTCCACAACCCTCCCGACCCCGGCTGGGAACGCACGGCTGCTTCCAACAGGCCAATAAATCCGTGTTAACAGCAGAATGTAGAATAACAGAGTCGAGAGGGACCTTGGAGGTCTTCTACTCCAGCCTCCTGATCAAGCAGGAGACCCTCTACCATTTCCGACAAGTGGCTGCCCAATCTCTTCTCCAAAACCTCCGGTGTTGGAGCACCCACAACTTCTAGTGGCAAGCTGTTCCACCGGTCAACTGTCCTTGCTGTTAGGGAGTTTCTCCTTAATTGCAGGTTGCTTCTCCCCTGGATGGGTTTCCATCCGTTGCTTCTTCTTGTCTGGCCTTCAGGGGCTTTGGAGAACAGCACCTCTTCTTTGTGGCAGCTCCATAAGTATCAGAATAAGGTTGGTTGCTGGTGGTGGGGCAAAGGGGAAGGTGGGACGGAGACATTTCTGGCTTTGGGGTTCACTCCGGCCACCCAGCTGGGGGGGTTCAGAGCCCCCCTGGTGGGTGGAGACGGCCCAAGAGGATGCATCGAGGAGCAGGTGACACCCGTGGCCAGAACCCTCACCTCTCAGCTCCATCTTGGAGGCCAACCACTTTCCCTTTTCATCCATGCCTTGGGGAGCCCTTGGCTGAACCTTTGCACAAGGCAAAGAGGAGCTGCTCCAGAGTGTGGTGGTGTGAGTAGACGTGGGCACTCGTGGTTTCCTCATAGGATGCTTTGCCTTCAAGAGCTGCGGTGGTCCCGGCGTGTAGTTTGGGTGCAGTTCAAGGCTTTGGTTGTCCCCTGTGAAGCTTTTGATGGCCCAGAAGAGCCACTGGCAGAATTTCACTTGGGGTGGAGCTGGCCCCTTCCAGAAGATGCTTGGCCCCACCACTCTTCCCCCTTTTAAAAAAAAGTTTTATTTTTTGTCTTTCCATATACATTCACAAATATACATTCTCCTAGATACTATCAACGTTTATCTGTTGCCTTCTAGCATTGATCACAATCTGCTTAAAAAGATAAAAACCCCAATTGGAGTCGCTTTCTTGCCACCCTGCATCTCCATCTTATTTTGCAACAGCCCTGCCCCTTCCTTCCTTCGTTCTTTCCTCCTCTCCTTCCTCTTTTCTTCTTCCCCTCCCTCTCCCCCACTCCCCCTCTCTCCTACTCTCCTTTCCCTCCTCTTCCTTCCTCCTTCCGTTGTCGCCCGTGCTTCTTTTCTTTCTCTGATGGATTTTCGGGGTGACGTTTCAGTGAGCCCGGCTTTAAATTTACAAGAAGATAAATTTCCTCTTTTATTTTATTTTATTCCCCTATCATAAACCCACTTATGTCACATTTTAATTTGTGTATTTGTATCTTAATACTTTTCTGTTTTTCCCTCCTTCCCTTGATTTAATAAGATGTCGTCTGAGTTGCTTATTCTGTAATCTTCTCTTTTTTTCTTTATTTCCCTTTTCTAACCAGTCATAAAACCATCCCCAAGTCTTGAAATGCACCGATTCCTCTTTGTCCTTTATTCTCAATGTCAGCCTGTTCATTTCTGTCCAATATTTTCTTCATCATCTCTCCTTCTGACGGGATTTTGTCTGTTTTCATATTCTGTGCAAATACGATCCCACCACTGTTCTGATGGGTCCCTCTTGGCCTTGACCCCCCTGTGGTTCTTCTCCTCCTCCTCTCTGCAGAACTATGCTGCCATGAAACTGGTGAAGCCCTTCAGCTGAGCCCACCCACCTCCTGGAGCCGGACAAGAGACCAAGGAGACCTATGAAGATTGCAGGAGACCCCCACCCCCACCCCCCCTTTCCCATCCCACAGCTGCCTGGAAGGAAGGCGCACCAACGTTGCCTTGTAGAAACATGGAGATGAACCCCAGACCTTAGAACCTGCCCCCTCTCCAATTCATCCCAAGCGCTGCTCTGGTGACCTGGCTGGACAGATGTCCCAAGCTGCATGGCCATCATCTCATCTTCTGAAGAAGAAGAAGCCCTTCCTAGAGACCCTTGAAGGGGGCTACTATGGCCCGCAATGCCCGAAGCGACCTGGCAGAGAGAGGAGAAGGCCAGCGCAGAGAGGGCGAGGACCAGGGCACCTAGCAAGGGCCGAGGCGGCGGCCGTGACTGGACGATCCACGCTTGGCCACTTTGCTACCTTGCAGGTTTCTTGGGGTGCCTTGGACCTTTGGGTGGGTTGCTAGAGCAGAATTCCCATCAAGTAACTTTGGACTACAACTCCCAGGCCTGGATTCCACGACCGGTTCAGCCCAACTGACCCCACCCGGGAGCAACCCCCACCTCTGGTGCACACGAGCGAACCGGTGGGAGAAACAATGGAAACCCACCAGGGACACACACACACACACACGCTTACTCACTCACACAGACCAGTGTTGGGGGCGGAGTTCTGTCTGGCAGACGAATTCCGGACTTTTGTCCGTGTGCCAATGACGTAAAGTGGGGGAGGGTCTTTTGCAAGTGTCCCCGGGGTCTCCTTTCCTTGAGGCCCCGTCCTCCTTGGGGATCCATGGGCGTCATGAGGGCCACCTGGGCAGTTTCCCATCTTTCATGTCCCCTACAGGTAGTCCTCGACTTACAACCATTCGTTTAGTGACCGTTTGAAGTTACTTTGCCACTGGAAAAAAAGGACCTTTTTCCACACTTATGACGGTTGTGGCATTCCCGTGGTCGGGTGATTTTCATTTGGATGCTTGGCAACAGACTCGTGTTTATGACGGTGGCCGTGTCCCGAGGTCGCATGATCCCCTTTGCGACCCTCTGACAAGCAAAGTCAAGGGGGAAGCCAGACTCACTTAGCAACCGGGTGACTAACTTATCAACCGCAGGGATTCACTTAACAAAATGGCAAGAAACTTCGTGAAAGAGGAAAAGGCTCACTTTACAAATTTCTCACTTAGCAACATAAATGTTGGGCTCCGTTGTGGCCGTAAGTCGAGGACTACCTGCGCTTGAAAGCAAGGTGCAATCGAGATTTGAGGGTTTCCAGAAGGAGAGGGCTCAATTCTTGGGGAAGCCGCTGGGGGCCATTCCATCACCGTCCAAAATTATAACCCAAACCCCTTCCTGGTCTTTGCACATCCACGCCTGGAAGCAGGGCTGAAATCCAGCAGGTTCTGACAGGTTCTGGAGAACCGGTAGTGGACAGTTTGAGTAGTTTCTAGAACCGGCAAATGCCACCTCTGGGGGGGGGAAGGGAGATCTTGCGGTATCCTTCCCCTGCTACGCCCACCAAGCCACGCCCACAGAACCGGTAGTCCAGACGTTTGAATTTCACCCCTGCGTGGGAGGGGTCTCCTCTTTGCTGCAGGAAAAGGACCACTCTCCCCAGCCAATTCAGCACCTTCAACTCTCCGCAGCCAATTCTCCACGGTCCACTTGCTGTAGCCAATTCACCGTGGCAACTCGCCGCAGCCAATTTAACATAACAATTCGATTTAATTCTTGAAAACAAGTAAAAAAAACCATTTTAATTTTTGCCACTCACCTTTCATCCTGTCCCTCCTCTTGCATCCTTCCTTTAACCACTCCGTTCCACCATCTCTTGCATCTTGGTGTAACTCTGGTTGGTGAGTTGGCCGTGGTGAGTTGGGCTCCTGGGACACAAAGCAGAATCCGCCTCTTCAATCCGCTTGTTCGGGGTCCGGCCTGCTCTCTTAGCCGGGGAGGGGGCAGCGCGTTTTCCTTCTCATCTGTCTCTGCCTTTGAAGCAATGTTTGCACTGCAGTTGCTCACAGAATGCTATTAAATCCGGATGCTGGCGACCCCTGCTTTTCCCGAGCCTGAATGAGTGGTGGGATTAGAGGTGGGGTAGAAGAATGGGGTTGGTGGGCTGGATGGGCAGACATGCTCCGTGCAGCTGATTCCACTTATGGGAACAGCCAGCCAAGATCTGGATGGGCTCCTTGGCATGGGGGCAAAGCCACGGAAGGTCTCCTGCATTGGCACCCATGGGTGGGCTACCAGGCTCTGCATCACCCTCCCTCCAGGCCCCAAAAAGTCACTCCTGGCGTGAGATGCTTCCACCAAGCGCATGGAAATAGACAGACATTTTCATGTAAGCCCTCTAAAACTAAAGAAACAAGAGCTTCAGAGGGCAACTATTATTCCAATAACTCAAACCCCAGGCAGAAAAATGGAGTGCCACTGCAAACTTTGCAGCACAGCGACAGACACATTAAAGGTCAAGGTTCCCCTTGCACATATGTGCTAATCGTTCCTGACTCTAGGGGGCGGTGCTCGTCTCCGTTTCAAAGCCAAAGAGCCAGCGCTGTCCGAAGACGTCTCCGTGGTCATGTGGCCGGCATGACTAAACACCGAAGGCGCACGGAACGCTGTTCCCTTCCCACCAAAGGTGGTCCCTATTTTTCTACTTGCATTTTTTACGTGCTTTTGAACTGCTAGGTTGGCAGAAGCTGGGACAAGTCACGGGAGCTCCCTCCATTACGCGGCGCTAGGGATTCGAACCGCCGAACTGCTGACCTTTCTGATCAACAAGCTCAGTGTCTTAGCCACTGAGCCACAGCCTCCCTGATGGAAACATTACATCTGCCTAAAATTTCAGCCCCATCCACTATCAAGGAACTGAAGCAATCGTCCAATTTTAAAAAAGGGCTTTTAAATTTAAAATTAAGGCGACTAAGAAGCGATCTGTTCAGAAGTTTACAGAGCAGAGAAAGCAGGTAGGTCTCTGGTTTCCAAATCAGGTGTTTTAAAATTCCAGATGGAGTTTGAGAGCCATTTGGTGGTGTGGTTAAGGCCTTGGGAGCCCGGGAGTTCTAGTTCCACCTTAGGCCCATCTTGCCAGAGACAGAAAGTAAGAAACAGAAAGAAAGAGATGGAACAAAAGGGAGAGCAAGAAAGAAAGAAAGAAAGGGAGAGAATGAAAGGGAGAGAAAGAGAAAGGAAGAGAGAAAGAAAGAAGAAAGAAAGAAAGAAAGAAAGAAAGAAAGAAAGAAAGAAAGAAAGAAAGAAAGAAAGAAAGAAAGAAAAAGGAAGAGCAAGAGAGAGGTTTGTTTCATTTAGCTTTCGAAAACATTTGCACAGCCCTGTTGCAAGCGGACCGGTTCATGCAACAGGTGTATCCTGATTAGCTATCCTGGTTTTCTTGAATCATGGGTTATTTTCATCAGAGCAGGGAATGAAAAAGAGGTTTGCTTCATGTGAGCTTAATATCCTCTGCTGGGAGATCAGGAGATACCAGGCCGGGCGTCATTTGCGTCTGCTGCTCCCTTCTCCCTTTCTCTGGGTAAACAGGTGGTGACATTTCTCCAGCGCCAGGACACGGGGGGGGGGGGAGTAATTTTTGTTGCCAGGTGGAATCCGGGACGGTCACCAGGACTGGTCCCATCTCGCAACGTCGTCCTGGGAGATCAATATTTGCCTTCGTTGGTAGTAATTGGTCATATTTTTGGCTACTTTGGGAAAGTCGGCACAGTGCAGAGTTAACCCTTGGTCTGCCTGATTTGAGTTTTGAAGAAGTTACCCCTTCTCCTGTGCTTTCAAGATCTCATCACCAAAGAGAGACCACAGCTAGTCCTCGTTTAGTGACTAAAGTGACGACGGTACTGCTTTCCACACTTGCGATCATTGCAACATCCCCATGGTCACGTGATCAAAACTTGGACACTTGGCTACTGGCATGTACTTATGACGGTTGCAATTGCCCAGGGGGGAGGGGGGTTGTCGTGTTTTTGCGACCTTCGGACAAGCAAAGTCCACGGGGAGCCATATTCACTTAACAACCGGGCGACTAGCTTAACAACTGCGGGGATTCACTTCGTAATGGGGACAAGAAAGGTTCCACAAAACTCCCTTAGCCACTGCCTCACTTAGCAACAGAAATTGTGGTCGTAAGTTGAGGACTGTCTCCAGTGTTGGGCACGGGATAGTTTCATGTGCTTTTTGCGTCCTTAATCCATGGGTTTTCCTTGCTGTTATTTATTTATTAAGTGCCCATGTCTATAAACGGCTCCCCCTGGGAAGAGCCACCATAAGCATCCAGAACCACTGGTGCACTTGGAGGTGTGATGTCAGCCAGCAGAAGGCTCACATTAGGGCAGGGGAGGCCCCCCAAGAAGCGATGGGATGGTGGTGGAAGTCGAGCAGCCTGGGGGGCTTCCTTGGCACCCAGGAAGGAAGGAAGGAAGTCTACAGAGGTTCTCCGTCATCCAGGTCAGGGTTGTCCCAAAGCTGCTTTTTCAGGAGGCAACTGGAGTTTCCTTCTTGCAAGGGAGTCCAGTTTCCTCCTGAAAAAGCACTTTTGGGACAGGAAGGAACAAGGAAAAGGCACGATGGAAGCAATGTGTCCCTCTGGGTTCAGTTCCAAGTGGGGGGAAAGACGCTGGAAAACACAGAGGCTGCTTGGAAAGATGGTTTCATGGTGGACAGGGCCACGTGGCTTGAGCTCCTGCACAGAAAAGGGGGATCAGATGCTTCCAGATGTTGGGCGAAGAAGAAAAGAGGTGCAGAGATGCTGAAAGTCCCTGGTTTTATGCCCTCTCTGGCCTTGGATCTTGATCTTGGATTCTGATTGGCTGTCAGGCTCCCACGGGGCCATGCAGGTTGTGTTTTGAGTCCAAGTTGGGTTGAGCATTGCTTCTTCCCAGATGCCCTGTGGTGTGATGGGTAAAGGGCTAATGCTATCATGCCTTAATCCCATCACCCTGGAACTGAAGGGAGGGGATCTTTGTTATGTAGAATAGACTGACCCGGGCCTTTTAATGGCCCATTGACAAAAGTGAGGGGTATAAAGAGATTGAATCTGCTTCCTGCCTAAAAAAAACATGTTTCTCCATTTCTGATCCAGGGAACCATAATATTCTGCCTTTTTCAATATTCCCCAGGATGTTTCATTTTTCTAGGAGTGGGAACTGCCTACGGGCGTTTTTTTCAAGAGGCAGCTGGCTCTGAGCTGAAGAAGCTCCTTGGATGAGAGGGGAGACATCCTCCGAAGAAAACCAGAAAGGACGGAGAATCCCCAGAGACATTTAAAGAACAAGGAAGCAGGTCTTCTGCTCTTCTGAGCTCACATCTCCTGGCTTCATCCTGCTGCCTCCCAGGAGCACCGGCTACTGTTCCGGTACGGTACTCCGGAGGGCCCACCGCCCGCCGGTCCTCCTGACCTGCATTTGAGCTCTTCCACGCCTCCGTGCACGCGCACAGCATATACGGCGCCTGCATGACACTCTGCTGAGCAGCTGGAGGGCCAGGGAGGCTTGCGGAGGCGTCGCAGGAGGCAAGGATGCATGCATGCGCTGTGTGTGTGCATTCATGTGGTGGACGCCGGGCCCCGTTGCACCGTACTGGTTGCAACGGGATCCAGAACCCACCACTGCTCTGCAGACGTGTCATACGTTCCAGAGCGAGAGGGGAGGGAGGTATCTGCACACACACACACACACACACACACACACACACACACACACACACACACACGCTGCGTTCATTAGCCCCCCAAATGCCATTTGAGAAGGGAGGTGTAGATGTCAGGCGTGGGTCCCAGCCCTTCAAAGGGATGATTAGGGAAGTTCTCAAGATCTTTGGTGCACCTGCCAGGTGGGGGCCTGGGTTTTCCTTTGAAGAAGAGAGGACTGGGTTTTTTTTTGGGGGGGGGTTGTCTTGCTGCTCTCTTTCCTCCCCGTCTTTGAAATCAGCCTGGCCAGAATTCCCAGGTTCCCCATCTCTGAATTTTCTCAAATAACAAAGTTTGCAAGTTCAGAAGCAAAAAAGAGAGGAAGGAAGGGGATCGTGTTGGAGGGAAGCAAATGTATTTTGTCAGGACGGGGCAGCTGATTTCTGAGCAAGATTTGGCCTCGGGTCCCAAAGGGGCTTCCTCCAAAAGGCAACTGGACTTTCTGAGTTGTTCTCTCTGAAGACATTTCAAGAAGCTTCTTGAGTTCTAACTTTGGGCTGAAGCTCCTTGTCAACGTGACAGGTCTACCCAAGACATTCTCCAGCCTTTGGTTTAGAGGGAAGGGCTTCCAGGTGTTTCCAGGTGCAACTGATGAAGGTAGCCCAATCACCCTGACTCTCAGAGAGGCTGTTTAGGTAACAAGAAGAACCCCGTGGTCCCTTCCAGCTCTCTTATTCTGTTCCGTTGCAGACTTGGTCTAAAGGTTGTAAAACTAAGAAACTAGCAGAATAACAGAGTTGAAAGGACCTCAGAGGTCTTCTAGTCCAACCCCCTCCTCAGGCAGGAAACCCTAGACCATTTCAGACAAATGGTTGTCCACTCTCTTTTTGAAGAACACTCACAACTTCTGGAGGCAAAATGTTCCACTGATTGATTGTTGTCACTGTCAGAAAATTTCTCCTGAAGCAGGAGGAGGGGGAAGGGTTTCCTTCTTGAGCATGGGGTTGGACTAGAAGACCTCCAAGGTCCCTTCCAACTCTTAGGAATAACAATTCTTCAGTTTTTCCTCAATTTACACACAATTGAATTCTTCTCACAATTGAGGAGGAGGAGGAGAAGAAGAAGGAAGTAGAGGAAGAGGAGGAGAAGGAGAAGGAGAAGGAGGAGAAGGAGGAGAAGGAGGAGGGGGAGGAGGAAAAGAAGGAGAAGGAGAAGAAGGAGAAGAAGAAGGAGAAGAATGAGAAGGAGGAGGAGGAGGAGGAGGAGGAGGAGGAGGAGGAGGAGGAGGAGGAGGAGAGATGAAATATAGGTAGTCTTCAACTTAGGACCTAATTTGAATCCAAAATTTCTGATGCTCAGCAAGATAGTTGTTAAATGAGAGTTTTGCCCCATGTTATGACCTTTCTTGCCACACCGCTTAAGTGAATGCTGCCGCTGTTAAGTGAGTGACACAGTCATTAAGTGAATCTGGCTCCCCCCTTAACTTTGCTTGGGAGAAGGTCGCCCGAGGGGATCACGTGACCCAGGAACGTTGCAACGGTCAGAAACAGGAGCCAGGAGCTGAGCGTCTGAATTCTGATCACGTGACCCTGGGGAAACGCTGCAACGGTCGTAAGTGTGAACCATGGCCGCAAGTCCATTTTTTCAGTGCTTTTATAACTTTGATCACTAAAGAAAAAGGTTGTAAGCCAAGGACTGGCCAGAGACAAAAGTCCGTCTGCAAAATCTGAATGGGGGCAGGGGTCTTTCTTATCCCCCCCCCAAACTTGGGGAAGAGGCAGAGAGGGGCCAGGATGCCAACCAAGGGCTTTGCAAGGCCAGCAGAGCCTGAGGCTTCCCCCCTCCCCCCTTCTCAATCTTGGCACCCCAGGCCTTTCTCCCTCCCCTCCAAACCGGTTTTATTTCTTTTCCATCTTTCCAGTTCTCGGTGGCAGTTTGGAACTTGCCTGCAACGGTTCTGTTTTCCATCACATCTTTCAACACCCAGGACTGGCTTTTAGCTCAGCTGAGGGGTCTGGGAGGAAGGGGGGGGGAGAGGGAACCCGTGCCTGAGGAGGAGCTGACCCCCCTCTGCCTCCTTATAGCCCAGGGGACCTGGGAGGGGGGGAGAGAAGCTCCCCCCCCCGAGTGGCTTCACTTCCCCAGGGTGCCCACCTGCTTCCCTCTTCCTCCGCTGCCCCCCATCAGCCACCCCCGGCAGCCGTAAAGGAGCTACAGGGCAGCCCCAGAGCAAGCCCTGCAAGGAAAATAATGCTGGCAGGGGGATCTCCGATCTTTCAGGATCCTGATGCAGAATCCATTTTGGACCTGAGGGAGGCTGGGCACCAGGGAGGAAGGAGAGGGAAGAGACAAGGGTCTCTATGCATTATCAGCTGTTAAAATCCTTGATGGGGTACCATTCCACTCAAATGGCTGTCCTGTCTCTACTTAAAAGCCTCCAGTGCTGGGGCGCCCACAGCTCCTAGTGGCAAGCAGTTCCACTGGTTAATTGTTCTCAATATCAGGGAGTTCCTCCTTCGTTCCAGGTTGCTTCTCTCCTTGGTGAGTTTCCACCCGTTGCTTCTTCTTGTCCTGCCCTCGGGGGCTTTGGAGGATAGATTGACTCCCTCTTCTTTGGGGCAGCCCCTCAAACACTGGAAGACTGCTGTCATATCCCCCCTAGTCTTGTCTTCTGGACTTTCAGAATAATATACTGGATACAGAATAACAGAGATGGAAGGGACCTTGGAGGTCATCTAGTCCAACCCCCTACTAAAATGATAGCGGGCTTGGAGACCGTTTCGGACAATGGGCTGTCCAACCTCTTCTCAAAAGCCTCCAGTGATGGAGCTCCCACTACGCCTGGTGGCAAGCTGTTCCACTGGTTAATTGTGCCCACTGTTAAGAACTTTCTCCTGAATTCCAGGTTGCTTCTCTCCTTGGTTAGTTTCCATCCATTGCTTCTTCTTGTCCTGCCTTCAGGGGCTTTGGAGAATAGCTTGACTCCCTCTTCTTTGGGGCAGCCCCTCAGATGTTGGAAGATGCTGTCGTATTGCCCATGCAACATGACAGCCCTCCACCCTAATTTCCTGGGAGTTTTAACTCTTTTCGGGCTAGACAGAATAACAGAGAATTGGAAGGGACTTTGGAGGTCTTTTAGTCCAGCATTTCAGACAAATGACTGTCCAATCTCTTCTAAAAAATATCTCCAGTGATGGAGCCCCCACAACCTCTGGTGGCAAGCTGTTCCACTGGTGAATTGTCCTGCCACGGAATTCCTCTTTAGTTCCAGGTTGCTTCTTTCCTTGATTAGTTTCCACCCATTGCTTCTTCTTGTCCTGCCTTCAGGGGCTTTGGAGAATAAGTTGCCCCCCCACTCTTCGTGGTAGCAGCCCCTCAAGTCTGGAAGGTAGCACTTTCCGTGTTTATCACGCTCCCCTATGTTCATCTCTGATTGTTACCAACAGCCCCATGACCCTGCTGGCATGTTGTGCTATCTTGCCTCATTTTGCCCTCCTTTTTGGAAAACTTTGATGGGCCGGGAGATCTCAAGGAAGGGATGTAAGCCAGGAGGAGAATGAATGCTAAAAAGGAAAATGCAAAAGAAAAACCCATCAATAAAGGAAGATATTTGTAGCTCACGGTTGGAATGAGCAGCCCTTGATACTCTCTGAGCTGGGTGATTTCCTTGCAGACATTTCATGACCTAACTAGGACATCTCATCAGTGCCAGAAGGGAGTGGGTTTTGCAGAGGGGAGGAGGAGGGGGAAGAAGGACTGTGGGGTCCTTGGTGCTCTCTGAGCTTGGTTTCCTTGCAGACATTTCATGACCAAGCTAGGTAACTTCATCAGTGCTAGAAGGGAGTGGGGAGGAGAGGGAGGAGGGAAAAAAAAGGAGGAGGAGGAGGAGGAGGAGGAGGAGGAGGAGGAGGAGGAGGAGGAGGAGGAGGAGGAGAAGAGGAAGAGGAGGAGGAGGGAGAAGAGGAGGAAGAGAAGGAAGAGAAAGAAAAGGAGGAGGAGAATAAGAGGAGAATGAGAGGAGGGGGAGGAGGAGAAGAAGAGGAAGAGGGGGAGGAGGAGAAGAGGAGGAGAAAGAAGAAGTGGAAGAAGAGGAGAAGGAGGAAGAGAAGGAGAATAAGAAGAGGAGAGGAGGAGGAGAAGAGGAGGAGGAAGAGGAAGTGGAAGAAGAGCAGCAGGAGGAGGAAGAAGTGGAGGAAGAGAAGGAAGAGAAAGAAGAGGAGGAGGAGAGGAGGAGGGCGAGAAGAAGAGGAGGAGGAGACCAGGAGGAGGAGGTGAAGGAGGAGAAGAGGAGGAGGAAGAAGAGGAAGTGGAAGAAGAGCAGGAGGAGGAGGAGGAGGAAGAGGAGAGGAGGAGGAGGAGGAGAAGAAGAAGAGGAGGAGAGGATGGAAATTAATCAAGGAGAGAACCAAGCTAGGATAAAGAAAACGACAATTAATCAGGGCCGCAGCTTCCCTTCAGAAGTGGGGAGGGCTCCATCACTGGAGGTTTTGTAGGAGAGACTAGACAGTCGTTCGTTGGTCTGGAATGGTACAGGATCTCCTGCTTGAGCAGGAGGCTGGACTAGCAGACCTCCAAGGTCCCTTCCGACTGTTATTCTAGTTATTCAACATAGTCCTAATTTCAACTCTAAAAAGGAGGAATGACTCTTTTATTCTGCAGAGGCTCTCTCCCCCCCCCCCCGTTCTTTCCCCTTCCAAATGACCTTCAGCTTTGCGATACTACAAATCCCATCACCTCAGCCGAGAACGATGGAGACTGCATTCCAAGAGATCCGAAAGGCCCCGTGATGGAAAAGATGGGAATGAGGACACAGTCGGCATTTTAAAATCTCGGTGATTTTTCCATCCAGGGCAATAAATTCCAGCTGTAGGGAACTCCACCATCTATCTTAGCTTGAAAAGAGACCCTGATTACTTCTGCAGACTGCAGAGCCAGCCTCTGAGGGACCCCGAAGTTCAAAGATCAAACAAATTGTTGGGCAGATTTATCAGGTCCCACGCTGGGCAGCTGGGCAGTAAACAGTTTCTGCTTCTCTCCTCCCTCGGATTTATCAGCCGAAGACTTGAGGGCATTCAGGAAAAAGGCCTAATAGTTGAATTCTTGGCTGTTTTATGAGAAGGCAAAACTCCCTGGGCAAATATCCTCGAATTTCGTTACTGCAAATCCAGTGGGGGCTGGATAACTTCAGAAATCCCGAAAGCCCCCCCCCCTCCTGGCCATTTAGACTTCAAAAACGCCAAATTTAGCTGCTTGGAGAAAGTGACAAAATAGGACCCAGGTTAAATGTAAGAAGGTCAAACTAAGGACGATAGGTAAAGCAACTAGGTGGCTCAGTGGCTAAGATGCTGAGCTTGTCGATCAGAAAGGTCAGCACTTCGACAGTTTGAATCCCTATAAGCCGCATAATGGAGTGAGCTCCTGTCACTTGTCCCAGCTTCTGCCAACCTAGCAGTTCGAAAGCACGTAAAAATGCAAGTAGAAAAATAGGAACCACCTTTGGTGGGAAGGGAACAGCGTTCCGTGCGCCTTTGGCATTTAGTCATGCCGGCCACATGATCACGGAGACGTCTTTGGACAGCGCTGGTTCTTCAGCTTTGAAATGGAGATGAGCACTGCCCCCTAGAATCGGGAACGGCTACCACTTAATGTGCGAGGGGAACCTTTACCTTTATCTTTAAAGCAACTAGTTTTAGAACAAATATCAGAAGATTGACAGCATCTGTCTTCTAGGATGGGCCATGAACAGTAAAGGGAGTAGCAATCCAGAAATATTAACAGATTAAGTGGAGAGGGTGTGATGAGGCTTTGGAGGTACCGAAGGCTTGGAAAACAAAGTCATGAAGCAGGACAATGCTACTTTACTACAAGGTTATGATTGCAGACTCTTGTGAGCCTCAGTGTGCTTCTCCCCCCCCCTCTTTATCTTCTGGAGAACGAGGGAGGAATTGTCTGAGACTTATTTCTTGCAAGTGGGCAGAAGACTAGAAGATCATAGCCATGGACACCAACCAGCAGTCAGAAGACATGATGAAAGCTGCACAACAGATGGACAGATTTCACCTTAGTTTCAACTAGGAAACTGCGAGCATCTTAGACCGAGCTAAATGGAAGCCTGGTCCACGGACAAATCGGCCTTCAACAGGCACATAAAGATACACAACATCTACATACCATTCAAGAGGCAACCAAAAAGCCAGAAAGGAAACGAAGAACAGGGCACCTCCTCACCAGCAATCAACACCCAGGTGAGCAGAGAATTCGATCAAGGTTAACAATCAAGAAGCAAGCAACACCTCAATCGAGGAACAATTCAGACAAACAATCCCAAAGTAAACAACAACCTAATCAAGGAACCACCGGGAACGCTCCCACCAATGCTGAGAGGGCAACCATTAATATATACAATCACAGCAACCCCCCACTTCCGACTATCACTGATTATGTTACCAAGTTTGGTAATGAGATGTCTACAAGAACACAAATTCAGAGAGCACCAAGGACCCCATAGTCGTCCTTCTCCTCCTCCTCCTCCCCCTCTTCTTCCTCCTCTTCCTCCTCCTCTGCTTTCC
The DNA here is from genome assembly GCF_964273705.1 of Natrix helvetica. Classification (NCBI taxonomy): domain Eukaryota; kingdom Metazoa; phylum Chordata; class Lepidosauria; order Squamata; family Natricidae; genus Natrix; species Natrix helvetica. The sequence continues at coordinate 1,032,502 of NC_138558.1, read as the reverse complement.
CTGTAACACTTTGGAAATGATGGTTGAGCTTCGAAGAGACTTTTGAACTTTAGAATTGGAGGTGACCATGGATCACCAAGATCACAAACAAATGGAACTTTAGACCAATTAATCCATTACCTTCCCACCAAAGGTGGTGCCTATTTTTCTACTTGCATTTTTTACAGGCTTTTGAACTGCTAGGTTGGCAGAAGCTGGGACAAGTCACGGGAGCTCACTCCATTATGCGGCGCTAGGGATTCGAACCACCCAATTGCTGACCTTTCTGACCGACAAGCTCAGCGTCTTAGCTACTGAGCCACCGCGTCCCTCTTATACCTGTAATATGAATAGTATAAAGGGTGTAGATGAAAAGGCTGCTCTAAGTACAGACTCCAAGTGCAAACCTTCTTCCCGTCCATCCTTTCTCCTCTTGTTCCTCCTCATTGTGTCATGTTGTTTGGATTTCATAATCGAGGGATTTGTTGTACCAGAATGATTAATCACTGTTATTTCAGGCCAACCTTCAAATAACAAGGATCAATTTGTTTCCTTTTGTCTGCAAAGTCGACTTCAACGTCTTCCTCACTAAATTCCATAGTCTGCTAGCAGATTGTCCCTGAAATCCCATCTGTCGGATTAATAGAATTTAATGCCAGAAAAGCCACTACTTCCTTCAGGAAACAAACAGATTTTCAGAGGCTGCCCCTCCTGAAGGTTTACCCCACGTGCCCTCAGCCGCGAGGCAAAGAGGCTTAAAGCTGAAGGCGTCTTCACATGTCCCAGGCCTTTTGAAGAATCTTCTTGGATGAGAAGCGAAACGTCTCCAAAAGAAAAAACCAGAAAGTTCAGTTGCCCCCTGAAAAAAATCACTTTTGGGACAAGCATGACGGAGAATCTCCATAGACTTTCTTGGTTATTTTACTTGAAAAGGTTTTGCTTCTCATCCAAGAAGCTTCTTCAGCTCTGGATTAGGGTTGAACTGAAGAAGCTTCTTGGGTGAGAAGTGAAACGTCTCCAAAAAAAAAAAAACCAGTTGCCTCCTGAAAAAGCACCTGTGGGAGAACCATGACCTGGAGGACTGAGAATCTCTACACACTTCAAGCGTACATCAGTCCGCCATATCCCGTTCCCCTTAGCTGTGGAAACGGTGGTGAAAGTTGGACCTTAAAAAAGCAAGACAGGGAGAAAATTGATGCATTTGGGTAGTGGTGCTGGAGAAGGTGACTAACCAAAGCAAGCTCCGGAGCGCATAACACCAGGCAAAATCAAAAACTGCGTCTCCCTTACTTTGGCCAGGTCATGCGGAGGAATTCACTGGAGAAGGCCATTGTCTTTGGAAGAGTTATCGCTTAGGAAGCTAGGCTGCCAAAGAACACGATGGCGGGAGACCCTCAAACACCCTCTGACTCCAGCCAGCGCGGAGAACGACTCGAAGAAGCAGCGCAAGATCGGGAGAGGTGGGGAGACCACCTGGCCCATAGAATCGCCAAGAGTCGGACATGACTGAATGGATAGCATCATAAACATAGGGGAGGGAGCAAATTGGAGGTTACTCTTCCCTTTTTATCTCTTTTGCAGAAGGGACTTATGCAGCAGGGGAGCGGGGGGGGGGGGGGTTTCCACAGTCACTACTGTCGGTTCGCTCGTGGCTGCACTGCACGCATGCACTTGATGCATGCTGCATGTGCATGCATAGTGCAGTAGAAATTGCTCTGCGCATGCGCAGAAGAAAAAAACAGGATGGCAGTACCTATGGCGCCACCCAGAGAACCGGCTCAGGCGCGTGGCAGGCCTGGGTGACTGCAGGTTCCAGTGACCCAGGCCGCCAAACCACTACCAGTCAGCTGAACTGGTCCGAACTGGTAGGAACCCACCAATGCAGTGGGGCAATCCTGTCAGAGTTTGTTGCATGAGTTCAAATCCAGAAAGCGCACACAGATAACTGATTCATTAACTTCTTTATATTCATCAGAATAGATGAATAAATGTACAACACCAACAGGAGGTTCTTCCAAGTAAACGCAAGGCAGGAGAGCTACAGGCAAACACAAGCAGTTAGCTTCATCTCAGCAGACAAGCCCAGGCAGACTGCCAGTTTACTTCTCAGAGCAGCAGACTGCTGAAGTTTCTGTTTCAATTCTCTGCACAGACTCAGATCTGTCTAAGCTCCCATTGGCTGACTTAGTTGCCGTGCCTATTCATTGGCTGGCCTTGTTCCCATGTCTCTCTCAGTCATGAATACTTTAACAAACCCTACAGAGCTTCGAGGGACACTCTAGGTCAGTGATGGTGAATCTTTTTGGCACCGAGTGCCCAAACTGGAACGCACACATGCCAGAGTGCTGGAAACCCAAAGACCAGCTGGTTGGTGCACATGCAATCAGCAGCCACCTGCTCTTCAGGTTGCCAGCACACGCGTGCATGCTGGACAGCCGATCTTCATGCTTGCTGGAGCCCCAGACAGCTGGTCTTCAGGGGTCGAGTGCTCTGGCGTATGCAAAATCCAGAAGACCAGGTGGCTGGAGCGTGTGCCCACAAAGAGGGCTCTGCAAGCCACCTCTGTCATGCGTGCCATAGGTTCTCCATCACAGCTCTAAGTCAACCTTAGCCACTTTAAAGACTTGTGGACGTCAACTCCCAAGTCTGCTGGCTGGGAATTCTGGGAGTTGAAGTCCACCGATCTTAAATGCCTACGGAGATTCTCAGTCATCCAGGCCACGGTCGTCCCAAAGGTGCCTTCAGAGCTGAAGAAGCTCCTTGGACGAGAAACGCAACATCTTCAAGGAAGAACCATTACGTCCAGTTGCCTCTTGCAAAAAGCACCTTTGGGGCCCCGACCTTCAAGTGGTGACGGTTGGACACCCCGGCTGTAGGTCGTGCAATCCTCTTGGTAGCCAAGCTCCGTCTTTCGGCTGCCGACCGATGTCTCCAGAGGAAGAGAAGCCCAACCCCTGGAGGTCTGAGCCTTCAAAGGTTCTCCTGGTGGAAGGGGCCCTTTGGGACCTTAGCTTTTCCTTCCAGTTCACAACACATGGAGGCTATTACCAGTCCAGCCTCTGGAAGCCCATCTGGTCTTCAGCTTTTATGGCCCCAGAGAGGCCGCCAATCCTAGATTTATATTTCTTTCCTGAAATAATGCAAGTGGAAAACCAATTCCCAGAAATACCAGGAGTTTGGCTGGATGCTCCCCACATTCTTCCACCCCTGAGTTTCTTCCACTGTTTCTTTTCTGGGTGAAATGCTGCAAGAGGATTATTTGAGAGGTGGACTTTTACGACATGGGACGGGGGCAAAGATCAATGCCAATCGCTCCCTTAAGGCGGGGATGGGACCACCTGCAGACCACCGTCTACGTGTCCTGGAAGCCTCTGCCGTGTGGACGATGCCTTTATCGCAGGGAGAAGAAAATGGTTTTGACATCTCAGTGGGAGAGAGATAATCCTCAAAACAGCTGGAGCGAATCGGAATTTAAGATGCAGCCAGCATTCACCGTTGGTGCAAAAGAGGGGCCGAAGCAGATGAACTGAGCTCAAACAGCCTTTGGGTTCTTCTCCTCCCAGTCTGAGGGCAGAGACTTTGGTGCGGAGAAGCCCTCCAAGGCCAGGAGAACTGGGAGGGGGGGATGCCAAACGCCTGGAGGGAGAGCTAAAGTTGACCTCATCTCCAACCAGGTAGGGAAAGACAGACAGGCAGGCAGACAGAATCCCGAGGACTGGGAATGTTGCTCTCCGACATTCCTTTGGGCTGGAAAACATTCAAAGGGGAGGCAGACAGAGTGGGGCGGGGGTTTGAAATGTGTGGGGGGAGGTAGAGGAGAGGAAAGGGGGAGAGATCAAGGCCAACTAGATTGCATGACAGGGAAAGATTGAGTCTGTTCTCCTCCACCCTAGCATGTGACCGATATAGGGTTCCTTCAGAAACAGGAGCTATTGGGGTGTCAGAGTTAGGTCAGCCCCCAAATCATCCCCTGGAACACCTCCAACTCCAAGAGGCAAGCTGTTCCATTGACTAATCGTTCTCACTGTTAGGAAGTTTCTCCTTAGTTCCAGGTTGCTTTGCTCCTTGATTAGTTTCCATCCATTGTTCCTTGTCCTGCCTTCAATCAATCAATTAATCAGAATGGATCTGGGGAGTAGGGGGAACTTGGTTGGACTCTACTCCAACTCCCTACTCAAGTACGAGACTATTATCATACCATTTCAGGCAAGTGACTGTCTAGTCCCCTTCTTAAAAACCTCCAGTGATGGAGAGCCCACCACTTCCGAAGCTGTTCCAGTGGTTAATTGTCCTCCCTTTTAGGAAGTTCCTCCTTATTAATTCTCTCCTTGGTGAGTTTCCATCCGTTGCTTCTTGTCCTGCCGTCAGGGGCTTTGGAGAATAGGTTGACCCCCTCTTCTTTGGGGCAGCCCCTCAAATAATGGAAGACTTTCTATCATGTCATCCCTGGGCCTTCTCTTTGGTAGGCTAGACATACCTAGTTCTCTTAGCCGTCACATGATTTAGTCTCCAGACCACTAATCATCTTTGTGGGTCTTCTCTGCACACCTTCTAGGACCTTGGCAACCCTTTTCGTATTGTGGTGAGAAGAACTGGATGCAGAGGTCCAAAGGGGGCCTCACTAGCGCCTTATAAATCTGTATGATCACTTCTTGTGGTCTTGATGTTATCCCTCTGTTGATGCAACCTAGGGCTGCGTTGGCTTTTTTGGCAGCTGCAACTCACTGTTGCATTTATATTTTATATTATTTTATATTTTAGAAATTAATTTTATATGTGTCTCAAATTAAAATTTCCTTAAAGGAAGTTTAAACCCTAATACAAAGCAAGAGAAATGAGAGAGAAAGAAAGAAAGCAAATAGAAAGCAAAAAGCGCGAGAGAAGAAGAAAAAGTGTTATAATAGGAAAGGAAGAAGAAAAGAGAGAGGCAAATGGCTTCTGTCATTCTCCACAGCAGTTAGAAGTTCACTTGTATTTTAAGCTCTCCCTCTGAACTTAACTTAACCATGACGGCCAAACATTTTGTGGCACTAGGTGCCAAATCTCCCTCCAGTGGTTTCTTGGCCTGATAATTTTAAAATGAGACTTTTGAAGGATGTGAAAGAAAGGAACGAGGTTAAACAAGCTGCTCTCCATGGCGCCCAAATCTTCTTCTCACCGTCCAGGAAGTTGGTTGGCATCCATGGCTACCTGCAGGCTCCCCTTTCTCAAACCATTGGTGCCTTTTAGTCTACATCAGCCAACGTCTCGTGAAGAAAGGCGCTCTTCGGGTTACAAAGACCCACATCCTTATTATCAAGGTCCATTGTGCTGCTATTTTTTTTTAAAGTTATGGTGCCTCATAATTTTTCATTTGGCCAACGACGGTGAAGGACAGGCAGGGACAAAAAAAATCCACATCTCTCTCCAAATTTCTTAGCCTTTCACAACCAGCTTGCTGATAGGATACGTCTGGGCCTTTGAAGTGTCTGATGTCCGAGTCATAAATCCAACAAAGGGAGCGAAGGAAGTTGGTGCTTTTAAGTGGCCCCTTCTCCAAGTCTTCCTGCTGGAGATAGGTGGGGATGGGGCAACCCCTGTCAGATACCTGGGCAGTGGCTGAGAAACCGAGGGTGTTGTCCCCAGGGGCAATAGTCCAGAGAAAAGAAGGACCAGGGGAGACATGATAGCAGTCTTCCAATATTTGAGGGGCTGCCCCAAAGAAGAGGGAGTCAAGTCATTCTCCAAAGCACCCGAGGGCAGGAGAAGAAGCAACGGGTGGAAACTCATCAAGGAGAGAAGCAGTCTAGAACTTGCTCCTCTCCTCCTTCCTCCTAAAGAGGAATTTCCCGACAGAACAATTAACCAGGGGAACTGCTTGCCTCAAGAGGTTGTGGCTGCTCCAACACTGGAAGTTTTTAAGAAGAGATTGGACAGCCATTTGTCTGGGATGGTATCGGGGTTGGACTAGAAGACCTCCAAGGTCTCTTTTAACTCTGTCATTTTGTCCTGTTCTGGCCACATGGACCTCCCTGAGAAATTTCTTCATGGTAAGAACAATTAGCCAGGACTAGAAGACCTCCAAGGTCCCTTCCAGCTCTATTCTGACTTGAAATTGGAATTGGTGGTTGCCTTGGGCTCTTTCTTTGGCCTCTTTCATGCCTGCGCCATCACGAATCGCTGAAGTGGTCTCTAAGGTTGCCCGAAGCCGTCTGGAGAACGAGCAAGAAGTTTGGCAGCTACATGGTGAAATAAATATGCAATTAATAAACAAGACATTTTAGTAGTTGAGGAAACAAACATTTTCCTGTTACGTATCCAGAATTCGAGGGCAAAGACAAAGAAACGAAGCCAACTCCTTAAATCCTTCTGTCTATGCGTCTGTCTCGTCCTTTTTCACTTCACGTCCCTTTTCACATGAGAGAAGAAGCCAAGCATCATGACTCACACGGAGGAGACCTCCAGCTCCACAACTGCTCCGAAAGAAGACTCTGGATGGGGATTTGCAGATCCAAAACTGCCTTTCGCTGCCATGGGTGGTCCCTGTTTTCTGGCAGGAGACTTCCTCCCGATTCTTCTGGAAAAGGGATGTTGCATCTCTTGGAAGCCCTTCAGATGCTTTGATGCAAGGGAGACCTCCCAACCACGCTTGGGTTTTGGAGGAAAACAAAGCCCCCCCTCTTCCACGGAAACCTCAGCCGCCGAAAGGTGACTCCGAAGTTCCCATTGGAAGCTTTCGAGCCAAGCGTGCTAAGCCACCATCTCTGGGGGAAGCTCCACCTCTGTCTCCTCCAATTATTTCTGCGGAGAACTTCAGGTTGTCCTCACAATTCCTTGGCTTTGGAACTGCTCCGATTGAGCAAGGGAGATTCTGGACAGAAGGCTCCTGAGAAGGCTCGGGCCTCGGCCAGCGGCCTCTGGGTGAACTCGCAATCTTGGCCTCCGAGTAACGACTGTGAAAAATCAATGCTGGCCATTTCCATTTTTTCATACCAATGTTTCTGGCTTTGAAACTCTGTCCTTCTCTCTCTCTCTCTCCACTTCTTTGTTTCTGCAGTTGCAAAAAAAAAAAAAAACAGCACTGAAAATCTGATTGTAGAAAGATGCCTAGGTGGTGCCCCCCCAAACAAATTATTTGAACTCTCCCCACAGTGCTGTAATGGTTCTCCTGGCCCAAAACATCACTGTTGGGGGACCTCTAGATAATAGGCAGAAGTCACTTCCACAGGCATCCCACCAATGCTAGCCTAGCTTTTTACACACACACACACACACACACACACACACACACACACACACACAGAAAGAGAGAGAGAGAGAGAGAGAGAGAGAGAGAGAGAGAGAGAGAGAGAGAGAGAGAGAGAGATAGGATAGATGCGAGAGAGACATAGGTAGGCAGGCAGGTAGTTGGTAGGTAAGTAGATATATATATATACACACAGGAGATTCTCCAAGTCACATGTAGCCTTTGCAACACCCCCATGACATACCTATGTCATGAGACATGTAAAACTGAAGGGAAGCTCTGAGGAAGAGTTTGGTTATGTGGTTGGTGGTTGGTTGGTTGGTTGGTTGGACAACAAAACAACACTAAACAGATCTTGTGAAGGCAACGCTGAGCTCTTTGTGTGGCCACTGGAAGGAGAGAACTTTATACGTGGGATCTGGATATTTAGGATGCTAAAATGATCAGGCCAAGAATGAGCCCGTGGTCTGGATCCTGTTCAGAGAGCTTCATCAACGCACATGTTTACTCTCCACAGTCCCATAGAGGGCAAGTGCAGCCATGTTTCAACCTGAATATTCTGGTCCTTTTCTTGTTGACAAAGATCTGGTGAAGTTGGTGGTGTTACCTCCAACAAAGCTGAGCTAAGTGTGATGATTGGGAGTTCACTGATCTGGATGCAGGCTCCTCCTGTCTCTTTTGGGCTATGGGTTTGAATTCAGCTGCTACCACATCATTCCCAACATCCTGATGGACCTCTGCTTATTTATTTTTTATTTTTTTGTTTTTTGTTCTTCAACAGAGAAGCGAAATCCCATCAGCCCCGAGAGATCCGCAAAGGAGCCTTTCTTGCTATCAACACTAAACTCTTGCTTGGTTTAGTAATTATTTCATTTTCTGCCTTCATTTGGTGGTATTGCTGAATGCTGGACACGTTCAGCTGACATAACAGACCAGAGATCCAAAGTTCCACTTGACCATGAAGCTCCAACATGACTTTGGGCCTCACAGCCCATCTACCTCCAAGGGTTGTCATGGGAAAAAAATAACAGACCCTGGAAAGGACCTTGGAGGTCTTCTAGTCCAACTTCCTGCTCAAGCAGGAGACCCTCTACTATTTCAGACAGGGGGCTGTCCAGTCTCTTTTGAAAACCTCCAGTAATGGAGCCCCCACAACTTCTGGAGGCAACTTCCGTTCCACTGATTAATTGTCCTCATTGTCAGGAAATTTCTCCTTAGTCCTAGGTGGCTTCTCTCCTTGATTAGTTTTCACCCATTGCTTCTTGTCCTGCCCTCAGGTGCCTTGGAGAATAGGATGACCCCCTCTTCTTTGGGACAGCCCTTCACATACTGAAAGGCTGCTAACATGTCCCCCCTGGTCTCTCTGTTCAATAGACGTACCTAGGTTCCTCAGCTGTTCGTCAGGCAACGTGGCTCTTCTCTACACACAGCAGAGCTTCAACATCTGAGCAGGCTCAGTTGGGGCGAATCGATCAATCAGAATAGAGTTGAAAGGGACCTTGGTGGTCTTCTAGTCCAACCCCCTGCTCAAGCTGAAGACACTCTACCATGTCAGACGAGTGGCTGTCTCTTCTTGAAAACCATTAGTGAAGCACCCACAACTTCTGGAGGCAACTTCCGTTCCACTGATTAATTGTCTTCATTGTCAGGAAATTTCTCCTTAATCTTAGGTCGTTTCTCTCCTTCATTGGTTTCCATCAGGGGTGAAATCCAGCAGGTTCTGACAAGTTCTGGAGAACCGGTAGTGGAAATTTTGAGTAGTTTGGAGAACCGGCAAATGCCACCTCTGGACGGCCCCAGAGCGGGGTGGGAATGGGGATTTTGCAGGATCCTTCCCCCGCCAGGCCCACCAAGCCACACCTACAGAAGCGGTAGTAAAAAAAATGGAATTTCGCCACTGTTTTCCACCCTTTGCTTCTTGTCCGGCCTTCAGGTGCTTTGGAGAATAGGTTGCACCCCCTCTTCTTTGTGGCAGCCCCTGAGTTATTGGAAGGCTTGCTATCGTGCTATCTATCTCGGCAGACTCCGCTGAGAACTCCTCTGGCTGCAACTGATCCAGGATCCGATTTCTCCCTCCCATTTGCAGGATTTTCCACTTCCCAGAACTCTGCTCTGGATAGAATTCTTCCAAATCCAACCATGGCGAAGCCCAGATTTCTGACACGGCCTCTCCAACCTTCCAAGGACTTGTCAAAGAAGGCTGTTGTTGTACATTTCACTGAAGCGTGACTCTAGATTGAATTTAGATGGGGATAATTGGAGGAAGATGTCCTGGATGGGTGGCCAGAGGCCACGTTGGGACACTGACTCAACCCTGGATTTTGGATGCCACGGTGGGTAGTCCCAGGGAGATGAAGGCGCTTATGGGGCCTGAGCCATCGGAACGTCCTCTGGATGAGCTCCAGCACCAGGAACGGGGCTGGACCAGAAGACTTTGTCCATGCTCGGGTTCCAGAGGTTTTGATTGCCACCTCTCAGCCTCTGTTGCAGAGAAAGACTGAGTCCTCCTCCTCTCCCTGCGTGCTCTGCTAGCTTCACAAGTAGAGAACATGTGCACCACTTAAAGGAGAAGATTCATAGCTCAGGGTTGAAGTGAGGCGTCCTTGGTGCTCTCTAAGCTTGGTAGTTTTCTTTTAGATGTTTCATAACCAAACTAGGTAATGCCTTCAGTACTGGATGGGAGTGGGGTTTATGGAGGAGGAGGAGGGGGAGGGGGAGGAGGAGGAGGAGGAGGAGGAGGAGGAGGAGGAGGAGGAGGAGGAGGAGGAGGAGGAGGAGGACCTTGGTGCTTTGAGCTTGGTGGTTTTCTTGCAGATGCTTCATAACGCAACTAAGTAACGTCTTCAGTGCTTCATGGGAGTGGGGTTTGTGGAGGAGGAGGAGGACTGTGGGGTCCTTGAGCTTTGGAAGTTGACAATGAACCCCAAGAATGATTCCTAGAGGGTTAGCTCACAGCTGAAAACTGTCCCTGGAGGACCAGTGATGACACGATGGCCGCTATAATCTATGAAACCAGGACAGTTATCCAAAAAAAGATTGCTACCATGTTTCCCCCCAAATAAGATAGGATGTTATTTTCTTTTGATCCCCAAAATAAGCACTTGGCCGTATTTTCGGGGAGGCCTTATTATTTTTGAGGTGCAGGAGGAGGCAAGCGTAGTCACTTCATGGCTGCTGCTGTGTTGCAATATTTTCAGGGGAGGTCTTATTTTAGCGCATGAGCTCAAAGGCCCAATTGGGTTTATTATCCAGGGAGGGCTTATTTTGGGGGAAAGAGGGTAGCAATGGACTGATGTATGCAGGGAACATGTTTATAGAATAACAGGAGAGATTAATTTCTCCACATTCAAGTAAATCTGCTTCCGATGTGCTCCTGTTCAACTCATTAGGATTTCTGTTAATTAGCAGGTTGTTTTTTTTGGGGGGAGTTGGTAGCCAGAAGATGTCAAGGAGAGGAGTGGGGAGCCAAGCTCAAGGCTTGTGCCGGCTGGGAATGATGGGGCTTGAGGTTCAAGGCGGTGAAGGAGGGATGAGAGAAAACAGAGCATTGAGGTCTCTTCAGCAAGACTTCTCCCTACGTTTCTATGACTGAAGGCTGCAGGATATGATGAAATGAAGCTGCTGAGCCAATTCTGGAGGCTGACAGCTTTAAGGAATTAGGAGCGGAGACCTTCTGAGTTGTCCTTTGGAGTGACGGAGCCTTGGAAGCGATCAGGGAAGCAGCGTAGAGTTTCTAGACCATTTCAACCCATCCAATTAGGCTCTGGTTTGGAGAAGACATGAAGTGTCAAGAGATTTGGGCTGCATGGCACAGAGATCTGACGATGAACAGAAATAGAATTGGATTCCCAGTTGTTTAAGGCTGTGGTCTCTCTCTCTCTCTCTCTCTCCCTCCCTCCCTCCCTCCCTCCCTCTCTCTCTCTCTCTCTCTCTCTCTCTCTCTCTCTCTCTCTCTCTCTCTCTCTCTCTCTCTCAACCACAGTCCTAAATAACTGGATACGTGTGCACGCTCTCCCTCCCTCCCTCCCTCCCTCCCTCCCCCCCCCTCTCTCACACACACACACATTCTTTCATAAAAGCAAACTTCATAGAATACTTTGACTGGCATCCCCCAAATTTGCCAGGAATCTGTACCATCTCCTTCCCCGTCTCTTTCTCTCTGGCAAAGAACGGACAGAATTGGAGAAGGCATTTCTTCCAGTGGGCAGCCTTTGAGGAGGCAGCAAAGAACGAGCGGGGAGATGGAGGAGGCAGGCGCTTCACCCTTTTCTCCATCTTTTTCCTACCCTTGAAGGAAACACTTCAGGCCTCCCGGTTTTTCTGCAGGTTTTTGTAAACCTGCACAAAGTGTTTTGCACTTTGGCTTTGAGCAAACTCCTTGGTGGAAGTCCCCGCGAAACTATTGTGGCTTTACTCACAGTAGTTGTTCATTCGCTGGTAACATTAGCCAAATAAAGGTTTGATTAATCAAAGAGAGAAGCAGCCTAGAACTAAGGAGGGATTTCCTGGCAGTGAGAACATTTAACCAGTGGAACAGTGGAATTCTCCAAAGTACTTGAAAGCAGACAAGAAACGATGGATGGAAACAAATCCAGGAGAGAAGCAACCTAGAATTAAGGCAAAACGTCCTAACAGTGAGAACAATCAACCAGTGGAACAGCTTCCCACCAGAAGTTCTGGTGCTCCATCATTTCATTTGTCTGAAATGGTAGAGGGCCACGATGGTCTTCCAGTTTCTGGTTTCTGGTGCACGCAGGCGTCCCAGTTTTGGCAGCTGGTGCTGCAAAGGTTTTCTGCCATTGCTAGAGAGTCCCTTTCAACTCGATTATTCTGCTAAGCAGGACGAGGCCTCGGGAGCCCTTGGAGGGAGCCCTCTCGTAGCTCCCTGAACTGTGGGGCATGCCAGGAAGTTGGAAAGAGGTCCTGGAAGAAACCACTGGCCTCCCCTGGCCAAGAAAGCTGCGTGGATGCCTCCGTCCTTGCAGTCAACGGGGGTCCTGATGATTTTGGCAAGGCGTCACCTATTAAATTAATTCCAGTTCTAGCTAGGTGGTCCCCATTCCTCTGAAGGTTGCTGAAAGTGGTCTGTGGAGATTCTCCACCCTCCACTCATGGTTCTTCAAAAGATGCTTTTCCAGATGTTTATTTTTCAAGGTACAGATAGTCAGTTCCAGGTGGCAAAACCAGGGAGGGGGGGGATCCCTAACCTTTAGCAAAGACTCCGAGGTGCTTTTCCAAAGTGCAACCGGAGATCCTTGGTTTTTATTTTTGAAAATGTTTCGCTTCTCATCCAAGAAGCTTCTTCAGTTCTAATGGACAGGTGGGAAACCAAAGAAGCTCCTTGGATGAGAAGTGAAATGTTTTCAAGGGGGGGGGAACCCCCAAGAAAGCCCAGTTACCCCTTGGATAAACCCCTTTGGGTTTTTAGTAAAGGTTAGGGGTTTCTTTCCCAGGTTTTGCCACCTGTTTTTGGAACTTTGTAGGTCATCTAGTCCAACCCCCTGCTGCCCAAGCAGGAGATCCTACACCATTTCTGACCAATGGCAGTCCAGTCTCTTCTTGAAAGTCTCAAGTGATGAAGCTCCCACAACTTCTGAAGGCAACGTCTGTTCCATGGGTTGATGGTTCTCACTCTCAGGAAATTCCTCTTTCTTTCCAGATTGAATCTCTCCTTGATCGGTTTCCATCCATTGTTCCTTCTCTGATCTTTGAGTGCTTTGGAGAATAGCTTGACCCCCCCTTCCTCCTCTCTGTGGCCGCCCCTCCAATATCGGAAGGCTGCTCTCCTGTCTCCCCTGGTCCTTCTCTTCCCTAGACTAGCCAGGTCCATTCTTCGTGTGTTTTAGCCTCCAGTCCCCTAATCATCCTGGTTGCTCTTCTCTGCCCTCTTTCTAGAGTCTACACATCTTTTTTGTAGGACCAGCAGGCCAGCACACCAGAACCCAGAAGAGCAACGAGCAAAGGCACTGCCGGGTGCCGTCCACCAGGCAGTGTCAGAGGGTGGCGCCCAGGAATAGGGCCTTCTCTGTGATGGGCCCAGCCCTTTGGAATGACCTCCCCCCAGATATCAGGACAACGACCGATCTCCGCTCCTTCCGCACGAAACTCAAGACCCACCTGTTCCAACTAGCCGGCCTGGCTTAATTAGAACTTTCTAACCTCCCTGGCAATTTTAATATTTTAATATTTTATACGTAAATTTTGGGGTTTTTAACTGTTTTAATTGTTTTAATTGATTGTTATTTATTTGAACCTAGTGGCTTCCATTTGTATCTGACTGTTAAATATTGATGTCACCTCCTCCATGCCACACTTGTATTTTGATTTAATTGTACGTCGCCCCGAGTCCCTTTGCGGAGAGGGGGCGATTGATAAATCGAAATAAATAAATAAATAAATAAATAAATAAATAAATAAATAAATAAATAAATAAATAAATAATAATGCTCAGAGAGATGGCCCTGTGTGCCACTTCCGGCACGTGTGCCACAGGTTTGCCATCATCACAGCCTTTTGCCATATTAGACGGTTGGCTGTCCAAGCTCTTCTTAAAGACCTCCAGTGATGGAGCTTCTAAAGGAAACTTCTGAAGGAAACTTCAGAACTTCTTCAGAACAATTCCTGAAGGCAATCTATTCCCCTGGTTAATTGTTCTCTCTGTCAGGAAATTTCTCCTTAATTCCAGGTTGAATCTCTCCTTGTTCAGTTTCCATCCATTATTCCTTGTCTGGCCTTCAGGTGCTTTGGAAAATAGCTTGACCCCCTCCTCTCCTCTCTCTGGCAGCCCCTCCAAAATCGGAAGACTGCTATTGTGTCTCCCCTGGTCCTTCTCTTCCCTCGACTAGCCAGGCCCAGTTCCTGCAACCGTTCGTCGTATGTTTTATCCTCCAATCCCCTAATCCTCTTGGTTGCTCTTCTCTGCACTCTTTCTGGAGTCCCCACATATGTTTTATAGTCTGGTGACCAAAGCTGTTTGCAGCACTCTATCTAACTGACCACACCTTGAAAAATAATCCTCTGGCTCCACCACGCAGATAATCAGCTAAGTCAACAGCCTCTTGCAGCTGGAAGCTGACCCTCCTCCCTGGCGCAGCCCCGGCTCCAATGCACGAGCCGTGGAGGAGGCTGGGACCCCTCAGCCTTGAGTCACTGAGCTCTCTTTGTGGTCTGTTCAGCCGTCCTATCTAAGCCGCCGGCTGCAGCCTTCAGACCCAGACTTATCTTTAGCTTATCCTCAACATCCCCCGTGTAATTTTTCTTGGAGAAGCAAGCAAGAAAGAAAGAAAACAAAGATCCTTTGCCAGCCTGAACTGGTAGAGAACCTTGGAGAGCAAGCTGACGCCTTTGGCAGGGTTTGCAGTGGGGGAGAAAGTTCAGCTCACATGAGCTACAGCAGGGGTCTCCAACCTTGGCAACTTTAAGCCTGGAGGACTTCAACTCCCAGAATCCCCCAAACAGATGTGCAAAATGCTCCTAAAATGTAATCTAGTTGATAATCCCACAACTCAAAATGGATCACTGGAATTGAATTTTTTAAAAAGTTGGAGCATTCACAACTTCTGGTGGCAAGTTGTCCCACTGATTAATTGTTCTCACTGTCAGGAAGTTTCTCTTTAATTCCAGGTTGCTTCTCTCCTGGATGAGTTTCCATCTGTTGTTTTTCATCCTGCCCTCTGGTGCTTTGGAAAATAGGTTGATCCCCCTCTTCTTTGAGGCAGCTCCTCAGATACTGGAGGACTGATAGGATGTCCCCTCTAGTCCTTCTCGTCATTAGACCAGACATGCCCAATTCCTGCAACAGTTCTTCCTGCGTTTTAGCCTCCAGCTTTGCCACTCGCTGCCAGGATCAAACCCGCCGTGCCTTGCCCACAGAGGCCTGGTGCCTTCTCTCTGAACGAGACCCGGGAACCAGGCTGGCTGAGCAATCCCGGTGTAATTATAGGCCCAGTTGGGTTTCTTCAGAGGTTAGGAATGCAGAGGCTGGTTGCCTGGCTGGCTCCAAGAGGCCAGCTATAAATAGGGGAAGGTGGCCGACATCTCTGCATCCCTCTCTGCCACCAAGCTACAATCTGGGCAGCCACATCTTATGCCACATGGATGCCAAGACATGGAGAAGCCAGTGGTGGGGCTGGGGGGGGCGGAGCCTCATGGCAGCTTGGAAGACGGGAAGGAGCTCCCTGCGGCTGTGGGGCAGAGGGGAATCTGCTGTGGGGCCTCTCTGGCCTGGCTCAAGATGGCTGCTAAGGCTGGCCTGCTTGGCTGGGTTGACCACAACCAGACCAGGGGTGACCACATCGAAGGTCTTCTCCTCTGGCCACTCTTGCTAAGGGGGCAGCCACAAGTGGGGGGGAGGGGCTTCATTGCAACTGGATTGTGAAGGAGGGCAATAAAGGCACCAAACACAATGGGGGAGGGGGGATGAGGGATCCAGGCCTCCATTTAAGGTCAGTTTCTGGACTGGGGCAAAATTCAAGAGATACCTGCAATTTCTCAGGGACCTTTTGAGCCCTGCAGTGCCACTCAAGCGAGGGGTGGAGAAAATAGAGAATGACTTATGACCACAATGGAGTCTAAATTGATTTCTGTTGCTAACCGAGAGTGGTTAAGTACGTTTGGCCACATTGTGCGACTCTTCTTGCCACGGATGTTAGGTTAATCCCTGCAGTTAAGCCCCCTCCCTTCTAAAACAAAGGTTGTTCCCTGGTTGGGTCATGAAATGTCTGCCAGAAAACCGCCATGTTCAGAGAGCACTAAGGACCCCCCAGTCCTTCTCCTCCTCTGCCTCTTCCTCCCCCTCCTCCCCCTCCCCCTCCCCCCCCCTCTTCTAGCCCTGATGATGTTCTCCAGTTGGGTCATGAAATGTCTGCCAGAAAACAACTGGGCTCAGAAAGCACCAAGGACTCCTCACTTCGACCCTGAGCTACGAAGATTCTCTTCCATGGAATCGTTTTCCCTTAGCCCTTCAATAGAGGGGATCCCTCGGGGGGGGGGGCAGATCAAGCAGGAGCTTCTCACTGGGCTGCTTAATGCTGGTCTTTTGTGCAATGGGGACATTATATCTGCCCCCCCCCCACCTGCTCTAGTGCTGAGTCAAAGTGCTTCCCTTTGATGCCATAATCTCCACTAATAGCAGCCATCCATAAAGAAGTCCAGCTTTTAAACGGGGGAAGGGAGAAGATTCCTGCATTCAAACCAAATTGGCAAGCCTGCAGAACAAGGAAGGGCTATTTTTCATTCCCTGCCACTTATCTGAGGAGAGAAAAGGAGAAAAGGAAACTATATATCTATATATCATATCGGTGCTTTGCATCCCTGCAGCCAAGACAAATGGATCTGCCCAACAGTTAGTTGATTGTTTGCAACCCTAACCAGAGTTTGGCGGCTTCCTTCCATGAGCCAATGTATGTTTTGGAGCAGAAGATCCAAGTTAAAAGTCCCTCCTGCGGGAGAGAGTGGCGGGGGAGGGGGCTTCCTTGGCACCGGTCAGCCTGCAGGTCCTTGGCAGCAGGGATCTTCCCGATGCCAGAAGGAAGAGAAGAAAGCAAGCAATCATCCTGATGCAGCCCCCGGGGAGCCCTTGGAACTGTGTTCACACATTACAGGAAGCCAAGATGCCGAGGAATGTCTCAGGAAGGCTGGCTTACTGTGAACGGATGCGGTGGCTGCTTCGGCCTTGCAGGAGAGCACCAAGAATAGGCTCCCCCTGCACCCCGGGTCCTGAGAGCGGGCCAAGTTATTTGGAAGGGACTTGCATTTCTGAGGGGGGGGGGTTGTTCCCTGGCAATCAAGCACGAGATTTAAAGAGGGCCGTTGCAAGTCCTCATCCCTTTGCCTCCTTTTTTGGACCGTTCTAACATGGGGAGGTTCACGTCCCACCTAGGAAGCTGTTCTTATCACACTTTTTGGCCATGGAGGAAAGGAGAAGGAGGAGAAGGGGAAGGGGAGAGGGAATGGAATAATGAAGAAGAGAAGAAAATAATGAAGAATAGAAGAGAATAGAACAGAAAATGGAACAAACTAGAACAGAAGAAGAGAAGAGAACAATAGAATAAAATAGAATAGAATGGAACGGAACAAGAATAGAACAGAAATGAAGAGAAGAGAAGAGAACAGGAGAAGAGAAGAGAACAATAGAACAGATCAGAATTGAATAGAAATATGGAATAGAATAGAATTCTCTCTTTTTTTTCTCCCCCCCCCTCTCTCCATCCCTCTCTAGATTTTGGCTAAACATTTCAAAGATCGGTTTCTGGCTTCCTTGGATTCAGTTGCAGAATAATATCCAAGAATTCAGGTGGGAGGACGTGAATCCCCCATGGAAATCAGCGATTCCTCCGCTCCAAGGGCTTCTCGGGGAAGTCCACCTTCTTGGCCCAAGCAAAGCCCACCAAAATGTGTCCTGCCATCAGGAAGCCAGAAGTGTTGCTAACATTTCCATGTTCAGGTTGGGATTTCTCCAAGAGACCTCAAAGAAGACGGAGACCTTGGAAAGCAAGCTGGGAGGCCTGAGGACCCCATTTCTGCAGCCTGCAGCTCCCCTTTCTCTTGGGACAGGCCAACTTGGACCTTCACCAACCTCAATGGCTGATGATTGATGAAGACAGATCTTCAGGTTTTATTATTGTTGAGCAAGCTGTGGAAGGAGAAGACTTTCCAAGAATCAGCCCAAAAGTCTTTTGTAATGCTTCACGGGTGGGGGTGGGGGGTGGCAAGATGGACCATTGCTTCCAAAAAGGGATGGGGGCTATGTGGAGTCCCTTAGAAGAGACCTCCAGTGGAGTCTAAATCTGAACTCTTGGTTTCTTCAGATTATCAGCCTTTCTGGAGGTATTATGGCCTCACAACCTTTGGCGACTCAGAGGATGTGTGTTAGCACTGATGACGTGGGTGGGAAGAGTTGGGTGATGGAAGAAAACCACCAAGCTCTGAGAACACCTACCACACACGTCCCTGCGACCTATCCGCTCACACAGGGAGGGGCTCCTCCTGGTGCCGTCTGCTAGGCAATGCCAGCGGGCGACACCTAGGAGTAGATCCTTCTCTGTGATGGGCCCAACCCTCTGGAATGACCTCCCCCCAGACATTCGAACTACCACCGACCTCCGTTCCTTCCGGCAAAAGTTAAAGACTCACCTATTTCAATCAGCTGGCCTGGCACTTTCTTAGTTTTACCTCCCGGGGATTTATTCATTTTAATTGGGTTTGGGGTCTTAATAAGCTTTTAATGTACTATATTTATTATTCTACATACAGTCTTGCAACCTCCTCCACCTACGTATTTAATTATTTAACTGTTTTATGCATATATTTTATAATGCATTTTAGTGACTGTACACCGCCCCGAGTCCCTTTCGGGAGAGGGGGCGGTCTATAAATATGAATAATAAATAAATAAAATAAATAAACACCGAGGACCCCACAGTCCTCCTCCTCCTCCTCCTATCCACAAACCCCTCTCTCTTCTAGCACTGATGATGTAACCTACTTTGGGTCATGAAACCTATGCAAGAAAAGGTGTGAGGGCCTCAATTGTGGTTGCCATCTGGCTTTTTTGACACCCCTAGAAGATGCCTAAGCTGACAAACCGGAGAAGACCATGGCTAAGAGAAGGTGGCTTAATAGAATGACAGAGTTGGAAGGGACCTCAGAGGTCTTCTAGTCCAACCCCCTGCTCAAGCAGGAGACCCCCTTCCATTTCAGACAAATGGCTGTCCAATCTCTGCTTTAAAACCTCCAGTGACGGAGCACCCACAACTTCCGGAGGCAAGCTGTTAATTGTTCTAACTGTTAGGAAATTCCTCCATAGTTCCAGGTTGCTTCTCTCCTGGATGAGTTTCCATCTGTTGCTTCTTCTCCTTTGTTTTGGTGCTTTAGAGAATAGGTCAACCCCCTTTTCTTGGTAGAAGCCTCTCAAATATTGGAAGACTGCTCTCATGTCCCCTAGGGTCCTTCTCTTCATTAGGCCAGACATCCCCAGTTCCTGCAACCGTTCTTCATATGTTTCAGCCTCCAGTCCCCTAATCGTCTTGGTTGCTCTTCTCCGCACTCTTTCTAGAGTCCCAACATCTTTTTTTAATAGTGTGGTGACCAGAACTGGATGGTCTGAAGTTCGGCCAGCCAACCATTTTCACACCAGGCACCGATTCCCTTCCACTTTTGCACACCCGTCAACTTTTTTGAAAGCCATCCTTGCAGTTGAGCAATTTGTGCCTGCTATTTTTCATCTCGCCCCACTGGCCACCGTGTGACCTTCCTTGTTTCCTGCCCCCTGGTGATCCCACAGGCCTGTTGAATTCCACCTTTCCAGAATTCTACAGCTCGCGAGGCTCAAGGGGAGGAATGCTTCCCTCTGGGGGAAGAGGAAGCAAAGCAATGGGCCAAGAGACGAGGGGAACCTCGGCCAGGCAGGGCAGGGAGAAGCCAACGCCGTGTAGAGATGCCTTCACCCAGACCTCCTGGTCTCGGCCAGGCCACCAAAGCTGGAGCAGAGCTTTGCAAAGCGGGGAAGCGTTTGGGTTTCGGATAGTCTAATGAAGAAGAATTTACAAGCACTCGCTGCTACCGAGTGGAAAAATACGTTGGCCACAAAGCCAGAGGTGTTTGCCAAGCGCCATGATTCACTCCTGACTCATAAATAATGGGTCCCCAAAGCCCCCCCCCAGCTGTACGAGGGTCTGTCTCGCACCAACTATTTATTAGAAAATGGAGCGAAATCATTAGCGGGCAGCTCACTCTTACTGGAAAGCCGAAACCACATTGCTTCAGAAAAGGTCAGAAGCTATTTCCACAAGAATTTAGACAAAACATTATTGCCGCTTTAGAAACTTTCATCTTTCGCACCGCCAGGAGAAGGAACCCTTCATTTAGTTGTCAGAGGGCTGGAGAGCGCCCATCCGTCTCCGTGCCTTCGCTCCCTCGGCATCCGGAGGGCGGATGAAGAAAGCAGATTTGCAGAACCTTGGAGGGGGACCAAAATTAACTAGACTTGTCCCTCCATCCCTCCCCCACCACACAGGTAATCCTCAACTTACGAGCCCAAAATGTATGTTGCTAAGTGAGGCATTTGTTAAGGGAGTTTTGCCCAATTTTATGACCTTTCTTGCCACAGTTCAGAATCAGAGTAGAGCCGGAAGGGACCTTGGAGGTCTTCTAGTCCAGCCCCCTGCTCAAGCAGGAGACCCTATGCCATTTCAGACAAGTTGCTGTGCAATCTCTTCTTTAAAAACTTCCAGTGTTGGAGCACCCACAACTTCTGGAGGCAAGTTGTTCCACCGATCAATTCTTCTCACTGTTAGGAAGTTTCTCCTTAGTTCCAGGTTGCTTCTCTCCTTGGTTAGTTTCCACCCATTGCTTCTTGTTCTACCCTCAGGGGCTTTGGAGAATAGTTTGACTCCCTCTTCTTTGTGGCAGCCCCTCAAATATTGGAACGCTGCTATCTTGCAACCTAGTCCTTCTTAGTCCCTAGTCCTTCTTTTCAGTAAACTAGACATATCCTGTCCATCGTATGGCTTAGTGTCCAGGCCCCTTGTCACCTTTGTCCCATCCATTAATCATCTCCAAAGCAGGCACTTGAGTGTAGGTGATGACTTCACCCACAGTCTATGGCCGTGTTAGAGGGGCAGCCTTGGTGCCTGTTAAGTCAGTGGTGAAATCTAACCCCCCCCCCCGGGTTCTGTGGGCGTGGCTTGGTGAGGGGGTGTGTCATGTGACTGGGTGGGCGTGGGCAACTGGTTTTTTTTTCACTTTCTGCTATTTTTTTTAGCTTTTTAAAGCTTTTTCCCCCTGCCGGTTTGGGCAAAGGAAAAAAAATGCTTTAAAAATCTGAAAAAGTAGCTGAAAGTGAAAAAAAAAGTTGGCCGCACTCACTGCGAACCGGCAGAGAAAATATGCTTTAAAAAGTGGAAAAAAGCTTCCAAAGAATCTCTTTTTTTTTTGCTACCGGTTTGCAGAACCAAGGACAATTGTCTCTACCGATTCGGCTGAACTGGGCCGAACCGGGAGGATTTCAGCCCTGGTCTAAGTCCCGAAGAAAACCCCGAAATAAATTTTGCAGGCACAGCGAGTGGCACAGGAGAGCCTTGGGGGGCTCTGGAAGTGGGGCCTGCAAAGGAGGGGAGGGGGACTGTTTTTAATTATAAGGAGCCGGTCATTCTGGACCAAAAGGTCCCCTCCAGGAGACGCCTGTCCCTGCCAGCAGCTGGCTAGGTGTCAACATCTCTCCCATGGTTTGCAGGGGGGCTTACCTGGAACACACAGGCCAGGCATGCGGAGAAAACCTTGGACCCAACCATGGCTCATAAACTCTTCTTCAGCTCTTCGGGTTTGAGGTTGTAAGATAAATGGGGGTTTATTTTGGGGCTGAAATGAGCTCACCCCAAAGTACAGCCCTTGAGGAGGCAACCCCGGTCCCCCTCCGGCTGAATGGGCTGCAAAGAGCCATGGACGGGGGTCGAGGGGCTGAGGTTGCCCGGGTTTGATGGCTGAAGGGGAACCCAGAGAAGAGCCTGGACTGAGCTAGTTATGAACAATACGTGACCATTAGCAGAGGTGGAGAACTCCAGCTGTTGGCAGAGCTCCTTCGCCTGAATCTGGTCAATCAGCAGCAAAGAAACGCCTCCTTCTCTGCCGGCCCCTCTCTGAAATGGTTTTCTGGCAGACGTTTCATGACTCAACTAGGGAACATGCTCAGTGCTAGAAGGAAGTGGGGTTTTGTAGAGGGGAGGAGGAGGAGGAGGACAACTGTGGAGTGGTATCCTCTGGGCTTGGTGGTTTCCTTGCAGACATTTTGCTACTCAAATCCATAACCTCAGCATTGTTTGCTCTCTGTCTATATAGATGCGTCTCGACTTGTCAGTGTGGCGGGAGTCCTATTTTTGTCTTGCTGGTTCCTTATTAGGCCGGTCATTGTCAGCTTATTTGTCTGAGTTAGTAATTCCTTGGTTGGGGGATTCTTTAATGCTTGATTGTTGGTCTAGTGATAATTTTGGTAAGAATCTCTGCTCATCTGGGTGTTCATTGTTGGCAAGGAGGTATTTTGCCCCCCCCCTTTAATCTATTTGATTGTTTTGAAGGATATGCAGATATTCTTTACTTTTATATGTTTGTTGATGGCCAATTTGTCTGATTGCCAGGTTTCTGGGAATTCTCTAGCATTTTTGGACTTGGCTTGGTCTACGATGCTCAGTTTCCCAGTTGAAACCGAAGAAACGGTATTTAACAGAATAACAGAGTTGAAAGGGACTTTGGAGGTCTTCTAGTCCATCCCTCTGCTCAAGCAGGAGACCCTCTATCATTTCAAACAAGTGGTTGTCCAATCCCTTCTTAAAAGCCTCAACTGTTGGAGCACCTACAATTTCGAGTGGCAAGCTGTTCCACAGGTTAATTGTTTCTCACCATCAGGAAGTTTCTCCTTAATTCCAGGCTGCTTCTCTCCTTGATTAGCTTCCATCGGCTGCTTCTTGCCTTGACTTCAGGTGCTTTGGAGGACAGGTTGACCTTTAATTAAACTCGGAGGAACAAAGGCTGAAAGGAAGGAAGGAGAAATGATGAATGGAGGCCGAGAGGGAAGCAACAGAAAGTAGAGTCAATTCTCCTTTGAACCTGGGGTCCTCACTGAGGGATATTTTATAGAGAGCACCTGGGCCAAGATAAGCTACCTGATCTCGTGTTTCTGCAGCATATTTCTAGTAAGAAGACACCCTGGAGGGTATTATTATAGCATGTTGCTCCTTGGAGAAGAGGCCCCTGAAGCCAGCATCTTGAGCGTCAACAGAGCAGCGAGGCTCCAGAGCTGCTTCTCTTTCAGCCTAAGAAGTGGATGATGGTCATGAGATCCTCCTGCATGGAGGCTCCACCAGAATTAGAGATCCCTTAGAGAACCACTTTACAAAGCCTTAATAAGGCCACACTTGGAATCCGGCATCCACTTTTGGTCACCATGATGACCAAAAGATGTGGAGACTGTAGAAAGAGTGCAGAGAAGAGCAACAAAGAGGATGAGGGGACTAAAACATACGAAGAACGGTTGCAGGAACTGGGTATGTTTAGCTTAAGAGAAAGAAGGACTAGGGGAGACATGATAGCAGTCTTCCAATATTTGAGGGGCTGCTACAAGAAGGGGGGGGTCAATATATTCTCCAACGACCCTGAAGGCAGGAAAATAATCAAGGAGAGAAGCAACCTAGAACTAAGGAGACATTTCCTCACAGTTAGAACAATTAATCAGTGGAACAACTTGCCTCCAGAAGTTATGGGTGCTCCATGCACTGGAATATTTTAAAAAAAAAGACTGGCCAGCCACTTGTCTGGAATGGTGTATGGGCTCCTGCCTGAGCAGGGGGTTGGACTAGAAGACCTCCAAGGTCCCTTCCAGCTCTGTTATTCTCTTATGTTCCTTCAAGACTTTCTCAAAAGGGTAGGGAACTCCAAGGAACTCCAGCAACTTATATTTGGCCTGGATTTGTACCTGGGGAAAAATTTGGCCAACGCTGTGGTGCGAGAGTTATTCCCCTTGTATTGGTCATCAGGCTCGGGAGAAAGAGCCAGCCACTGGAGAAGCAGAAGTCAATTAAGACAGATTAACAGAGTTGGAAGGGACCTTGTGGGTCATCCTGTTCAACCCCCCGCCCAAGCAGGAGACCCTACACCATTTCTGACAGATGGCAGTCCAGTCCCTTCTTGAAAGCTTGCAAGGATGAAGCTCCCACAACTTCTGAAGGCAACTTTTATTCTGTGAGTTGATGGTTCTCATTGTCAGAAAGCTCCTCCTTATTTCTAGGTTGAATCTCTCCTACGTTTCCATCCATTCTTCCTTATCTGGCCTTCAGGTGCCTTGGAGAATAGCTTGACCCCTCCTGTCTATGGAAGCCCCTCAAATATTGGAAGACTGATATTGAGCCACCAAGCCCTCCTCCTCGTCCTCCTCCTCTTCCTCCGTCATCAGCCAGAGGCCTGCTTGGAAGTTCTTAAGCTCCGGCATGAAATGCGTGGCACAGTCAGGGAGAGAAATGCAATCTGGCTATTTCTCTGAAAAATTACGTAGCCTGACATTTTACACCTGTAATTATGATGAAAGCTCCCTGAGGAAGTCTGCCAAGCCGGCTGTGAAATAAATCACCTTCGCCCCTCTCTCCTGGGGGCTCCTCCAACAGACCCAGGCCGTAAATTAGAGCCAGGATCCGTCCTGCTTCAGCTGGCAGGGGAACGGCCTCGGTGCCTCCGGTCTGGCGGCCTCCTTGGGAGAAGAAGCATGGAAGGAAGGAAGGGGGACCTGAGAGGAAGCAAATCCCACTTTGGTTCACCCAGCCACAACATCAGCAGGAGGCCTGCAGAGGCCTCTGCAGTGATGGAAAGTCCAATGACGGAGAAGATTTGTAGCTCAGGGTGGACACGAGGAGGCTTGGGGCTCTCTGAGCTGGGTGGTTTCCTTGCAGACGTTTCATGACCCAACTAGGGAACATCATCAGTGCCAGAAGGGAGTAGGTTGGAGGAGGAGGAGGAGGAGGAGGAGGAGGAGGAGGAGGAGGAGGAGGAGGAGGAGGAGGAGGAGGAGGAGGAAGGCTGTGGGGTCCTTGGTGCTCTCTCAGCTTTGTGGTTTTCTTGCAGACATTTCATGACCCAACTAGGGAACATCATCAGTGATTCTGTTACTTAGTTTGGGTGATAAAATGTCTGCAAGAAATAATGAAACTCAGAGAGCACCAAAGACACCAAATCCTCCTCCTCCTCCTCCTCCTCTCCTCCACCCTTCTAACCCTGATGATGCTCCCTAGTTGGGTCATGAAACATCTGCAAGAAATGCCAGCAAGCTCAGAGAGCACCAAGGACCTCATAGTCTTCCTCCTTCTCCCCCCCCTCCCCCTCTCTGCAGCTGCACACCTATCTAGCACTGATGACATTCATGAAACGTCTCAAGAGAACCACCCAGCTCAGAGAGCACCAGGGACCCCTCATTTCAACCCTGAGCTCCAAAGATTCTCCTTTCTCAGAAGGTCGCAGAAGCCCAGCAGAAGCCCAGCGATGGAGCTCCTGAGGAGGCCCTGAGTCAGAGTGTGGACCTTTCCAACTTGAAAAAGAGGACCCAGAACCTTTCTCCTCTGGCACGAGACCCCCCGATGGAGGAGGGGGAGGAGGGCAGAGTGTGAGGCCAAATAATAAGAAAAAGTTGCATTTCAATAAGGTCCCGAGTAGCTTTCACCAGGCACTTGCCCTCGTAAATCCACCCTGGCACTGTCAGAGGCATAAAGCATCTTGATGAAATGCCAACAGGAACATCTTATTTATGGCGAAGATTTGTTGATTCTGAATCTCTGAACAGTCTGGTGGGCAGTAAAGCTTGTGTGACTGGCCTGATTTAGAGCCGGGGCTGTTGCCCCCTTCCCAAATACTCTGCCTGGAGACACGAAGGGAGCTTGGCGTCGCTTTAGGAAAAAGTTTCCTTCGCTTGGCCGGGACGGTTGGGCCATCCAGGGCCGTCCTCAGCCACCTCTCCCAGGTGTGGCTCTCTCCCAGCCCTCAAACTTTGGGTGAATTTTACTCAACCAGGTAACATCAACAGTAGTAGAAGGGTGAGGGGTTTGCTCTCTGTTTATCTACCAGGGGCTTTTCCAGAGGGGGGATCCAGCAGGTTCTGGAGAACCGGTAGCAGCAATTTTGAGTAGTCTGGAGAACCGGTAAATACCACTTCTGACTGCCCCCCCCCCCATCTATTCTCTGCCTCCTGATTGGGAGGGAATGGGGATTTTACAGTAACCATCCCCTGCCATGCACACACCACGCCCACCAAGCCACGCCCACCAAGCCATGCCCACCAAGCCATGCCCACCAAGCCATGCCCACAGAATTGGTAGTAAAAAAAATTGAATCCCACCACTGGTTCCTATCATTATTGGTGGAAGTGTGAATTTCTTGGTGGTGGTTCCTGGAATGGAATGGAATGGAATAGAATAGAATAGAATAGAATAGAATAGAATAGAATAGAATAGAATAGAATAGAATGTTGGAAAGGACCTTGGAGGTCTTCTAGTCTAGCTCCTGCCCAAGGCATTCCCCCCCCCCCCGACATATTCCCATAAGGACCTTGGAGGTCTTCTAGGCCAACCCCCTGCTCAAGCAGGAGACCCTCTACCATTTCAGACAAACAGTTGTCCAGTTTCTTCTTAAAAAGCCTCCAGTGATGAACCACCCACAGTTTCTGGTGGCAAGCTGTTCCACTGGTAAATGGTTCTCATTGTCAGGAAGTTTCTCCTTAGTTCTAAATTGCTTCTCTCCTTGATTCGTTTATAACCATTGTTTCTTCTCCTGCCCTCAGGTGCTTTGGAGAATAGGTGGAACCCCCCCCCCCTCTTCTTGTGGCAAGTAAGGCTGCTATGATGTCTCCCCTGGTCCTTCTTTTTATTGAACTAGGCATTCCCAATTCCTGCAACCATTCTTTGTATGATTAGGGTATTGATTTCTGCTTGGAAGTTTTTGTGGTGTTAGGTAAAGGTTCCCTTCGCACATACGTGCTAGTCGTTCCCGACTCTAGGGGGCGGTGCTCATCTCAGTTTCAAAGCCGAAGAGCCAGCGCTGTCCAAAGACGCTGTTCCCTTCCCACCAAAGGTGGTTCCTATTTTTCTACTCGCATTTTCACATGCTTTCAAACTGGTAGGTTGGCAGAAGCTCACACAAGGAACGGGAGCTCATTCCGTTACTCGGTGCTAGGGATTCGAACTGCCGAACTGCCGACTTTTCTGATTGACTAGCTCAGTTTCTTAGCCACTGAGCCACCCTTTCCAGGGTTACTTCCTGCTTATTCAACTGATGGCGTTACCTAGATAGATGATTGAATGTCTGCAAAAAAAAACCCACCAAGCTCAGAAAGCAACAGTTCATTTAGTGGCCGTTCAAAGATGCAACGGCAGTGAAAAAAGTGACTTATGGCCATTTTTCACACCTACGACCTTTGCAGCATCCCACAGATCATGCGATCAAAATTCAGGTGCTTGGCTTCATTGGCTTCATACTTATGACCAGTGCTGTGCCTCAAGGTCGTGTGATCCCCTTCTGACAAGCAAAGTCCATGGAGAAGCCAAATTTACTTAACAACCGTGTTACTAACATAGCAACTCAGTGATTCACTTAACAAGGGTGGCAAGAAAGGTCGTACAATGGGGCAAAATGTGCTAAACGACTGCCTTGCTTAACAACATAAATTTTGGACTCAATTTTGCTCGTAAGTCGAGGACTACCTGCATGAAACAAAACTTTTTCTGGGGCAAACTGTTTTTCTGACGTGGTCGGGATCCTCTTTTCTGACGTGGTCGGGATCCTTTTCTGACGTGGTCGGGATCCTGTTTTTCTGACGTGGTCGGGATCCTCCCTTTTGGCAGCCGCTGCCTGATCCTTCAGATCCTTCAGAGAATATTCTGACCTCGGCTTCCTGAGGCAATACAAAGCTTAGTCCCAAAACCCCTCTTTTTATTTCAAAGGCTGTGGATTATATTCATTCACAGCCCGTAATGAGTCCCAAATAGTTGCAGAGTCCTACAGTAGGCTGCCAAAGTCTTTCGGGATAAGGCTGATAAGCCTTTATCTCCCTTGAAAGGCTGCCAAAGACCTAATTACCAAGGCCACATGGAACAAAGAGTCCAAACGGAGCTTCAGAATTTAAACCGATCAGCATGAACCAAGTTGCTTCCTGCAAAAGCTCACATGCCTTTGCTCCTCCTTTTTGTCCTATGGGAGGGGCCACTCATCTCCAAGCCTTACTCCCGACTCGTCCCTTCTGTCTTAACGGTTCTTGCCTTCTGGCACCTCTGAACATGCGCGCACTGGGAACAGGGGGAACCTCTTCCTCTGCCTCGCTGATATCCGACTCTGGAGGCTCCGGAGGCAGCCCATAACTCCCAGATGGCCCTGGCCCCCTCTCTGCCTCCGACGCAGAGCCCTCGTCCGAGCCTTCCCCAGACTCCAAGACTGGCCCATGTTCCTCCCCAACCTCCTTGACATCTAACTCTGCTGCCAGCTCCGCAGGCCGCCGGTGGGCCACAACAGAGAGTTGCTTAGTGCCTCTTTCCCCGTGACACCTGCAGGGGTGAAAGGAGCCCTTCCCTCCTTCAAGGGGTGGGAAGGACGGGGTCGCTTGGCTGCCCAGAGTTTCTCCAGCTCTCCAGGCTCAGAGGCTTTGGGGAGCCCTGCAGGCGTTCCAGTAGAAAGAGTTGACCATTTGTCTGTCTCTCCTGAGAAGCAGAAAGCAAATCTCTGTCTTGCTACTGAGTTATGGCCCGGCTTCCACAAGGAGGAAGACATAAATGCAGGAATCCAGACAGTCCTGGTTACTTACAATGCTGGTCTCCACCCAGGCAGAAGCTCGATCAAGATTTATGCTCCCTGGTTCACCGTTGTCCATGCACTCCGTGTTTATGTTCCTACCTCTGGGCCATGAACGCGATGGATTAAAAACCAAGAGAAAGGAGGAGGAGGAGGAGGAGAGGCTGCATTTCTGCCAGTCAAAAGGAGACTGGAAATCATGGGGGGAAGACAACATTGGCGGCCAAAGAGGAGAAATTGCAGAAGATGGAAGAAAGTTTTTTAGCAGAATAACAGAGTAACAGAGTTGGAAGGGAGCTTGAAGGTCTCGTTGTCCAACCCCCTGCTCCCACCTGAAAGGGTTTAGGCTCAAGAAGAAGACCCTCTACCGTTTCAGACAAGAGGCTGTCCAGTCTCTTCTTAAAAGCCTCCAGTGATGGAGCACCCATGATTTCTGGAGGCCAGCTGTTCCACTGGTTAATTGCCCTCACTGTTAGGAAATTCCTCCTTAACTCCAGGTTGCTTCTCTCCTTGATGAGTTTCCATCCGTTGCTTCTTGTCCTGCCTTCAGGGGCTTTGGAAAATAGGTTGCACCTCCTCTTCTTTGGGGCAGCCCCCTACATATTTGGATACTGCTATCATGCCCCCCCCCCCAGTCCTTCTTTTCTCTAAACTTTAACTGGCCAAACCCAAATCCTGCAGCCGTTCTTCCTATGTTTTGGTCTCCAGGCCTTTGATCATTTTCGTTGCTCTTCTCTGCACTTTTTCCAAAGTCTCAACATGTTTTTTGGTAGCACAGTAACCAAAAGGGGTTGCAAAAACACCGTGGCTGGCTGGAGAATTCTGGGAGTTGAAGTCCACCCATCTTCACGCCACCCAGATCACAAACGTTGCTCCAAGAAGCCTTCCTGGGAGAAGACCGCATGGTTTTGCCAAGACCATTTCCTCCCTGGAAGCAGATCTGGAATCATGGGAGCTGCGTTGGCTCAGCCGTGCTTTTTCCACCAGAAGGTAACTGCACGTCCCAGACGAGATTCCAAGCCCACCTCCCCAGTCCACTTGCCATGGCCACGGGCCACGCTGGGGGTGCCTCCTCTTTATTCCTCCCCCCTTCCTCTGTTAATGACACCTTTATCTGGAGACTCACACTGGTCCTCTTTCAGAGCCTAATTTATGCAGGGAGGGGAAGAGTTCCGCTACCTGGTTTGGGCTGATCGGGTTTCATCCGAAGATCTTCGGCTTCTCGGCCTTTTGTTCCGGCATCAGAAAGAGCTTTATCCCACCTGGCTCAGTCCTTGTTTGGGGACAATCATGTTTCCCTGGGAACAGATCCAGTAATGTCACTTCTCAGGCCTGGAGGCTTAAATCTCACCTCGGCTGGAATGCCAGGACGGAGGCCGCCCAACAGGGATGGCCACGGAGCCCCCTGATTAGGGGGAAGGGGGCACCTTTCACAAGTGGCTTTGCTGCTACACAATGTGGAAACTGTTAGAAACAAGCACCGGTGGGGCCATTGCCCCCCTGGGAGGAGAGGGAAGACGTCCCCTCGTTCAAGGAACAGTTGCGGGAACTGCCCAGAACTAATGGAAAGAAGGTGACCTGATAGCAGCCTTCCAATATTTGAGCAAAGAAGGAAGGGCTCCGTCTGTTCTCCAAAGCTACCTGAAGGCTGGACAAGAAGTAGTGGGTGGGAAATAATCAAGGAGAGAAGCAACCTAGAACTAAGGAGGAATTCCTCTGTGGAACTCCTTGCCACCAGACGTTGCGGGTGCTTCATCACTGGAGGCTTTCAAGAAGAGATCGGGCAGCCATTTGTCTGGAATGGGGTGGGCTCTCCTCAGGGGTGAAATCCAGCAAGTTCTGACAGGTTCTGCAGAGCACCCATTCTGGTGAGGGAGAATTCTCTGAGGAGGGGCTTCAGCACGAGTCCGAAAGCTTGGAAGAATAAACCCCTGGTTCCATCACCGGCCCGATTGAAATCCTGCAACAATGTCTTTGGAAATGGATCTTTCCCTTTATTCGTAAGGAGAAATTTCCGACCAATGAAAACTCTGCCCCGTGGCTGCTTCATCACTGCAGGGCTTCCAGGGAGAGACGGAACAGCTAATAGATGTCTGAAATAGAATAGAATAATAGAGTTGGATGGGACCTTGGAGGTCGTCTAGTCCAACCCCCTGCTCAGGCTGGAAACTCTACACCACTTCAGACAAATGGTTGTCCAGTTTCTTCTTAAAAACTTCCAGTGTTGGAGCATTCACAACCTCTAGAGACAAGTTGTTCCTGTCAGCCTCATTCTAAAGTTTCATTCTAAGTACCCTGATAAACCCTAATTGTCATATATAAATGTTTTGTTATTGTTTTTTTTAAATATTTTCCTCCAGGGATGATGTCCTTTCTGCAGGAGGGCTGAATGTCAGCCTCTACTTTGCTTGCTTGCTATTGGCTGCTATAGTAATGGGGAGGGTGGGAGCTCATGGTAATTGGGGGGGGGATGACTAGGTAGGAGTTATCATGAAGGGAGTTTTGTTCTCACCATCTTCTGTGCATGCTGATGGCTCATGTTTGGGCTTGATCAAGGTCAACCGTCTCTGCATACCAGCTGAATGAGGTCACTAGAAGATGCGCCCCCCATGACACCTTTGGGAGTTGCTGATTGGACATGGGGTTGGGTTAACTGGGGGGAGGGTCTTGGGCAAACGTTTGATATGTACATGTTCACGCTTTTTTGCTTCAGATCTTGCTTCACTTTAGCTGTTTTCATTTCATGTCCAGTAAAAGTACCTTTATCTCTACTTAAATGGAGTTGGGGGTTTTCTTTCTTGGATACTGAATGAGGCATGCCTGACATTTCCACTGATTAATAGTGGAGGGTTTGACGCTGGAGCAGGGGGTTGGACTAGAAGACCTCCAAGGTCCCTTCCAACTGGGTTATTCTGTAAAGGAAGAAAGCAGAGATTTGCAGGGAAGACAACGGGATCTCAGGTTTCTCCTTTTCATCCCCTCCCGGGCAGGAACAAGAGTCTAGTGTTGTCCCTTTATCTGGAGGAGGCCGAGGGACAACAACGAGGCCCGTTCTCCTGGGCCTTGAGAAAGAATCTTCCCAGGCTGAGTGGACGAGCTGCTGGTTTGAAAACCCCTTTCATGGGGGCTCATTAGCAGGAGATAAAGGTCTCGGCAGCTTAGGATTTCTCCCGTCCGGCTGGACAAGGGCCATTCCCAGTGCCCGTCTCTCTCTAATGGCCCCCTCCCTCATTGTGCCTTCCCTCCTTTCGCTGGGAGGGATCGGCCTCCGAAAAGGAGCCCATTTCAACAGCTTTTATCTGATGAAACTGCGAAGAAGGATCGCTTCTCCCTCCCTCCCTCCCTTTTCTCTGCTGAACTAATCGCTTCCGCTGATGGCGGCCTCTGTTCTTGGCCTCCGGAGACTGGGAGCTCAATGGCGGAGGGTGGGAGGCTGCTGAAAGGGCAACAAAGAGCACCTCGCTCGGCAAGGGAGGGCCCAGGTCCCGGGACACAGGACACCCCCCCTCCGCCCACCCCCACCTCTCCCAGGCTGGCTGCAGGCATTGTGCAGGATCTGCCAAAGGTGGATGAATGAGATAAATGGGCCTTTCCTTCCTTTCCCTCCTTTTCTCTTTTTTCCCTTCCCTCCTTTTCTCTTTTTTCCTTTCCCTCCTTCCCTCCCTCCCTCCTTTTCTTCCTCCCTTCCCTTCCCCACTGTATTCCCATGGCTGTCTGGGGCGTTGTAGGAGTTGAGGTCCACAAGTCTTGAGCTTGGAGGGGCTGGGAGTGGCAATCAGCAGAGGCTCCTTGCAGAAAACCTTCCTGCTCCCATCAAGAGCCCCTCACCGTTGGTGGTCCCTGTGTCCCCTGGAAGGCAGGAGGAAGAGCTGAGCAGGTGGCCCCAAAGCACCTGGAGACCTTCAAGTCACCTCAGTGCCCGTAAACTTTCCAGCTCAGGGGAGACCACAAGATAAACTTTCCTCCCATCTTCATCCACTTAAAGAGCTGGCGAGTTTATTGATGTTCTTCCTACCTCCTCTTATTGTTTGCCTCATGACCGTTTACACAAGGAAGGACGCAAAATATACAAAGCCGCCACAAATAAGACCTTTTGCACCAGGAAGTTCCCAGCTAAGGAGCTTCCATCTGGGTCACAAATTTACCTAACGTTTTCCTGCATACGGTTACATCCATTGTAATGATAACTCTTGTTATGCAATGTTAACTATAGGTCTACGTAGCCGTCAGACTTCTGCACGCCTTGGAAAACAGGGAGTTTGTGCTTGTAGAAAGCGCCTGCAGAAGGGAGAGGGAGGACGACAGAAGTGGTAAAAACCAGCCCTTTCAAAGCAAACGTTCGCCATTCTCTAGTAAGGTGATGGCCAACCCTTTGGGCACCGAGTGCCGAAACTGGAGCATGTGTGTCGGAGCACCGGACCCCGGAAGAGCAGCTGGGCGCCGCATGCATGTACCCCAGAACAGCTGCCTGGCATTCCTGTGCATGACGGACCCCGGAAGAGCAGCTGGGCGCCACGTGCATGTACCCCAGAACAGCTGCCTGGCATTCCTGTGCATGACGGACCCCGGAAGAGCAGCTGGGCGCCGCGTGCATGTACCCCAGAACAGCTGCCTGGCATTCCTGTGCATGACGGACCCCGGAAGAGCAGCTGGGCGCCGCGTGCATGTACCCCAGAACAGCTGCCTGGCATTCCTGTGCATGACGGACCCCGGAAGAGCAGCTGGCGACGGTGCGGCTGGCCACAGAGAGGGCTCTGTATGCCACCTCTGGCACGTGGGTTTGCCATCACATCTCTAGTAGATGCCTCCCATCTCTCAAATATAACTAGACACATCCTTTAAAATCCCCATTTCTGTATGGATTCTTTGCTTTGGCGGTCTGAAGTAGTCAGTACAGGAAGTGCCAGAGAAGGAAGGAGCACATGTCTAGACCAGGGGGGGGGGGGGCTCCGAACTTGGCAACTCAAAGACTTGTGAACTTCAACTCCCAGAATTCCTGAGCCAGCCATGGTCACGTGGGGGTATATCTCTCCCTCCCTCTCTCCCTTCCTCCCTCTCTCCCTCCCTCTCTCTCTCTAAAGGAAAGGTCTTGCATTAATGTCAGCTTCCTAAACCTTTTTATGAAGATTGAACTATATGAACCAGGGGGGTCTCTAAACTTGGCAAATTTAAGACTTGTGGACTTCAACTCCAGAATTCCCCAGTCATTTCTGCTAAAGGAGTTTTTGGAGGACTTCCTGGCCCCGTAAAATTGGGGAGGTTCGAAGCAGAATTTCAACAATCTCTTCTGGCACAGCAAATGAGATAATCCTGGCAATGTTGATAAAGTCAGAATGACAGAATAATAGAGTCGGAAGGGGCCTTGGAGGTCTTCTAGTCCAGTCCTCTGCTCAAGCAGGAGACCCTCTAATGTTTCAGATAAATGGTTGTCCAGCCTCTTAAAAGCCTCCAGGGTTGGAGCACCCACAATTTCTGGTGGCAAGCTGTTCCACGGGTTTATCCTTTTCCCTGTCAGGAAATTCCTCCTTAATTCCAGGTTGCTTCTCTCCCTGATTGGTTTCCATCCGTTGTGCTGTGGAATCAACTTCTCCACAAAAATGTTTCGCTTCTCATCCAAAGAAACCCTCTTCAGTTCAACCCTTAACCCAGAACCAAAGAAGCCTCTTGGATGAGAAGTGAAAGGCTTTCGGGGGGGGGGGGAGGGAAACCCCAAGAAAGTCCAATTGCCATTTGGGAAAGCACCTTTGGGACAACCATGACCTGGATGATTGACAAGCTCCACAGACGTTTCTCCACGGTGGCATCCTATCCATCAAAAGTCCTTGGGGGGGAGGGGGGAGGTAGGAGAGGTGCTCGGTCTTCCAGCCCCCCCTCCCACTGCCCAGAGATGCTTCCAATGACAATGGGAGCTCCTGGGATATTTGCAGGAGGATGAAATGATCTCCCCCACCCAATCCGGTCCTTCCTCCCCACCTCTGGGAGAATCTGCCAAGGATGGATGTTCGTTGTTTTGTTCCCAGAATGAGCTCCTGGAGACTGTCAACCCGGGAAGAAAGAGGGTCTAACAAGCCTTTAGATGAGGAGCACCAATACACTCAAGAATGCCTGAATGCCTCCCATTCTCATCCTCCCATTCAAAGTAGAATCACTTTGACCATTTGAGGGCACAAGCGCTTTAGATTTCAAAGCCTCCGCTATCCGGTCTCTGGTGCTGGGTCCCCTCTTAAAAAATCTCCTGAGTTTGGTTGCGCTGCTGGCTGGGCAATTCTGGGATTTGAAGTTCACATGCCTTAAAGTTAACAAGGTTGACATCTCTGATCCACGGCAATCTAAAGCTGGATTAAACTTGCAGACAGTCCTCTGCCTCTCTAGGCAGATTCTGTTTATTTCAAAATTTACTAATTTGTTTCCTCCGGGGCTGCTAAATTTTAAAATGAGACTCAACCCTCCCCACTGCAATAAACAAATAAATAAATGAAAATAGCTTGCTGAGCTAAATAGAATTTATAAGTGGCTAGAAAACAGAAGCCAAAATAGGAAATAGAAGTCTTTGTTTATGCTTTTTTTCTAAACTAGTATTGAATAAAAATTAATCAAAGTTGCTAATTACTATCAAACTTAAAGTATTGGCTACAATATAAATACAATGGTGATATGAACAATTAATATTATTACAAGCGCTAGTACTACTGTTATTGCATTAATAGAGAAGTTAAAGTGGATAGGAAGGCCATGGAGAATGGAGAACTACAAAGACTGAATGCCGATACAGAAGGCTGTAGAACTACTTTATATTATTATGTTTGTCTTGTTTTTTCTTTTTTCTGTTGTGTTTTTCTTTCTGCTTTTAAAGGTAAAAATGTTTAATGAAAACTATTTTGAATGAATGAATGAATGAATGAATGAGCCAGTCGCCAATGCTAACAAATAGGAAAAGAACGGTTGCAGGAATTGGGTTTGCCTAATTTAATGAAAAGAAGGACTGGGGGAGAGATGGTAGTTGTCTTCCAGTATTTGAGGGGCTGCCCCAAAGAGAAGGAGGGGTCAGGCTGTTCCCCAAAGGACCAAAAGGCAGGACAAGAAGCAAAGGATGGAAACCTGTCAAGGATGGAACCAACCCAGGACGATAGAGAAATTTCTGATAATGAGAATAATTAATCAGTGCCCCCAGAAGTTGTGGGTTTTTAAGAAGCGATTAGACAGCCATTTGTCTCTTGCTTGAGCATTGGGGTTGGACTAGAAGGCCTCCAAGATCCCTTCTTGTTCTGCTGTTATTTCCAGCAACACTGGGAATATGATATGATAAAAGGAAGTGTTTTATTCAGATACGAGTCTCAAAATTTGTTTGTTCCTAATGTTGCAGGATCCAATCTGAGTTGGTCACGGGGACAAATGTTTTGTCTTCCGAGCTTTGGGATTCGTGCTGGAGCCCATCTTCTGGAAACTTCTATCTATCTATCTATCTATCTATCTATCTATCTATCTATCTATCTATCTATCTATCTATCTATCTATCTATCTATCTATCTATCTATCTTATCTATCTATCTATGATCTCTCTCTCCCTCTCTCTCCCTCTCTCTCCCTCTCTCTCCCTCCTTATCTCTCTCTTTGTCTGTCTCTCTCTTTGTCTGTCTCTCTCTGTCTCTCTGTTTCTGTCTGTCTGTCTGTCTCTCTCTTTCTTTCTTTATAATGTCCTCTTTTTTCTTTTTAAAGTTCCACCTCACCAGGTGAATCGTTTTCCAGATGTGGTGATTTGGAACATTTCCAGAACTTCAATTTCTGACACTGTCCCGAAGGGACTGGTGGACATAGGTTTGGGTTTGTGCTTCAAACGAAATTAAAATCTGCAATGCGCATTTGATGTGTCAGTTAAAAATGAAACAGATACATTTGCCCAGGCTCACATCTGGATCGCAGCTCAGTGTTTTTTGTTACAATCAGCTCAGTCTTATCTTTCTTCAAAGAAACCAATTTGTTGACCAGAATTGAAATAAGGGAAAGGTTGACAAGGACAGAACCCACAGAAGATACTTTCTTGGTTCTAATATTGGCTTCCTGATATGACCTTCACAGAGGGGGCCATGGCCAACATTGATTGGAGCAAAGGAGAACATAGAATATCGGAGTCGGAAGGGACCTTGGAGATCTTCTAGTCCAACCCTCTGCTCAAGCAGGATAACTTATATCAAGTAGCTGTCCAATCTCTTCTTAATAGTCGCCACTGATGGAGCATCCACAACTTCTGAAGGCAACTTCTGTTCCACTGGTTGATTGTTCTCATAAACTGATGTTGATCTTACATAACACAAATGCAATTATGTATTAAAGATGAAGTCACTTTCCAATATACGTAGACAAATTTATATATTTACAAAAGAAGTTTTGTTGTTTTCTAACCAAGGAAATGAGCAATAACTGTGTTTGGTCTAACAAAGCCCAAATGGGTGGAGAAATAGTGTGTATCTCAGGCGTGTGTGTGTGTGTGTGTGTGTGTGTGTGTGTGTGTGTGTGTGTGTGAACAACTCATTTCTTGTGCTGTCAGGAACTTTGAGGGTCTGACCAAGTGATGATGCTTCATAAATGGAATTGGCCACTGGTCCCAGTGGCCAATTCAGATCATCTCCTCCATCTTAGGGATCGCACTCCCCTTGAATCTACTCTGTGGGAAATCATGCGAGTCCTTCTTAACGGAATGGTTCATGGAGGACAAGCCACCGTTTCTTCTAATGGCTACTGCAGCTTTTTCCAGCTGGGCCAGAAGACAATACCACAAAACCAAAGCCAACATCTCTGCCTAACATCACAAGACACCAAAATGCATTTCTACACACAGGCAGCCTGTCTGAGTCGAACAGGGTGTGTAAATACTAATATTATTAAAAATCTGATTGGTGGAGCTATTGTTGCACAGCTGATTCATCTGAATTGAGGCCAATATTTGCCAGGAAATCAACAAATCTGAGAATGAGTGAATGTGAACGAAAGCTGGCCAAGTCCTCCAGGAAGGTCATTCAAGAGCCAAAGGCATTGCCAAATGGATGAAAACGGAAAACATTGCTCATAAAGCCCAAAATGTCTTTTGGGGACAGTTCTGGTCAATTCCAGATGAATGCTATTCCAGATGTAGGCTACGTTCAGTTTTGGTCACCACATTACACTGAGATTCTGGAAAAAGTGCAGAGAAGAGCAACTAGGAGGATGAAAGGAGGGCTGGGTTGCGGCCGGCATGACTGCCAGTTCGCTGTGCATGCCGTTTTACATGCGCAGTTGCCAAAAAAATGTTCTGCTCATGTGCAGAACATTAAAAATGGAGTAAAAACAATGCTGGCAATGGCATGGGCGACCAGTAGGGACGGCAGGCTGGCCATGCCCCCGAATTGGGGGCCCGGTTCAGGGCATGGCCAACCTGCTGTCCCTACCGGTTCGGTGACCCAGTTGCAATTTTCACAACCGCTTTGCCCTAACCGGTGCGAACCGGTAGCAACCCACCTCTGGATGAAAGGCCTTGAGACTATACAAAGAACGGTTGCAGGGTTTGGATTTGGCTGGTCCAGAGAAAAGAAGGACCGGGAGGGACCTGAGAGCAGCATTTTATTATCTGAGGGGCTGCCCCGAAGAAGAGGGGAGTCAACCTATTTTCCAAAGCCCCTGAAGGCAGGAGAAGAAGAAGCAATGAATGGAAACCCATCAAGGAGAGAAGCAACCTGGAATTAAGGAGAAACTTCCTAGCAGTGAGGACAATTAACCTGTGGAACAGTTTGCCACCAGAAGTTCTGGGTGCTCCATCACTGGAGGTTTTCAAGAAGAGACTGGACAACCGTTTGTCTGAAATGGTAGAGGATCTCCTGCTTGAGCAGGGGGGTGGACTAGAAGACCTCCAAGGTCCTTTCCAGCTCTATCCTGATTGATAAAAGAATGCCTCCAGGCTTTCAAGGGTCTCCCATCCATCTTTCCCTTTTTCATCTCATCAACAGCCTAAGGACCCCAAGTCTTAGATTAGAAGCCTGTGGAGATTCTCCATCCTCCTCCAGGTCCTGGTTGTCCCAAAGGTTCAAAAAACCTTTCTGGGTTTTCTTTGAAGACGTTTCGCTTCTCACCCAAGAAGCTTCTTCAGCTCTGACTGGATGGTGGGGGATGGGATTCAAAGAAAGTCCGGCTCCCTCTTGAAAAAGGACCTTTGGGACGTAGATTAGGAGCCTCCTGCGAAGCCACCTGGAGCTCCGTCAACCTTGGGAGGGATGGCATGTGATCCTCCCAGCCCTGCCCGGAGTGACTCAGGGGTGAACCGAAGGGGCAGCCAGCCCTTTCCAGGCCATAAAAGATCGACCAGGGGATGATTCAGAGGCACCTAAATTAATCTCAGCCGCATCTCGTAGTTAGGGATGTTTTGATGAGTGATGGAGTGCGAGGAAGGGCTTTAATGGGACTAGGGAATGCCCAGCCTCTTGAGTCAGAATGACCAAAGAGCAATATTTAGAAAATGATTGAAGTGGGAGCCTTGACAGATCACTCACTACTCAGGGGCTCCCAAAGTTGTGTGGTAAACCAGAAGTATGTGGCCTGGACGGACGGATTCGCTGAAGGAATGCATGGATTTCGCAACAGGCTGAGCTTGCTAACTGCAAGATCCTTCCTTCCTTCCTCCCTCCCTCCCTCCCTTCTTCCCTCCTTCTTTCCTTCCTCCCATCCTTCCTTTCCCCCCTCCCTCCTTCCTTCCTTAGGATAGAATAGAATAACAGAGTTGGAAGGGACCTTGGAGGTCTTCTAGTCCAACCCCCTGCCTAGGCAGGAAACTCTATACCGTTTCAGACAAATAGCTATCCAACATCTTCTTAAAGACTTCCAGTGTTGGGGCATTCACAACTTCTGGAGGCAGGTAGTTCCACTGATTAATTATTCTAACTGTCAGGAAGTTTCTCTTCAGTTCTAAGTTGCTTCTCTCCTTGATTAGTTTCCACCCATTGCTTCTTGTCCTGCCTTCAGGTGCCTTGGAGAATAGTTTGACTCCCTCTTCTTTGGGGCAACCCCTGAGATATTGGAAGACTGCTATCATGTCTCCCTTCGTCCTTCTTTTCATCAAACTAGACATACCCAGTTCCTGCAACCGTTCTTCATCTGTTTGAGCCTCCAGTCCCCGAATCCTCTTTGTTGCTCTTCTCTGTGCTTGCTCTTCTGTCCTTCCTTCCTTCCTTCCTTCCTTCTGTCAGGATTGGCTGTGGTTGTGCAAGCAGTGGGAGCCATCTACCAAGGACATCCTGACTCAGTCAGGAGCCTTGGGGAGACCCGACTGCAGCCCACACCCCCTTGCCATATTGGTCTCCTGCCTTCCCTGAAGGAGAGAGATTCGGGGGGGGGCAGAACCTACGGAAGGACCCCCGTCCCCCTTTGCAGCCATATTCAGAATCCCCCTTAGTCAATGTCCCATCCTATGGAATAACAGAATATTTATTGGTCGTAGTTGCTACACCTTAAGTGGCAGCTCAGGTGGTTGGATAAGAATTATGGAAGGATTTTCATCCAGAGTCCTGCCTGAATAATAGCATAAGGAACAATAATAATAGCATTGGATAGCATTGGATAGAATAATAGCATTGGAAGGAACTATTTTGATGAGGGATGACATCAGAAGAACCTGATAAGCAAAGTATTTCATATTGCACGTCTTAACAGCAGTGAGGATTATCTTCACAGAATATTGGGGCGAAGAGATAATTAAGAAGACAGTAGACTGGGCAGAAATGGACAGACTCACGTTGAAAATCAAACAGGAAGAAGACACAGAACATTATCCAACATGGAACTTATTTTACCAGCGGTGGGAAAAAAGGCGTGGAGAGTAAGAACGGAATCTGTACTGCTAACCTAGACAACACAAAGTTTCTCAAGCCCTAAGAAACGTAATGAATAGAAAATGAACACAATTTATTTATTTTTAAAAGAGTTGGAAGGGACCTTGGAGGTCACCTAGTCCAACCCCCCACCCAAGCAGGAGACCCTAACCCATTTCTGACAGAGGGCAGTCCAGTCTCTTCTTGAAAGCCTCCAGGGAGGAAGCTCCCACATGCCCCTGGCAGGCTACGCCACAAAACGGCCACCCCCTAAGTCTGGGTTTAGCTATGTCACACCTTAAGCTGCCTTGCCTGAGTCCAGGAAGCCCCAGGGAGAGCATGCATGTTGCAGGAACAGCTGCCCTGGGCTTCAGCTCCCCTCCTTCCCAAGGCAATGAGAGGAGGGGGCTCCACTTAAAAAGACCAGGGGCTATCAAGAAGAGGCTTGCACAGCCACCTGTCCGAAATGGTACAGGTATACTCCTCGACTTACAAGAGTTCATTTAGTGACCATTCAAAGTTACACCGGCACCAAAAAAAAAGGAGCTTATGAACTGTTTTTCACAGTTACGACCTTCGTTTGGCAAGTGGTTCCTCTTTATGTCCTGGGGTCATGTGACACCCCTCCCCCTTTTGCTGACCTTCTAAGAAGCGAAGTCAATGGGGAAGCCAGGTCCCTCCACAGAGGAATCTCCCTTACAGGGAGTCCTCGGCTTATGCCCAACATTTATGTTGCTAAGTGAGAAATTTGTTAAGTGAATTTTATGACTTTTCTCGCCATACCTGTCGAGTGAATCTCTGCAGTTGCTAAGTTTGGGACTCAGCTGCTCAGTGAATCTTGCTTCCTCCTTCACTTGGCTTGGCCGAAGGTTGCAACAAAGAATCATGTGGCATTGCAAACCGTCATAAATGTGAGTCAGTTGCCAAGCATCCAAACGTAAATCCCCTGACCACAGAAGTGCTGCAACGGTCATAAGTGTGAAATATGGTTGTAAGTCCCCTTTTTCAGTGCCAGTGTAACTTTGAAACTTAGTTATTGATTTCTATTAGTAACTTACTCATATTTAGTAACAGTATTACTAACTTAACAACTGCAATGATACACATAACAATTGTGACAAGAAAGGATGTAAAATGGGGCAAAGTTCACTTAAGGAATGTTTCACTTAGCAACAGAAATTTTGGGCTCAATTGCAGTCATAAGTCAAGGGCTACCTGCCTGAGGAGGGGGTTGGATTAGAAGACCTCCAAGGTCCCTTCCAACTCTCCTGTTACGTCCCCCAGCCCGCATTTTTTTCTTTCCTGGTTTTCCTTTTAAGAGTGTTTCTGATTGGGTGTTTTTAAGGATTACAAAGCCCATCTTGCACCAACCAGAGGTCTCTGGAGAGGAAGGAATGAGGCTTCTTCCACTCGCGGATGTTGAGGCACCCAGGGGGCAGGGAAGGAGAAGCCAGTGGCAAAACTGGGTGTTCGGGGCAAGGAAACCCCACGAAGCTGCTAGAGGGAAGGAGCCGAAGCATCTGGATAATATTACCCCAAAGGGGGGGGGAGGAGTTAGCACAATTTTAAAAATAACTCTGAGCCCAGCACACGGCTCTCTCTGTGCGGAGGAAATCCAAGGGAGGAAAAAGGAGCTGTTTCTAGTCCCCAGTGAGTCCCGTTTTCCAAATGAAAATCTTTCCTCACCTCTTTTCCTTCTCCTCATTTTCCTTCCACCCTCTTGGGTTCTTCCTTCCTTTCGTCTGTGGGGGGGGGGCAGAATTTTGAGATTCCCCTTCCACGAAGCCCATGAAGCGCCTGGAAAACTCTCCTGGCAGAAGGGGGGGGGGGGCTGGCATGGGAGGCCAACCGCCATCGAGAGAAGCCGGCAGAAGGCTTGGAAAGCCAGCATGCCTGGAAGTGTTTTTTCACGGCCTCTTGGAAGGGCCAGGAGGCAGCTGTCCCTGGAAGCCACCAGGGGTGGGCGGGGGGAGAGTCAAACCAGGGATGGCAGCCCCCGGGACTCTTGGTGCCACCAACAAGGCTTTGCCTGCCTGGATCTGTCCGCTCAAAATGGCCAGGAGGTAGACGGCCATTGCATCTCAATCCTTTCCCCGGCCAAAGCTGTCCACTGCAACACTTCCACTGGTTCATCCCAGGGGAATGTGTTGAGAGCCCTGAAGACGTGCAAACGGTGGACAAGGGTAAGGGAAGGAGTGGGGGAACCTGGGGGAGGGGGGGGTGGCGGCTGTGTAGAATCCCTACAGAGCCATAAACGAAGTCCATCCTCCCTTGAATTCTGTTGACCCTGATCAAAGGCCAGGCAGGTGCTGACCTTGAGTTGAGAAAATTCCTGTGCATCCTTCCTTCACGCCTGATCAGACGGAAACAAGAGGAAAGGGAGGGAGGGAGGGAGGGGAGAAGAGAGATGGGGAATGGGAGAAAGGAGATATGTAACAGAAGAGAGGGCAGAAGCTGGAGGTAGAATGAAAAGAGCCTAGAATCTCTGCGTAATTACAAATGAACTGCCCAACGTCCCTTGAGTTCCATGGATCCTTATTTAAGTCCAAGCAGGTGAGTTGAGAAGATTCTTCCTGCATAGGCATGAATAGCAATAAGTCAGTTTCACTGGACCTTCCTATGTGGACCTGGTCTTTTGCACTCGGCAGCAAACCAAGCGTGACGATC
The DNA here is from genome assembly GCF_964273705.1 of Natrix helvetica. NCBI lineage: Eukaryota > Metazoa > Chordata > Lepidosauria > Squamata > Natricidae > Natrix > Natrix helvetica. The sequence continues at coordinate 989,491 of NC_138558.1, read as the reverse complement.
CAATTGAACGTATCGCTCATTCTTTTCCTTAAACTAGCCAGGCCCAGTTCCTGCAACCGATCTTCATACGTTTTAGTCTCCAGTCCCCTCATCCTCTTTGTTGCTCTTCTCTGCCCTCTTTCTAGAGTCTCCGCATCTTTTTTATATTGTGGCCACCAAAACTGGGTGCAGCATTCCCGGTGTAAGTGCTTCCTCACCTGGAGGGAAACTGAGGCCTTGAGCCCACCTGGGAGGTGGAGTTGGTGGCAGACTCCTCCTTGCATCTGTTACACACACACACACACACACACACACACACACACACACACACACACACACACACCAAAAAACCATCCAACCCATCAGCCTTTGTTGATGGAGGCCAGGAGAGCTTTGCTCCTCCCGACTTTCCCTGGGGGGCTGCAATCTTGAGAACACACAAAGTCCAGTGATGGGTTTCTTTGTCCGAGGAAGGAGGGGGCCTTGCTTCTGCCAAAAAGAAAGTTCCCTTGAAGGATTTCCTTCCACCTGCTCCCAAGCCAGTTTGATTGGGACTGGTTCTCAACTGGGGAGGGCGAAATCCCTGGAAAACCAAGATGGTCTGCCCTGTGTAGAGAAAGAGAACGGAGAAGCTGCCCCCAGTATTCCCCTCCCAATGGCTGCCTGTTTTGGAGTTCCAGATTTCTGTCCCAGACTGAAAAAGTGGGGCGATGCGGAGGGATTTGCATCCTTTTCCTGACAAAGAGCTTTCCCCCTCAGGGCAGGGGGTCCCAACCAGGGGTGTGAGACGATATTCTACGGGGTGCAAAGACCTGGGTTTAGACATTTCAAAGTCATGGTGTCTATGCATAATTATATGCATATAATTATTTACTTTTGCAAGGGCTGCGAGAATATATCAGGAGTGTTCTAGGGGTGTGGGGTATAGAAAAGGTGGGGAACCCCACTGTCACAGGGGAAAGGGTGGAGGAATTGGTCCCCCTGTTTGAATAGAATTGTTTCACTACACACCTGGGGCATTGCTCCAAAACTGGGGGGGGGGGGTGTTGGGATTTTAAAGAAGAAATTGGACAGCCATTTGTCTGGAATGGTCGAGGGCAGCGGCCCCCAACCTTCTGGGCACCAGGTTCCGTGGAGAGAGGTTTTTCCGTGGACCGGACTGGCGGGGTGTGTGTGTGTTGAGTGCTGCCTGCATCCCCCGGATGGGGCTTTGCTTGTTTGTGTAGCCAGATTTCTGGCCTGAGGCAGCCTGGTGCCAGTCCACGGACTGGTGGTTTGAGGACCCCTGCCTGGGCAGGGGGTTGAGCTGGAAGACCTCCAAGGCCCCTTCTAATCGTGTTCTTCTATTAAGCATGAAGATCGAAGGGCCTTGAAGGCTTGGAGTTACTCCTGGCCAGGTGGAGAAGACCAGGTGGTTTGAGGAGTCCCAGGCAACTGGGAAGAGGCCCAAGGATTCCTGCCAGGTGGGATTGAGTGTCATGGACATGGGAACTGAAGCTGTGCATCTACCTGGAGAAAGGGATCCTTTGGGGTGCAAGCAGAGGTGTCCAGAGCCCCTCTGACCACCCTCCCTCCCTCCCTCCCCACGAGGCTCTGAGGAACATTGTTGCAAAGGATGCAATCGTCCTCGGAGCAGGTCAGCAGGTGGGAGGCATCCGTTGTTCCCCCTCGTTCTGGGGGCGCAGAGTGGCCAAGGCCAGGGGGGGGAGCCGTCTGTGGGTTGAAAAAGTCATCCGGGGAGAAGTTGAAACATTTGGAAGCCAAATCTTGTTCTGCAGAGGTTGCAAAGAGCAGGGGAGGTTGGGAGGCCGGGGGGGGGGGGGCAGCTGTAAGGCCAGCGCTTTCTCCCCCCCCCCCCCGCATCCCCCTGAATTGGGCTGCCTCGGGAGGAAGATAAGGAGGAATGAACTCCCTGCGGAGCTTCTCCGCCCTCTGGGTCACAGTTGCCCCAAAGAGGTTTTTCCAAGAGGCAACTGGACTTCCTTGGGGGTTTTTCCCCTCCTTTGAAAACTGAGGAAGCTTCTTGAGAAGAGAAATGAAGAAAAAGCAGCCATTCTTTGGAAAGGGACCTTTAGAACAAGCAGGAGTTGCTGTTCTCCTCCCACCAGAGCAAGGGGGCTCCTGGCTTCTATTGCTGCTGGTTTGCTCAGGGAAGCACTGGGTGTGTGTGTGTGTGCGCTTGATGCATGCTACTTGCTTATGCGCAGAAGCAAAAAACAAGATGGCGGCACCTATGGCACCCCCGATTGAACTAGATCGGGGGCGTGGCCAGCCAAGTGACTACCTACTCGGCCGAACCGGTCTGAACCGGTAGGAATCCCCCTCTGCTCCAGAGGGATGCCGAAAGCCAGCTCTGAAGTGAGCCTCTCCCCCTCCCAGACCTGCCTCCTGTTGCTGATCCCAGAGAGCTCCCAGTTACGTATACAGCAGCCGCCTGACTCTCATGGCTTCCCAAGGCCCCAAATGAACTTGTAGGACGAAAGGTGGTGGGAAGTAGGCAGGTCTACTCCGGGGCTCCCCAACCTGTCGCCCACGGCCAATGACCAGACCGTGGCTTACTTGCAACTGGGCCGCATAAATGCGCACAGCCCACCACAAGCCAGCAGTGGGCACCGGCACTCACTGCTCACACAATGCAGTTGTGCATGTGCACACCTTCCCCCCCTCTTTCTCCCCCCCCCTAGCCAGGAAAGGTTGGGGAAGGCTGGTCCAGCCTATGGAAGAGAAGGCCTGGGGAGTGGGGGGGGGCAGCTGTCTCCTGGTACCTGAGGGTCTGTCACGGAGGAGACGGAGTTGAGCTTCGTCTCCAAAGCGCCTGCGGGCAGCACAAGGAGTGGCGGGCAACAGCTTTTCAAAGAGAGAGCCAACCGGGAAGCAAGGAGAACAATGGATCTCAACGGATCAGGTTTCCCCCCAGGGTTCTGGATGCTGCAGATTGTCAAAAATAGACAGCCAGACAACCCACCATTTGACCAGGATGATGTCAGCTTACCTGCCTTGAGCAGGTCTTTGGACCAGAAGGCCTCGGGGGTAGTTTCCAACCCTATGATCCCCTGATCCCGTGATTCTACGATCCTGTGATCCTATGATCCTGTGATTCTATGATCCCGTGATCCTATGATTCTATCTGTGATTCTATGATCCTGTGATCCTATGAGTCTATGATCCTATGATTTTATGATCCTACGATTTTATGATCCTATGATGCCCAACTCAAGGCTTCCTGCCACCCTTTGGCCCTGGATAACCTTAGGGATGGTTCCCCAGAGCAGGGGGCTCAATCTCTCTGGATGGCTGTGTGCAACCTCCCTGTTTCACAGCTGATGGGTCCCTCTGGCCATCCCTCCCTCCCTCCCTCCCTCCCTGAATCCAGAGCAGGACACTGTGTGGGACAGAGAAACCCACCAACCCACTGTCCCCTCCCTCCCTCCCTCCCTCCCTCCCTCCCTCCCTCCCTCCCTGCTGGCTGCATTCGCTTGTGTGTTTCTCTTGGCACTCGGGAGCCCAGTTCAAGGACAATTGAATTTCTGATACTGCAGACAATAAGACGATGGCTACATTTCTGGCATACTAAGAATTCCTCTCTCAGCAGCCCCCACAGAAGATCACAGAAGAGTCACTGAGTCGCAGGGAGCCTCCAGGAGCATCCCGGAGAGCAGCCTCGGTCCGTTTGCAAAAGACCCTCTGTGGTTCCTTCTCCAGTCCAACCATGACACAGAAGCAGACAGCCTGGTCAGCCCCCTTCCTAGGCCCCCTCCTCTTTTTCTCTCTCTGTTCCTTCTTGGCACTGGCGATCCCCAAGAGTTGAGCCAAGGGATTCACCAGGACCATCCGATTAGTCAACCAGAGCTGTGGGCCGGAGAGGCGGGGTGCCTCTAAGCAAGAAGGGTCCCATGTCAACCAGACCCAACCGCTTTCTGCCCAGACTCTTGATCAAAAGCCGCTCATCTGGGGAGGTCAGAAGACTTAGAATCAGGGATTTTAACCCAATCGTTCTAAGATGATTTAGGGATGGAAGGAAGTCTCTGTGGAGATTCTCTACCATGGTTCTTCCAAAGGTGCTTTCCCAAAAGGCAACTGGACTTCTCTGGTTTCTTCCTTGAAAACCTTTCACTTTTCTGCTAAGAAGCTGAAGTTCTCATCCAATAACCAAAGAAGCTTCTTGGATGAGAAGCAAAAGCTTTCCACCAAAGGTCCCGGAGTGAGCCATCCAGCGACAGTTTACTTAATTGTAGTCAAGATCTATGGGTTATGTTCTTCTCACCTTCCTCCTGCCTCTGAATCATCTGGAGAATGGTTGTGTTGGACGACTACCAGACCCGGTTTTGAGAGTTGGACTCGTAACACAGCTGGCAGATGTCAGGTGGCCTGGCCAGCCTAGATCCATCCAAGTCCCCTGCTGTGAGATGGGGTGGAAAAGGGCTGATCCCAAGCCCAGGAACGGACGAGAAGGAGAGAGAAAGACCAGCCAGATGTTGCTTTTGAGGCTCCATAAGAACTTTCTGGAGCATCTGGTGGGGGTGAGGGTGGGGGGGGGTGGCCCAGGGCACTGAGTGACTCTGCCTACTTACGTGAATTCCGCTATTTCATCAACCTATAGAATAGAATAAGAGAATAACAGAGTTGAAAGGGACCTTGAGGTCATCTACTTCAACCCCCTGCCCAAGCAGGACGTCCATTTCAGACAAATGGTTGCTCAGTCTCTTAAAAAGCTCCAGTGATGGAGCCCCCCACCCCAACTCCTGGAGGCAACTTCCGTCCCACTGATTGATCAGGACATTCCTCCTTGGTTCTAGGTTGCTTCTCTCCTTGGTTATTTTCCGTCGGTTGCTTCTTCTTGTCCTGCCTTCAGGGGCTTTGGAGAATAGGTGGACCCCCTCCTTCTCTGTGGCAGCCCCTCAAGTACTGGAAGACTGATATCATGCCACCCTGGTCCTTCTCTTTGATCTCTACACATCTCTATTTAATACAGAATAACAGTCTGAAGGGACCTTGGAGATCTTCTAGGCTCTACACCATCCCAGACAAATGGCTGCCCAATCTTTTCTTAAAATCTCCAGCGATGGAAAGCCTACAATTTCTGGAGGCCAGCTGTTCCACTGGTTAAATTGTTCTGACTGTCAGGAAATTTCTCCTGAGTTCCAGGTTGCTTCTCTCCTTGATTAGTTTCCACCCGTTGTTGTTTCTTCTTCTGCCTTCTGCTTCTCTGTTCTATCTAGAGAGAGAGAGAGAGAGAGAGAGAGAGAGAGAGAGAGAGAGAGAGAGAGAGACACTCCCCCCCCCCCGAATGCTGAGCTGCAAGCGAAGGCAGAAGGCTTTGGGTGCATCATGGATTGTCAGGCCTGATCTAAAACACATTGGCCAGTGTGGCATGAAAAGCCATAACCGCAGAGGGATGGCGAGTGGGAGGGACGCGGTGGAGAAGGCACTGACCTGTGCCTTGGCGGCTTCCAGGCGAGGCTGCCTTGCTCAGCCGTCTTCACCCCAGCCCGTTGGTGGGGGGTGTCTCAGCACCAGGGCTCGCATTCCTGCAGCCTTGATAGAAGTCATCCATCACTATTGGCCCAAATGCAACCTGCCCCCTCCCCTCCCCCATCATTGGGATCCAGATAGGATCCTTAGCAGCAGCTGGAGAATTCATTATTTTCCCCGGCAACCTTCCCCCCCCCTCGCCCATTCCTCCAATGGCTAATAGAGATTATCCTGTGTTGCAACAGAAGCAACCCCTTCCCCAGATAGGATTCAGCCTTCCCCAAGTTCAGACAGCAGACACCACCATTCTTTCAATCCTCAGGGTGACCCTCGCCCAGGTCTGACGGGCTGACCATTGGGCCACTCCCTCGGTGGGACTCTGATTACACCAACCTCCCCCCCCCCATCTCTGCTTCCAGACAGTCCCATTAGCCTTGAGTCCTCGTGGATCCCTGGTCTTCCCCAGCAAGCTGTCTTTCCCACTGTCTCCCCAACCTGACCTTGATTGGTTGAGTCCAGCCATGATGTAGATCACTGTCCTGATGCCCCACCCATGCCAGGCTCCCCCTCCCAACTCGACAAAGGGTCTGACCACAAGATGAATAGGCAGCCCTCTGAGGTCTGCAGAGATGGGGGAGGATGACCCTCCCTCCATAATCCTTTCTTGGCCTTGGAGATTCATCTAGGGTTGAAGGCAGCTGGTTGTTTCTTCTGGATTGGGAATGAGAGGATGGACTTGCTGGGAGGCACAGAAGGAAGCAAGGTGGCCAACTCAATATCTGTTTACGTGTTTCACCCAAAGGCACCAATTATAGAGAAGATGGACAACTATGATGGTATGAACATGTCCAGAGAGCAGCGCCTTCCACTAGGACCAAGTAGAAATCAAAGGCTGGAAGAAGAAGAAGAAGAAGAAGAAGAAGAAGAAGAAGAAGAAGAAGAAGAAGAAGAAGAAGAAGAAGAAGAAGAAGAAGAAGAAGAAGAAGAAGAAGAAGAAGAAGAAGAAGAAGAAGAAGAAATATACAATGTGTAGTGTTATGATAAGCAATAATTGGATATGAATATTGAATGATACCCGTGAAGGGAAGGCTAGAAATCCTTTTGGATTATATATAAAGGTCAATAATAATAACAATTTAAAAAAGAACTAAATTAGACACAGTTAAGTTTGATCATTAGGGGGAAAATATTATGGTATAGGATATAGCCAAATAAAGAAAGGATAATGATAATAATCTATATATATGTATGGGTATAATATAAGGAAACTGGATGTAAATTGTAAACAGTGATTTGGAAAGGAGGTTTAGAAAACTGTGTTATTAAATATTATGGATGTTTAGCTAGAATAGGATATAAGGATTTAATGTTAATGGAGGATTTTATAAAGAAGTAAATGAAATGCTGGTATGTGGTTATGTACTAAATTTTGCTATATTTTATGATGAAGGACGTTTCAACAATTATAGTCAAATAAAAATGGAGGTATGATGACGGTAATATGTATAAACATTTGAGTTAAGGTACCAGAATTAATATGAATTATACTTGATGACGGTAGAAGAGATGCACAAAAACCGTTTGTAAGCAACTGATACACTTTCTACAGGATGTAAAGAAGGAGGATTTTTATGTGTTTTGAAAATTAAAAATAAATAAAAAAGTTTTTGGGGGAAAAAAAGAAGAGGAGGAGGAGGAGAAGAAGAAAAAGAAGAAGAAAAGGAGGAGGAGAAAGAAGAAGACGAAGAAGAAAAAGAAGAGGAGGGGGAGGAGAAGAGGAGGAGAAGGAGGAGTGAGATCCCACAGGGAAGACTGAAATATAGGTAGTCCTCGACTTATGACCACATTTGAGTCCAAAATTTATGTTGCTAAATGTGTTTTGTCCCATTTTATGACCTTTCTTCCCACAACGGTTAAGTGGATGACTGCCTGTCCACATTGGGGGAGAAAGCTGAGGAAGCACAGTCCATCATGAGAGCAGGTCCAACCTCTTCAGAACCCATGAGGGGCTTCCTCAGGTGGGCCTTGATTCCCTCACTTGAACCAGCCCCTCGTTGCTTGGCTCTTGAGAGACCTCTCCACAGTGAAGTTGCTCAGCTCCATGTCACTCACCTAATCATTCAGTCGAGTTTAGAGAAAAGAATGGGCGTCCTTCAGAAGTGACAGCAACAGTTGACCAAGAGAGATGTTGGGAGAATCAGTGTGGATTTTGAGAAGGACTCTCCGTCTTCTCTCATTCCTCTTGGCTTGTGTGAACAAATATGTCTAGATTTTTTTTTAACATGGATCCAAGCTGAATCGTGTGAAGCTTCCAATTGGGTTTTCTACACATTGAGGGCAAAAGAGTTGTGGGAATTTGGCATGTCTGGACTCTAGTCTAATGAAGAGGACTAGGGGGTATGTGATAAGTCTTCTTATATTTGGGGGGCCTTCTACTGAGAAGAGGGGGGGGCAACCCATTCTCCAAAGCAGTTGAAGGCAGGACAAGAAGCAAGCAACAGATGGAAACCCATCAAGGAGAAGACCAACCTAGCAATAAGGAGAAATTTTCTATCAGTAGCCAATCAACCAGTGGAACAGCTTGCCTCCAGAAGTTGTGGGTGCTCCATTACTGGAGGTTTTCAGGAGAGTTTGGACAGCCATTTGTCCGGGATGGTCTAGAGGGGTCCCCAAAAGTTGCCATGTTTGGGGACCCCTACTCTAGAGTGTCCTGCTCGAGCAGGGGGCTGGACTAGAAGACCTCCAAGGTCCTTTCAGACTCTGTTCTTCTGAATACCCTATACTTTCCAATATCTTTACCAATGTTTTTTCCATTTGGATTCCCTCTTGTATGATAGACCAGAAAATGCAAGTTGGGAAAACGAAGAGAACTTTGAGATTTGAAATCCCACCAGGTGGGAATCCAGCATCACCACCTCTTGGAGATTTCTCTCTCCTGGGGATCCCTGTTCTTCCTCCCAGATTAAGGGAGCCTGGAAATAGGTCTAGAAGTAGGTCTAGAGGAAAGTAGGGCCTCCTTGGCAAGGTTGCGTTGGAGGGGGGGGGGAAGCCATAATTGGATTTTATGGCTGTTACATATTGAAAGCCAATATTTTCTCCTTGATGGAAAACCCTTGGCCAGATATGAGCCCTGAGGGAGTTCACCCTTCTGAGAATCCCAGACTTTTCTCCATGCAGGACATTTATGGTTATCAATACCTCCAGAAGCTCATCGCTTGGGGTGCTTTGGGAGAGAGTCCAATGGATGGAGAGATATTTCTAGCCATCTCCCAGTAACCGCAACTCACGAAAACTGGAAGCAATTGGATGCTGGGCTAAGCTTTCAACCGTTCCTTCAGACTTTAATGGACTCCAGGTCTGAAGGAAATGTCATCCATTGGAAGCGAGCTCTGAAGCAGGAATAGCAGCCAGGAATTCAGAAAAGACTCCAGAAGAAGTTGTGGCAAGCCAATCCTTCGTTTGGATGAGGCCTTCTCCAAGTGTGGACAGACCTTGGCTCCATAGATTGTGCATCTCGGTAGGGGTTCCCTGACAAAATGGCATCTGGATGGTGATGACATACAACCAACCGCAAGACTTCCAAGGGATCGGAAACAAACACGAGATGAGGCCTACTGGAAGGATTTGGCTGGAGGAAGCCAGGGAAGTTCTTCTCGTGAGCTTGATGTGGGGATGGACGGGAGAAAGTCAAACTTGCTTCCTATCACTCAGCATGTGGAATAATGGATTTAAGTATGTAGGATTTGAATGGAAGGCAGATCCCACTTGAAGGTTGGGAGGGGGGACCTCAACAATGGAGCTAATTCCCAAGGGGAATGATAAGATTCCTCCACCAGATGTCCACAGACAACCTTCAGCCAGGACGGCTTGAACTGGCGTTGCTGAACCAAGATGGGAATTAAAATTGTGTCTTTAGTGGCTCCTTTCGAGACTGCCGTGATTTCTTCCAGGGCAGGAGTCTCCCAGCTTGGCATCTTTAACACTTGTGGACTTCAACTGGCTGGGAGAGTGTATAGATGGCTGCGGAATTCTTGGAGTTGAAGTCCACAAGTGCTAAAGTTCTCGAGGTTGGGAAGGCCTGCACTGGCGTATCCCTAACAGACGACTATCCAGCCTTTATTGATGGCCTCAGGAAGAAAACCAATCTATGTGGTCTCTAGGAATCGAAAACAACCAGACAGCATGTTGTCAAGCTCAAAAACCACAAGTGACCCTGAAATTTCTTCCAGGTTGAGTTTGAATACTGTACTATCTGCCTCTGCCATTCGCTCTGGGAACTATTAGGGAGGAGCTGTCTTCACCCTCTTTCTCTCGCACAAAATATCCAGACCGAGTTGCCTCTTAAGGAAGAACGGTTGCAGGAATTGGGTATATCTTGTCTAAATATGTCTGGCTGGGGAATTCTGGGAGTTGAAATCCACAAGTCTTTGCCAAGTTGGGAGACTCCTGTTGCAGGAGAAAGTCCACAGCTGTTGCTTCACAAGGTGTAGGAAACGAATACTAATTAAAGAAGGCCCTGGGTTCAAATTCTGGCATCCTTAGCTGGGTCTCAGAGCTATACGAGGTAGCTTCCTGTTTCCTGTGTTTTTGGGAGGCCCAGAGTTCAAGTCAGGGTGCAGATCCTTGGCTTATGCTAAAAGTGCTTGGCAGCTAAACCCAACAATGGTTCAAAATGTCCCGGGGTGGGTGGGGGGAATGCAGTGTCCTCCCTGGTTCCTTCCAGCTCTATGATTCTGTTATCTCCAAAAGCAGACACGGTTTTCACTGCTGGAATTTCAGCTGGTCGGCTCAGCCTAATTGCAAACAGTTTCAAGACAATTTTGGATCCGTCCTTGGAGCGGAATGGATGCCGTGGTGGCTCTGGATGATTAGGGGGGGTGGGGGGATTCAGGGAAGATGCAGCATTGTTCTTAGGCACCCTGTCCAGAGTCACTGCAGGGCTGGCTCTATAGATGTGATAGGGAAATATGATAATATGGCCTCGTGAAGATTCTAGGATATTAAAAAGTTCAGGAGACGTTAAGAAAATCACTTGAAGGATCCTCCTTCCTTCCTTCTTTCCTTATTTCCTTCCTCTCATTCCCATCTCCTTCATTCTTTCTTTCTTTCCTTCTTTCCTTCCTTCCTTCTTCCCTCTCTTCCTCCCTCCTTGTTCTCATTTCCATCTCCTTCCTTCCTTCTTTCCTTCCTTCCTTCCTCTCATTCCCATCTTCTTCCTTCCTTCTTTTATTCTTTCTTTCTCTCTCCTTTCTTTCTTTCTTTCCTCCCCTCCCTCCTTCCTCTCCTTCCCATCTCCTTCCTTCCTCATTCCCATCTCCTTCTGTATTTCTTTTTCTTCTTTCTTTCTTTCTTTCTTTCTTTCTTTCTTCTTCCTTCCTTTCCTTCCTTCTTCCTCTCATTCCCATCTCCTCCCTCCCTCCCTTCTTTTCACTTCCTCTCCCCTGTCACCCAGAGAAGGGGTCAGGGGAAGACAAGAAGGAGCTGCGCTTTCACCCTTCCTCTGTAGAGACGTCCATCTCCCCAGTAGGGAGGCAGAACCTGAGGAGGAGCCACCATAACTGAGGCTCAGACCAAGAGGAAGCCTTGGCCCTCAGCGTCCTGGATCTCCGGTGCAGGAGGGAGGCCAACCTTGTGACCGAAGAGCCACGGAGACCCTCTGTGTTCTTGGCTCAGTGGAAAGAGTCTGGGGGCAGCCAGCCAGGGACTGGGCGAGACCCCCGTCCATCCCCACTGGGGGCAGCAGAGAGCCACTCCTCCCTCCAGTGGCCTTCGCTCAACGGCCCATTTCCCCTTCACTCCTGAATTCCCCTCGGAGTCCCTGGAGATCCAGATGCTAATATGTTCTGCCCTTGACCTCTCTCCCCCCCCCGCCTCTCCCCCCTCCCTTTCCTACTTCTGAAGTGAAATTAGCTTACTAAAACATGTTTTCTTTTAGGAATCCGCAGTCTAATCCAGAACAAACAAAACACATTTTCTGAAACCACCAACTGGCTGAACTTTTGCCCCAGCCTTGACCGTGCTTACGCTCGGCTTCCTCCTCCTCCTCCTCCTCCTCCTCCCCCCCCCCCCGCCTGCCTCTGTTCTCCCCCAAACATTACCATATGCCTGAGGTTTCCAAGGCATTTCTTTCCCCTGACAAAGCCGATCTGCAGCCAGGCAGGCTTTCTTTGTTTTTCCCTTCCTTCCCGAGAAGCTGCCAGGGATTACGGCTCGTGGCTCCGTCCTCTCCATGCCTGGCGGAGCGAGTGTGTCTGAATGGGCCCGGGTGGGTCCCCCTGGGAGGCTTCTCTGCTCACCTGGAAGGGACGAGACCAACAAGGGGCCGGTGTCGGCTGTCCTCGAGCAGAAGCACAGCCGGAAGGGGCCCTGGAGGTCTTCTAGTCCAACCCCCTGCTCAAGCAGGAGACCCTACCCCAGTCCCTCCTTAAACACCTCCAGCATGGAGGCACCCACGACTCCTGCCCGATTCAAGGTTAACTCAGTCTCCGAGGTCGGAAAAATTAGGATCCCGATTGCTGGGGGCAAGAGGATGATTTTGGGAAGCGCTTGGAGAAGGCTGTAAAACACTGTGAAGCAGAATATAAGTCTCTGGCTCTTGCCATCCTGAAGGCGATCTGATCCACTGCTTAAATTGTTCTTCCTTTGTTCCAGGTTGCTTCTCTCCTTGATTCGTTTGCATCCGTTGCTTCTTCTTCTCCTGCCTTCAGGGGCTTTGGAGAATAGGTGGAAACCCCCCCCCTCTTCTCTGGGGAAGGCCTTTAAATATTGGAAGGCTGCTATTGTGTCACCCCTGGTCCTTCTTTTCATGAAACTAGACATTCCCCATTTCTGGGCTTTCATTGACTCTGTGTCCCCATGCCCCTCGGTAGAGAAGCCCAGGTGGCCTTCAATACTCCAGCCTTCTAAGATGAACAAGTTGGCTACATGTTGAACATCATGTGTCATTAAGTGTTGTACCTTAGGATTCTTGACAAATGTATCTTTTCATGCCTTTTTATGTACACTGAGAGCATCTGCACCAAAGACAAATTCCTTGTGTGTCCAATCACACTTGGCCAATAAAGAATTCTATTCTGTTCTACTCCCTATTCTATTCAGCTCACAGCAACTTACTCCAACCCAGATACTTTGGGTTGTAAAGTCCATCATTTGGGCCACCTGGGAAGGTTGGTCTAGAAGCTGAAAGGTTTGTTCCGGTGCATGCTCTTCAGTGCTATACCCAATTCCAGGTGGAAAGGTGAAGAAGTATCCTTATAGCAATATAACCATTTCGTGGGGAAGAGGTAGGACTCCTGGTTCAAAGTTTGAAGAAGAGATCGGACCACTGTCTGAAATGCTAGAGGGTTTTCTGATTGAGCAGGGGTGGTGGTGGACTAGAAGACCTCCAAGGTCCCTTCCGACTCTGTTGTTCTCTTCTGATCTGTCAAAGGGCAACTCACGGTGGCTTCCTTCCTCAGCCTCAGCCTTCTCACCATCCTTACACCAGAGAGGTCATTGCCATCAGGCAAAGGTGTGAGCTACCACGATGGGAGTATCAAATGTCTTTTCTGCCATCTGCTAATTGCCCATAGAGCTCAACTTACAACCATGGTAGTAAGTTGAGAACTATCTGTAATTAGTAGACTTATGACCATTTCTCACACTTGTGACCACTGCAGCATCCCCATGGTTTCTGATCAACATTCAGATGCTTGGCAACTGGCTCATATTTATGATGGTTGGAGGGTCCCAAAGTTGTGTGACCCCTTGGGCGACCTTCTGGCAAGCCCCATGAACAGGAAGAGAGAGGCCCTTAACAACTGCAGTGATTCGTTTAACAACTGTGGCAAGGAAGATCGTCACATGGGGCAAAACTCAACAACTGTCCTCCTTAGCAACAGAGGTGTTGAGCTCAGCCGTGCTTGTAAATAACTGAAGAACAGTTATTCCCAAGAGTTGGAAGGGACCTTGGAGGTCTTCTAGTCCAACCCCCTGCTCAAGCAGGAAACCCTTCCTCCTCCTCCTCCTCTTTCTCCTCCTCTTCCTCCTCTTTCTCCTCCTCTTTCTCCTCCTCTTCCTCCTTAGAATAACAGAGTTGGAAGGGTATTTGGAGGTCTTCTAGTCCAACCTTCTGCTCAAGCAAGAAACCCTTCCTCCTCCTCCTCCTCCTCCTCCTCCTCCTCCTCCTCCTCCTCCTCCTCCTCCTCCTCCTCCTTAGAATAACAGAGTTGTAAGGGACCTTGGAGGTCTTCTAGTCCAACCCCTTGCTCAGGCAGGAAATCCATCCCCCCCTCCTCCACCACCTCCTCTTTAGAATAACAGAGTTGGAAGGGACCTTGGAGGTCTTCTAGTCCAACCCCCTGCTCAGGCAGGAGACCCTCTACCATTTCAGGCAGTTGGCTGTCAGAAAACCTCCGGTGTTGGAGCACCCTCAACTTCTGGAGGGAAGCCTTTCCAGAGGTCGTGAGTGTTCCAACACCCCCCATTTTATTCTTCTTTTTACTATTCAACAGAGGGCTACCTGTAACAGGGACCATCAAACTCCAGATCTGCCACTTTGGGACACCTGAAGGCAGAAGGCCTCTGAAGGTCTCTTCTCTCTGTCTCCAGCTCCTTGTCTGGGCCCAGAATCTAACTAGCTTCAGACTTGGTTAGTTCTTGGCTGGGAGGCTTTCAGGAATGAACAGGTATGCAAGATAAACTAGGAAGAGTGGGGGAAAGCCTCCAAAGGAAACAATGGCAAACCTCAAGAATTGTGGCCAAGAAAACTACTTGGACGTTGCAAGGAGCTGAACTTGATGGAATATTTGCCGCTTATTTGCTGAACAGAAATATATTAACCCTTTGTAGCAATGAAACTCCTGCAATGAAAGGCTGGTCCTGAAGAAAGCTTTTGGCATATACAAACAAGCTGAACCCACGTAAGTATGAAAGAAAGCTGGTAGCCTAGAATAAAATAGAATAACAGAGTTGGAAGGGACCTTGGAGATCTTCTAGTCCAACCCCCTGCCTAGGCAGGAAACCCTACACCACTTCAGACAAATGGCTATCCAACATCTTCTTAAAGACCTCCAGTGTTGGAGCATTCACAACCTCTGGAGGCAACTTCTGTTCTACTGATTAATTGTTCTCACTGTCAGGAAATTTCTCCTCAGTTCTAAGTTGCTTCTCTCCTTGATTAGTTTCCACCCATTGCTTCTTGTTCTGCCCTCAGGTGCCTTGGAGAATAGTTTGACTCCCTCTTCTTTGTGGCAACCCCTGAGATATTGAAAGTCTGCTATCATGTCTCCCCTGGTCCTTCTTTTCATTAAACTAGACATCCCCAGTTCCTGCAACTGTTCTTCATATGTTTTAACCTCGTCGACATCTCTTGGACTCTGTTGCAGAGAGAAGTTAAAGACGATCCAGAATCTGAGCAATGAATACATCCATGAAACGAAACCTGGATTGGCTCTACTTCTCAGCGGGCTTCCATGTGATCTCCTGGGTGCTAGATGGGTAGAATTTTTGTTTTGTTTTGTAAATCTGGAGTTAATGGATGTCTCTGACTTCTCCCTTTATTTTCATTGTTAGGGGAAACTTTTCTAACAGTGAGAACAATTAACCAGTGGAATGCCTTGCCTACAGAAGTTGTAAGTCCCCAAACTTGGCAACTTGAAGACTTGTGGACTTCAACTCCCAGAACTCCCCAGCCAGCTATGCTTGTGGATTTCAACTCTCGGAATACTGGGATTTGAAGTCCATAAGTCTTTAATTTGCCAAGTTTGAAGACCTCTGTTGTAAGTGCTTCATCCCTGGAGGCTTTTATCCCCCTTTCCATCTCTGTGTGTCCTCTCTGGATGCCCCCATAGCGGTGGCTGGTCCATTTCCTAGGAGTGAAGACCAAATGTGAAAAGAAGCAGAAAGACCACAGAGGTAGGAGAAAGAACTCAAATGAAAGGCCTATGGGCAGATTCCCTATTATATCCCAGATTTTACGCTTCCAAACAGGTGGAGAATATCAGGGTTAATTTCCGTGGGATGACATCAGCCATTATAATACCCATTGAGACCTGTCCTTTCTCCAGAGTGTCGTCTGTGTCTCCTTCTATTAGAAGAAGAGCCCAATTGAATGGACCACAGATCTTCATCCAATCCAGCCAGAGGAAGTCCTCCTCCCCACTTGGTGTTCTGACATAGGCTTCCTGATACAGTAAAACACACACGATTAAGTCCAAAAACCCTCTTTTTATTTCAAAGGCTGTGAATTATATTCATTCGCAGCCCATAATGAGTTCCGAATAGTAGTAAAGAGTCCTACAGTGGGCTGCCAAAGTCCTTCGGGATAAGGCTGATCAGCACCCACCTTTATCTTCTTTGAAAACGCTGCCAAAGACTTAATTGGCAATTCGTTTGGCAAGGCCACATGAAGCAAAGAGTCAAAACGGAGCTTCAGAAGGTAAATTGACCGGCATGAACCAAGTTGCTTCCTGCAAAGGCTCACGTGCCTCTGCTCCTCCTTTATGTCCTATGGGAGGGGGCAATCACTTCCAAACCTTACTCCCGAGTCGTCCCTTCTATTTTAACTGTTCTTGCCTTCTGGCAGCTCTGCGCATGTGCACACTGGGAACATGGGGAACCTCTTCCTCTGCCTTGCTGCTGTCTGACTCTGCTGTGAGCTCCATAGGCCTCTGGTGGACCACAACACTCGGTCCCATCCGGATCAAGGCACCACTAGGTAAACAGAACTTGCGGATGGAAAGAAGCAAAGGCAGGCCAAATTCTGTGAAGGGCAGGAAATTCCGCTTCTGCCTTAACACTTTCCCCAAGCGGGAGGGGAATACACAAATCCACATGCAGAAAGAAGATTGGACTTCTTCTACAAACACTTCACTGGCTCCACCAAGCAAAAAGTCCTCATTCACTTTCTCGCTCAAAAGCCAGGCCGTCTGTCAAAGAGTTCATCAGCCAGATGGATGGCAGAGGTTGAACTTGGCTCTCCAAAGGCCCAACTGGCCAGGGGCTACCACCATCGCCCCATGACTGACCATCTCCACTGGCTTGGAGATGCTGCTTGAGGAAGCTCTGCAGATAAGGCCTCAGAGACCTCCTGAAAGAGAGGACATTTCTCCACCTGGCAGGTCAGAAAGATTCCAGGGACCGGAACCCAGACCAACTTGGCTTCCATGCAGATTTCCAAGGAAAAACTCTGCGGCAGGGCGGATCCTGTCCAAACCAATCCTCCTGTGTGAACCTCCTTGCCGGCAGATGGCAAACAGACATTCTCCTTCAGTCATTTGGTTTTTGGGAAGAAGGCGGGCCCATTGCCATGCTTTCGTTGCTGCCAGGACATTGTGACACTTTTACGCCCTCCGTATGGCTGTAAACAAGGGTGTTGAACTTGCCTTCTGAGAAACGTTATGGGACAACAGGACGGGCGGGCATCATCAATCCCAGAAAATTTTCCCCCAGGGATTATTTGTTTTGCCAGGGTTTTGGAGAAATGCTTTGGAATGGGACAAACAGATCCATGTGTGGGAAAACAAGCGTTCTTGGCTTATGTAGAATCTGGGAAGTGCGTTGGAGAAGGCCTCTCCCAGGACCGCTATCCAACCTCGCTTCCACGTCCCAATGCTGGAATCGTGTGGGCGATGCCATCTTTTCCTGCAGAGAAACGCCGGTGTCAGGGTCCCAAATAACATCCAAAAGTAAATCAGAGTCCAAGGCCAAAGTATTGCTCAGAGTTCCAGTTTATTAAGAGAGCTACGTTGGCACATCTGGGAAAACTTGAATCTGAAAGCTTCCCCATTTTCCCCACCCAGTTGAAAGTTCAAGATCTTGCCCCAACACCCACAAGTCCATCCCATGCTCCAATCTCCCACTGCCATGCTGGCAGCTTCCACCCATCCATTTCCAGTCAGGTGCAGAGGTGCAGAGACAAAGGATGACCTTGGCTTTCTAGAAAGGATTTTGTTATGGCTACATCGCATTCGACTCCTTACTATTCCCCCTCCCAATTCCCCACTAATGAAATAGCACAGTAGAATAGAGTATGAGTGTGGCAGGCCAAAGATCCCAAAAGGAACTGGCTGCAGGCCTGACAGCCAGCTTCTGGTGGGCCAAGAAGCCCATCGCTTTCCAAAGATCTCCAAAGATTCTAGGCTGGTGTCCAGAAAGCATTAACAGGCCCTAAACCCGAGAATGACACTGGCGATTCTTCGAAGTAGATGTCTTTGTGGCTCTACACCTGTAGACAGAATCTTGCCAGAATGATGCACTGACTAAACCAACTTGGCAACTTTAAGACTTGTGGACTTCATCCACCAGAATATCTGGGAGTGTATAGCTGGCTGTGGAATTCTGGGAGTTGAAGTCCACATGTTTTTGAGTTGCCACAGTTAGGAAACCCTGCACTGGGGTATCCCTGACAGATGACTATTCTGCCTTTCATAGATTTTCTCATGAAGAAAATATATCTATGTGGGCTCTAGGAATTAAAAACAACAAGGTGGCATGTTGTCAGGCTCGAAAACCCAAAATGACACTGATAATTCTTCCAAGCTGATTTTATTTAAAGTTGTTTTTACACCTGAATACAGAATCTTGCCAGACTGCATACTCTGCTATCTGCCTCTGCCATTCGCTCTGGGAACTCTTAGGGAGGAGCTGTCTTCACCCTCTTTCTCTCACACAAAATGACCAGACGGAGTTGCCTCTTAAGGAAGAACGGTTGCAGGAATTGGGTATCTCTAGTCTGATGAAGAGAAGAACTCAGGGTGACATGATAGCAGCCTTCTAGTATTTGAGTGGCTACCACAAAGAACTGGGAGACAACCTGTTCTCCAAAGCACCTGAAGGCAGGATGAGAAGCAAAGGATGGAAACTAATCAGGGAGAGAAGCTAAGGAGAAATTTCCCGAAAGCTAAAACAAGTAATCAATGGAAGGTCTTCCTTCAGAGGTTGTGGGGTGCTCCATCATTGGAGGTTTTGAAGAAGATGTTGGACAACCGTTTGTCTGAAATGGTTTAGAGTTTCCTGCTTGTGCAGTGGGTTGGACTAGAAGACCTCCAAAATTCCTCCCAACTCTTGTTTTGTTGTCCTTATTCCTCTGGAATCTAGTTGTCCATATTGCATCACAGGAACAGGCCCAACATTCAAAATGGTGGCCATGACAGGGCTATTGACGTTTCACTTGTCACATCAAAAGTGGGCGGGGCTTTGGCCATTCTGTTGCATCCACCATCTTGCTTTTTTTTGGACCGTATTCTGAGCCAGGTGACAATTTCAGAGTTGCAGGAGAGAGGGAACGGGAGAGTTCAGGTGGAAGAGTCAAGCGTGAAAGGCTTTTAGGGCTCTCCTGCAAACAAAAACAAAGCAGACTTTGGGGGAAGCTGATCGGCTCCTTGGGTCTCCCCCCCTTGCCCTTTGACAAACGTGGTCCTTCTAGTGAAGCCCTTTCAAATCCCCAGGATAGGCGCGGGATCGGTTGTGAAATCATTCAAAGGAAAACCTCAAAGGACAAGGACAGACGCCCCCATTCTAAGGAAAGTTCCAGGGAGCCAGAAGAGGCTCAGCAAAGAGGAGGGTGAGAAGAGTGGAAAGGAAGCTGAAGGACTGGAAGTATCCACCCTTGAGAGGAATGTCTTGATGGGAGGTCACACGGGGCTCCCAGGGACATTTTGAAGAACAGCAAAACGTTGGAGCTCCATGGAGGCAGAGTCCATGAGGACCACAGAAGACGCCTTCCCAAGAGGAGAACAGATGACTCAAAGAAGAGTTCAAGAGTTCAACCGTCTTCATCTGCTGTTCCCATCATCCACTGCCAAACTAGAGACAATGAATCTTCTCAGTAATGAGTCAAATCGCTCTTGGTTTCCACACAGATTATGGTGAAGAGCATTAGGCATGGTTGGGCAATCAAAAGTGCGTCAGTCCTTCCTGGGCATGTGTGAGAGAAACGATCATGGCCAATTTCCCATCCCTCACCCTTCCTTGCAGCTGGGCCTCCCATTGGTTCGTCAACTTGGAGCATTCCTCTATGGATTGGGTTGTCCACAGCTTGCTCCCAGATGCTCCCGAGAAGTCAGCCTGCATTGCTCCAGTTTCTAATGTTGCTTAGCAAAAGCTCTGCTCCAGAAGGCCGCCTCAATCCCAGGAATTTTGCTTCCACCGAATCAGAGGAGCTTCTCACCATCCCAATGCTGGAGTCATGAAGGACCGTGATGGCAAACCTATGGCATGTGGGCCAGAGGTGGCGTGCAGAGCCCTCTCTGAAGACACGGGCACCGTTGCCAGCTGCTCTCCTGGTTTCCGGCCCGTGCATGCGCACTGGCCAGCATCAGAAATCAGCCTGAAAATGCACCAAGACACCCACAAAACAGGCCATTGGGGGGGGATTTTCTGGCCAATTTCCTAGGCTGTTTTTAGGCTGTTTTTGGTGTAAAAAATGGCTCGAAAAACAGCCTAAAAACAGCCCCCCAAACAGCCCGAAAACAGCCATGCGTGGGCCGTCCAGATGGTCTTTGGGTTTCTGGCATGCACACGCACTCACTTGCACACGTGCTCCGGTTTGGGCACTGGGTGTCGAAAGCTTTGCATGACGGATGTAGGAGATGCCCCCTTTTTCTCCCACAGGGAAATGCCAGCGTCTGATAGACCAAGGAGCCCACCTCGTTCCTAAGACCTACCAAGAGTCGAGGTCCAGAAGGCACTGCCAGGCCCCAAACCCCCAAATGACGCCGGTGAGTCTTGCGAGCCCTTGGCTTTCTTGCTCTACAGCTGCAGACAGAACCTGGCCAGAGAGAGCCACTAAACCAGCTGTCCCAACCGGAGCAACTTTAAGGCGAGGGGACTTCAGTTCCCAGGAACAGCCACTGGAGTGAATGTGGCTGCACTCCATCCCTCATGGCCTGGCCATCCCTCTGTTGCATTACTGCAATGCACTCTCCGCGAGGCTACTCTGGGCAGCATTCAGAAGCTACACCTGGTGCAGAAGTCAATGGTCTGGATAGATTTGGAGAGAACACCTCCCCTCCCCCGGGTGACAATGGACAGGTGTAGCTTAAAACAAAGGCTGTTGTGGGACTGGAGGCTAAAACATAAAAGACCTGTTGCAGGAACTGGGTATGGCCAGTCTAGAGAAAAGGAGGACTAGGAGGGACATGATAGTAATCTTATGGTATTTGAGGGTCTGCCACAGAGACGAGGGGGTCAAATAATTCTCCGAAGCAGAGGAAGGCAAATTGTAGCCCTAAGTCGAAGGCTCCCTGTAGAAACCAGCTTCTCCTCCTCGTCTGCTGAGTTTTTGCAAGTGTCCCTTTTGCCAAAGTGTCCCAGCTGAGACCCTCCATTTTTCAAGGAGGGCTAAAAAGGCAGGCAGGCAGGCAGGCAGGCAGGCAGGCAGGCTGCCTCTCTGGCAGGATCCGGAGTCGGGTGGCTTAAAGGCCTGACCTATTTCTCCAAGTCTGGATGGCCTCCGATCCAGGGAGACATTGCTGGCATATTTTAACGTTCCTCTCCTAGGGCAACGTTTAATTAGAGATTTGCAAAAGCCATCAAGGCAGGAATGGGATATTGAGGGGTGCTTTCCCCCCCCCCCCGGCCCTTTCTCCTGCCTCCTTCTTCAGAAGGGGCCGATCCAGCTGTGCTTTGCGACTTTTCCAGGAGAGGAAACTTCCTGGATCGGGCCGTTTTGGAAGAGAGCGAGGAGGGCTGCTGGTAAAACGTTCCATCTCTGGAATGCGAGTTTTTGCACACAAGGACTTTTAATTGACGGGCGGATAAAATTAGGGAACCCAAGGCTGGGGAACGATCGCGTTACCTACCCGAAAATCATAATCAGATTTCAATGAAAATTAAATGAAAAATTTTAAATTTAATTTCGGTTTTTGTCCCAGAATGCTGACAGGAATTTGGGCAATGCGCTGGCTTCTTTGAAAGGGATGATGGGCCCGCCCGGCTGTCTCTCCCTGAGCCGGCTCTCCCCTTCCCTTTCTTTGGACTGGGGCGGAAAGCATCTCCCCCCTTCAGCCCCAGGGACCTCCGAAAGCAGGGCCAGAGGGCCCAGAGCAGACCGAGGGCCTCACTTGAGCTCCTTCTGCAGACTGGATGGAGGAGCCGCCCGGGTCCATCTGGGGAGGCACCTTTCAAACCCAAAGGCCCATTTTATTCTATTGACTTGTTAGAGTTCTTCCTCAAGGAAGCTCACGCTGCGTCCCTGCCTCCCCGTTTTCCTCCCCAAATACACCCCTGTGAAGGAGGCCGGGTGGAGAAAGAGAGACGGAGGCCAGTGGAAGAGAACGTGTGTAGTTCGGGGTTGAACGTGGGAGTCCTTGGCCCTCTTGGAAGGTGGTGGTTTTCTTGCAGACATTTCATGACCCAACTAGGGAACATCGTCAGTGCTTGAAGGGAATGGGGCTTGCAGGGGGGAAGGGAGGAGGAAGAGGAGGAGGAGGAGGAAGAGGAGAAGGAGAAAAGGACTTTGGTGCTCTTGCTGTCCTTGGTGCTCTCTGAGCTTGGTTGTATCTTTCAGGCATTTCATTACCTGACTAGATAACATCATCAGTGCTAGAAGGGAGGAGGAATTGCTTCTGTTTACATACAAGGGGCTTGCCAGTGCCCTAACAGTGAACAGACTTATCAAGGAAACACCAAGCAGCAAACAATTTTCCCAACAGCACTGAGGGGGCAAACCACATAAAATAAGGGAGTTACACCTGGTGGGGCCAAGGAGAAGGGCCTTCTCCGTAGTGGCTCCCTCTCTCTGGAACATCATTCCCCCTAGAGATTAGAACCCCACCCCCCTCTGACACTCTTCCGGAAGGCGCTGAAGGCCTGGTTCTGCCAGTGGGCCTGGGGAACCCAGAGCAGGATGGAGCCCATTCGATGGCTCGTGTGATCTGCTGTTGCCGGGGCGGGTGGTGATTTTATTATATTATACTATATTAATTTATTTGATTCTTTTTATTAGTTTTATTGTTTTAAGTGGGGTTTTATATTCCGTAAGCTGCCTTGAGTCGCCCTGGGCAAATAGGCGGCAAGGTAAATTAAATTAATTAATTAATTAAGCAAAAGGGAAAAAAACCTAAATGAGAGCACACTCCTCGCCCTAATGGTATTGCCTAGTTGGGTAATGAGACGTCTGGAACAAAATAACAAAGCTCAGAGAGCACCAAGGACCCAGCGCGAAGGATTCGTCCCCAGTCCTCCTCTTTCTGTGAATGAAGCCAGAATGCCAGATTCTTAGTCCGGCCCCTCCCTTAATGGACCAGACTATTGCAGCCCCCGACCCCAGAGAGGAAATGCTTAGGAAAGGCTCCCCATCAGGCTGAGCCCAAAGCAGTTTTCCACACCAGCAGGGGAAGAGGCCTCACCTCCACCTCTTCCTACCTGCAGAAGGGGAAAAAACCACGTTTCACAGAGCGATGCTTTTCAAAAGATGCTCAGCCAGGCGCTGTTAAGATCCATTTCTAAGCAACTCCCCCCCAGGTGGAAAAGTCCTTCTAGAGGCAGGTGGGTTTCTTATTAAAACAGAGCAGACGCACAGGCTGCATTCTATCTTTAGGGGGGGGTTGAGGGCAGGGAGTCAAGTGTTGGGGGTGACCTGGGAGCATGGCAGCGCTCCAGAGCCTTCCCCGCCAGCGCAGGAATGGCCGCCTGTCGCCCGAGAGCCAAAGGAGGCACTGAGAAAGTGCGTTTTTTCATCCAAACTATCTTGGTGGCACCAAGACTTGGCCCTGAGCTGCTCCCGGGATTTAGTTCATGAGACATGGAGGCACCAGGAAATAGTTTGGAAGGAACTTTTCAACTTTTTCCCCCCTTCTTCTTCTTCTTCTTCGTCTATTAAGCCAAAGGATGGAAACAAATTATGTTCTTGAAACCGGGAACTTTTTCAGCGTTATTTCTGGCGCTCGGCTGCTTTCCAAGTCATTCCTTTTCAAGGTGGAAAAAGGAGATTCTTTGAGGTTTCTTCGGAACAAAATCAGGGGGAAAGAGGTGGAAAGGTTTGGCTTTGAAACGGCCGGGTTGGGGGTCGCCAGTGGAGGGGTCAGAAGGACGAGGAAGGACGAGGAAGGGTTTCCAAGGGGTGAAAGTGGGAAGGAAGGGGGTCCAAGAATCATGGTAGAAGCATCACCGCCTGGGTGGGATGAACGGCTTCCCTGGGTGATCCTGGGGCCCTTTCTCACTCTTATGGCCAGTTGTAGATTCTCTGTGAACTAGAAATCACCTTGCAGCCTCCTTGGATGTCTTTGGCTTGACCCCTCCTCTCTGTGGCAGCCCCTCAAATGTTAGAAGCCTTCTATGCTGTCTCCCCTGGTCCTTCTCTTCCCCAGACTAGCCCTACGCAGCTCTTGCAACCGTTCATCGTATGTTTTATCAACCAGTCCCCTCATCATCTTGGTTGCTCTTCTCTGCACTTTTTCTAGAGTCTCCACATCCTTTTTGTGTTGTGATGACCAAAACTGGACATGGTATTCCAAGGATCATCACACTTTACTTAAAAACTGCCAATTAGTACCAACAAATAAGAACATTTTTAGCTCAGATGTCCTTGGTGCTCTCTGAGCTTGGTGGTTTTCTTGCAGACATTTCATGACCCAGCTAGGTAACATCATCAGTGCTGGAAAGGATGGGATTTGTTCTTTGTTTATATAATAGTGGCTTTGCCTTGCCAGTGTTGGAAGGAGCGATCTTGGTGGCTCCTTCTTTAGGTTGATGTTTGCTGAATTGGTGGTTTCTTGATAGGAGTATGGTTTACTCTTTGATTCTTGGTTCTAGCATTAATCTTGGTTTTAATCTCTGCGGTTGAAACACCAAGAACATTCCCATCAACACTGACAGCTAGCCGTTTGTATATAAACAGAGAGCAAATCCCACCTCCTTCTAGCACTGATGAGGTTTCCTAGTTGGGTCATGAAATGTCTACGAGGTAACAATCAAGTTCAGACACCACCAAGAGTCCCACAGACCTCTTCCTCCTTCCTTCTGGAAACCCCACTCCCTTCTAGCATTGATGTAGGTACTAAATTGGGTAATGAGAAGTCAGCAAGGAAACAGTCAAACTCAGAGACCACCAAGGACCCCCACTCTCCTCCTCCTCCTCCTCCTCACCACTATCCCCACTCCCTTCTAGCCCTGATGATGTTATCTAGTTGGATAATGAAACTTCTGCAATTAAAAAAACCCCACCAAGCTCAAAGAGCATCAAGGACACTCCAGATCCACCTGAGCTAAAAAGATTCTCTTAGGGCAGGAGAAGAAGCAACGGGTGGAAACTAATCAAGGAGAGAAGCAACTTAGAAGTACAGAGGAATTTCCTGACAGGGAGAACAATTAACCAGCGGAACAGCTTGCCACCAGAAGTTGTGGGTGCTCCATCATTGGAGGCATTCAAGAAGAGTCTGGACAACAATTTGTCTGAAATGATGTAAGGTTTCTTGCCTGAGCAGGGGGTTGGACTAGAAGGCCTCCAAGGTCCCTTCCAACTCTGTTATTCTATTCTATTCTGATCTGATCTGTTCTCTTCTCTTCTGTGCTGTGCCGTGCCATTCCAATATTTCTATTCTATTCTGTTCTGTTCTATTATTCTCTTCTCTTCTCTTCTTCTGTTCTACCTTTTTCTGTTCTATTTGATTCTATTCAATTTGATTTTTTTCCCCTTTATGAGAGAAAACCTTCAGTTGAAAAGGGCCTTCTAAATGCTTCAGAGATGGCAGAAGAAGCTCTCAGCAGCTTCAGGAAGGGGCCCAACCTGCCTAGCCCTCTGCAGACATAAAAAGCGCTGTATAAAATTTCAGGCTCCTGGGAGGGGGGGTGGAGGGGGGGAAGGAGTTGTTTCGAGGCAGACCAGTCAAGGTCTCTGCCAGGAAGGGGCTCAGGAAGGCCTGGCTGTCAGGGAAGGCGCTTCCTCGTCTCCCCCTCTTGCGTTTCTGTAGGGGATGGAAAGATTTGTGCCGGTTTGGCTTGGCAAGCCCTTGTGGGTCTTGGTGCCCCCCTCCCCAAAAAGCAGGCTCGACTCCGGCATCCTGCGCTCCCGAGCAAAGGAAAGGCTCGTGAGGGGAGGGGAGGCTCAGGGGGGGGGGGCTGACGATGGACCTGTCCTCTGAGTGCAATTGAGAAGGAGGAGCTGAGCTGGAAGCAATTTATGTTTGGAGGGGGGGGCAGGCAACCTCCATGGGCTGCCAGATCAGCAGCTCCGGGCGAAGCTCCAGGTTTCGCAGCAGCCCCTGATAAGCAGAAGTGATGAGGCTAATGATGGTGGGAAAGAGGGGGGGGGGCTGGCTACTGACCTGGCAGGCTGTGCTCAGGGAGACCACGTGGCGTGGAACTCCCTCACGGTAAGAACAATTAGTCAGTGGAACCCCTTGCCTCCAGGAGCTGTGGGTGCTCCATCACTGGAGGCTTTGAAGAAGAGGTTGGACGGTCATTGGTTAGAAATGTTATAGAAAAGCCTCTTCCTTGAGCAGGGGGTTGGACTAGAAGGCCTCCAAGGTCCCTTCCATCTCTGTTATTCTTCTCTGTTCAGTTTATTATTCTGTAAATTCAGAAGACAAGACTAGGAGTGACATGATACCCGTCTTCCAGTGTTTGAGGGGCTGCCCCAAAGAAGAGGGAGTCAAGCTATTCTCCAAAGCCCCTGAAGGCAGAAGAAGAAGCAACGGGTGGAAACTAACCAAGGAGAGAAGCAACCTGGAATTCAGGAGGAACTTCCTGATATTGAGAACAATTAACCAGTGGAACCGAAGTTGTCGGTGCTCCATATTGGAGGTTTTTAAGAAGAGATTGGGCCTCCATTTTCCAAGGATGGAATAAGGTTTCCTGCCTTGAGCAAAGGGTTGGGCTAGAAGATCTCCAAGGTCCCTTCCTCCTCCTCCTCCTCCTCTCTACAAACCCCACTCCCTTCTTGCACTGATGATGTTACCTAGTTGATGAAATGTCTTCAGGAGCTCAGGGTGCACCAAGGACCCAGCAGTTCAACCATGAGCTGTAAATGTGCCTTCCTGTCGGTTCTCTTCCATCAGCATTTTCTCCTGGAAATGAGTTTGACTTCAGAGGGATGAGAAGGGGCCCTTCTGCTGAGTGGCTTGAGCATGACCGAGAGCCCAATGCTGCGCTTGGGGTCTTCCAGGGACCCTCCTATCAGGAGCCGGTGTAATGGGAGGGTCCCTGGAGGAGGAGGAGGAGGAGGAGGAGGAGGGTAGATGACCTCCCTTGTCATCCTGAGGAGCACCACAACATCAGCAGACGGCTGGCCTCACCTCTCCTGCCCAGCACCCGATGAGAGGCATTTTCTTTCTCCAAGACTTTCCTGGCTCTGAGGGGCTCATTATTTCTTCCCCTTTAAGTGAGGTTGCTTGATTGAATGCCCTTGCTAATCTCTTCCTCCGGTTCCTGGGCATCAGTTATCTGCCAAGGAGCATTTGTGGCAGAAGAAGAGAGGGCCTCGGGAGACGGCCGAGGTGGAAGGGCCCCAGGATGGAGGTCCAGGGCTTCCAGGGGGCAGCCAAGGCCAGGCGGGGTCAGACCCACATTTGTTCGGAGCATCTCTGGCATTACATGTTGGCTAAGCAGTTCTAAGAAAAGGAAAAATGATAAACCAGGAGAAAAAAGAGGCAAAAATAAAACACAGAATAGATAAACCAGGCATGTACAGACATCACAGGGTTAGGTTGGAGTGGTCCATATTTATTGATTATGCTAAGCAACTAAATGTAAAATGGAATGGAACAGGACAGGATAGGAATTAGAAGTGGGTTGCAAATCCTGGAGCTACTGTTCCCTCGTGCGTGTGTGCGTCTGTGCAAACCTTCTGCCGGGCGGGTGAGCAGAGCCTCCCGCTACCAGTTTGCCTGATCCAGGCTGAACCGGGATCAACCCACCTCTGGATAGAAGAGAACGGAACGGAACAGAACGGAACAGAACAGAACAACAGAGTTGGAAAAGACCTTGGAGGTCTTCTAGTCCAACCCCTTACTCAGGCATGAAACCTTATAGCATTTCTGACAAATGGTTTTCTAATCTTTTCTTTAAAATTTCCAGTGATGAAGCTCCCACAATTTCTGAAGGCAACTTCTGTTCCACTGGTTAATTGTTCTCTCTGTCAGGAAGTTTCTCTTTACTTCCAGATTGGATCTCTCCTTGATGACTTTCCATCCATTGTTCCTTATCCTGCCTTCAGGTGCTTTGGAGAATGACTTGACTCCCCTCTTCATTGTGGCAGCCTCTCAAATATTGGAAGACTGTTACCGTGTCACTCCTAGTCTTATCTTCTGCATGTACAGAATAATAAACTGAATACAGAAGAATAACAGAGTTGGAATGGACGTTAGAGGTCTTCTAATCCAACCCCCTGCTCAAGCAGGAGACCCTATACTTTTCCAGACAAATGTTGCCCAGTCTCTTTTTAAAAACTTCCGGTGAAGACTGCTCTCATGTCCACCCCCCAGTCCTTCTTTTCTGTAGACTGGCCAAACCCAAATCCTGCAACCGTTCTTCATATCTTTTAATCTCCAGGCCTTTAATCCTCTTAGTTGCTCTTCTCTGTACTTTTCCCAAGGACTCAAAGTCTTTTTTGTAATGTGGGGACCAAAACTGGATGCAGGATTCCAGGTGTGGCCTGACTAAGATTCCTGAGAACATTATGGACAGCCAAATTAAAAAAAAACCCCAAAGAAATGTATCGTCAGACAAATCAATCCAGGGTCCTCACTGGAGCCACAAATGACCAGGCTCAAATTATCCCATTTCGGACACATTATGGGAAGACCCTACTTTCTCCCGAAGGGTCTGGGGCAAGGAGGCTGGAGGCTGAATGTTGCCAAGAAAAGTTCCCTCCTGAGTGGAAGGCATGATAAACCCTTATTTGGGTTGGGTGGAGGCATTTATAGACATAATATACTTGACATTAAAATGGTGACAGGCACATTTTTATAATATTTATTGGGCTCTTTTAATGGATGTCTATCTGTAGTTGTCCTGTATGAGTCCGATTGCGAGGAATAAATTTCTCTGGATGGATCTGGTCAGCTTCAAATAGTTGAAATGAAGCCGTCAGAAAGTTCGTAACATTTTTGATACCTGAGCTTCAATCCTGCTTCAAAAAAGAGGAAATATTTTTACTTCTGAGGCTCATAATGCAGCTGAAGCCGGCCAGTCTATCTCTCTGTGTTCTCCAAGAAGAGATATTCCACATCTTTGTTATTTATTTTAATTTCCTTAAGCTTTATTTTTAGCTTAGAGGACTTATTATTTTACTTTATATAATCAACATTTAAAAGGATTTATTGAGTCCTGGGCAAATAAAAAGTTTCTAGTTTAAATACTTTGAAAGTCTTTAGCTCTGATATTTGCTATTTAGCAGTTTAGCAACTCTATAGCCTGCCTTACTAATTAATTTTCTAAATAGTATCCATTTTTCTTTCTTTTTTATTCATTGGGCATTCTAATTTCTCCTTCATATTCCCCCAAACTCCCTTACAGCAGCTCAGAATTGAAACGACAACTCCAGAAAGTGATTAAAAAGACATTTAAAGCAACAAAGTAAAACAGTAATTATACAATTACAACAAGCTAAAAGGCTACATTGGAGCTTGTCTCTTGATATATTTCATAAAAACCGACACAACGAGAATCAACAGTCGCTGCTCTAAAGGAAAGTAGCAATGCAGAAAAATTTTCTATCTGTGTTCCTGAAAAATGAGACTCTGAAAATAAGTAATCTCTACTGGAAGAATAATAGAATAACAGGTGGAAGGGACCTTGGAGGTCATCTAGTCCAAACTCCTGCTCAAGCAGGAGACCCTCTATCATTTCAGACAAATGCTTTTCCAATCTCCTCTTGAAAACCTCCAGTGATGCAGCTACTGCAACATCTGGAGGGAGGCTGTTCCACTGGCTAATTGTTCTCACTGGCAGGAAAGTTCTCCTTAATCCTAGGTTGCTTCTCTCCTTGATTCGTTTCCATCCATTGCTTCTCGGGTGCTTTGGAGAATAGGTTAACAGCCCCCCCCCCCTGTTTGTGGCAGCCCCTCAGATATTGGAAGACTGTTATCATGTCACTCCTCTTTTCATTAAACTAGACTTCCAATTCCT
Organism: Natrix helvetica; assembly: GCF_964273705.1. Taxonomy (NCBI): domain Eukaryota; kingdom Metazoa; phylum Chordata; class Lepidosauria; order Squamata; family Natricidae; genus Natrix; species Natrix helvetica. The sequence continues at coordinate 959,992 of NC_138558.1, read as the reverse complement.
GCAATTGTTCTCCATGGGTTTTAGGAAGAGATATGAAAAGATCCCAGCTAGAATTCTGTGTGGGTCAGATTTTGGATTCTGTTCCCATCAGATGTCCCAAAGGTGCTTTTTTTCAAGAGGCAATTGGACTTTATTGTTCTTCTTTGAAGATGTTTCACTTCTCATCCAAGAAGCTTCTTCAGCTCTGACCGGATGGGGGGGAATGGGAGGATTTATACTCCATGCAGACACAGCTGGTCCTTTGCATCCTTTTAGAGGGTCATTGAGGCCACTCGGAGGCTTACCTGTGTCCTCAGGGTCACCTGAGTGATGCAAGGGGGGGTGGAGCCTTCTTGGGACTGCTGAAAGGACTCCTGTGTTGTAGAGTGGAGGTGGATAATTCCCCCCCCTCTGTTGAGAGAGGCCCGTTTAATTTGGACCTAGATAGCATCTTTGACCCCTCTTTCCTACCAGTGGTTCCTCTCTGTACAAAATGTGGAGTTTGCTCTCTTCAAAAGAGTGACCTTTGTCTTTTAAAGGCAGATGGACTGCTGAATCTTGTCCTGATGGGAGGAGGAGGAGGAGGAGGAGGAGGAGGAGGAGGAGGAGGAGGAGGAGGAGGAGGAGGAGGAAAAAGACTGTAGGATCCTTGGTGCTCTCTGAGTTTGGTGGTTTTCTTGCAGATGTTTCATGACCCAACTGGGCCACATCATCAATGAATGACCAGATCTTCTACGGCCAACATCTTGCATGGAGCTCAGAACATAACACACAACCACTACAAACCCTACATGAAACTTGAATAAAAATTCAAAGCTTTCTGAATTTTCAACAGTATTTCCTAATCACAATTTTAAAAGGTGTATTAGGAAAAAAATCTGCATAATATTGTTCTGTTGTCGTTGTTTTAAGTCTAGTTGGGTTCCTTAGCTGTCATTTATGCTTCATATTATGGCTTGCTTTGTCAATGTTGTATACACCACAATGCCTACATTTTAATGTACAGGAAGAACCGAGTTGCCTCTTGAAAAAGCACCTTTGGCTCAACCATCACCTGGATGATGGAGAAAGCTTTTTTTAAAAACTTACAGGTAGGTTTGATACACCAAATTTGCAATCATATCACAAAAATAAAAAACTTGAGGGAAATTGAAAGGGCAGATTTACCAGTAACCTACATATGGATGGTTACATTTGAAAAGGCAAAATTACTTGTGTCTGAAATCAGTTTCACAACCCTTCATCCATTTTGGCACATTCCAGATGCTTTGAAGTGGTGCAGAATTGATTTGGTAGCAATGAGAGTTCGGCCTTTCTCTGGCTTCACTCAGTGTCACTTTGGATCAAAGTTCCCTTTTCCCCCCCTGCTTTTGATTCATCTTCTGCCCCTCCTTTCTTTCTCTCTCTCTCTCTCTCTCTCTTTCTTTTTTCTTCATTCTGTCTTTTCTCTCTCTCCCCCTCTATTTCCTTTTTTCTCTCACTCTATTTCTTTTATTTTTCTCTCTTTCTCTCTCTCTCTCCCCCTCCTCTTACTCTCTCTCTCTCCTTTTTCTCTCTCACTCTCTTTTCTTTCTCTCTCTCTTTCTTTTCTTTAATTCTCTTTCTTTCTCTCTCGCCCTCTCTCCATTTCCATTTTTCTCTCACTCTTTTCTTTCTCTCTCTTTCTCTTTCCTCCGTCTCTCTTTCTTCTCTCGTTCTCTCTTCCATTCTCTCATTCTTTCCTTTCCTGTTCCCCTTTCAGGCTTCCATTTGGACAGATGTGGGGGAGGGAGGAGGTGGATCAGAATTTGGAAGAGAGCATTAAGTGCCATGTGTCTTTCATTAGGGAACCAGTTCAAAAACACAATAAGGGAAAGAAGGCAAGAATCCAGTTGATGAAAGCTAGATGCCAGTAAATCTTCCTTCTTGCACCCATAAATCCATGCCGGATGGACCCTTAATCTTCTTTTGTCTTGGCACCTGATGGACGTATTCCACCATGAACCCCCGGGGCCTGGTCCCGTTTCCTGTTCATCTCCCTCAACATCCTGAAGCGACTTTTTCATGGAAGACCCCGGACCTCCCATTTCCACAGCTGGCTGTCAATATGGAGCCACTCAGAGGCAAGTCGGAAGGTCCTCATTTGGCATTTCTGGGACAATCCAGAGAGGGGGGGAGGGGATTGTTCCTGGGGAGACCCTGGAGAAAGAGATGTGTCAGGAGAGGGAGCCAGTTCCCACACAAGGACTTCTTGTTTATCCATGATTAAAAACACACAAGTTGGATGCAGTAGCTCGGCGCCTTGCAGAGCCTTCCCTGATGGGGCTTCTGGTGGGAACGAATGGTTTGGCCTGGCCTGGCAGAAATTCCAAGGTCCAGGAAATGAGGTTCCACAGAAAAATGTTCTGGAGCTCCCTCTCCAGCCCATGGGAGGGGCTGGAGACCAAGCCTGGCTGGGAAGGACTCCTCTCGTAAGGCAGGAGCGTGGAGAGAACGGGCTGCTTGCTGAAATGGAGCTACACCGAAGGCAAAGCGCTTGGGCAAGGTTGTGGTTAAGGCCTTGCGGGGGAACTGCTGACAAGCAAGGCAGGCCCAGAAGACCCCCAGCTTCTGCTTCCAAAGTTCCATCTGAAAGGTTTCCTCGGAAGGGACCTCTTGCCGGAACCTTGGAAGAAAGCTGTGGGATCTTCTCTGGGTGTAGGACCTCATGGATGGCTAGGAGGCACTTCTCAGCAGCGCTGTAGAAACTGTTTGATCAACTTTGAGACCAACGTGAGACCTACTGGAGACCAACAGCAACATGGAGTCAATTCCATCACTCCTCTAGCACAAGGGTCTCCAACATTGGCAACTGTAAGACTTGTGGACTTCAACTCCCAGAGTTCCTCAGCCAGCATCTAGCAAACATCCGTCTCCAAGAGGTTCCCACACTTGTTTTGCCCGGTGACCTCTGCTTAATGGCAACCATACGTTTCTTCGCTTCCTGCATCCTCATTGCCTAAATGTTGGCCAAGGAGCCAAATCCTTCTGCTCCCTTGGCATGGAGTCTAGGTCCTAACTTCAGTAAGGCTGGGAAGAAATGATCGATTGTTGCCCTTTGACCCTCACAGAAATCTCAAAAAGGCTGATGGATTGAGATTTACCTCTGTAATCTTCAGCTGATTTTATTGCTATTTGTTTGCCAGATTTTCTTTTCCAATAAATTATTTCTAATCTTTCACTTTATTTTTACCATCTTCACCACATCCGTCTAACCCTATCATCTGGACATCTGCTCTCCCCCCCTACTCTTTACTGAAGAATGATCCAGGACAATGCCTCTTACCCCCCCCCCCACACTGACTTATGGGACTAATGCCTTTTACCCCCCCCCCATACTGACTTATTTTTACCATCTACAGCACCTTAACCCCCACTGGAATTTTGACAATAACTTATTCGAGGTTAGACTTGCTCCGCCTGCGGGAGGCCCCTCTCTCGCAGGTTTGGCCCTTGGCTCTTTCAAGGGCCCGCCTCGAGGACGGGTTCGTGGACCCCGAGAGGTGCAGGAAGCGGAAGTTAAGGGGATTTTTAGTAAAATGTTTTTTATCTTTTTTAGGGGGTTCCAGGGTGGGGGGGAGGGCCAATCAGACCGGGAGGAGAGCCAGTGCCAGACAAACAGGTGAGTCCAGGAAGGACGGGGATGCGGTAGAGGGGGGGGAAACAAAGGTCACTTGAGCAGAGGGTTGTCCTATTACAACGGTCGTAGGGAGGAGGGGATGCGAGGACAGGATAAGATCCCAAGGTCGGTTGGGAGACCGTGGCTGCTGGTTACGCCCGGTCGTTTGTACCAACCCCTGCAGTCTAGGTGGACAGGAACTACAGAGCCAGGGCCTGCGGCTGATGCTCTGCAACGCAAGGTCTGTTACCAACAAGGCCCCCCTCATTAATGAGTTGATCTCAGAGGGGGAGCTAGACCTTGCAGGGATAACGGAGACCTGGTTGGGCCACGAGGGTGGTTTACCCCTCGTGGAAATGTGCCCACCAGGTTTCCGGGCATTCCATCAGCCCCGGGCCCAGGGTAAGGGTGGTGGGGTGGCGGTGGTTATTCGGGAATGTTTAGAGCCGAGGGAGTTCACTGTCCCTCAGATACCCGGGTGTGAGTCCCTTGGTGTGAACTGGGGCCCAGGGAGGCAGTGGGGCTTGCTGATTGTATACTTGGCTCCTCGCTATGCATCAGCAGCCCTGCCCGAGCTCCTCGAGCTAATCTCAGCGACGGCAGTTGAGACTCCCAGACTTTTGGTCATGGGGGACTTCAACTTGCCGTCGACGGGAGCGGCTTCTGAGGTGGCTCGGGAGTTCATGGCCTCCATGACGGCCATGGACCTGACCCAATTAGTTCAGGGCCCCACTCACGAAGGGGGCCACACACTGGACCTCATTTTTGTATCTGAACAGTGGACGAGTGATCTGGGAATAGGGGACTTAGTCATCACGCCCCTGTCATGGTCAGATCACTCATCCCTCCGGTTGGACTTCCCTGGCGCTATCCCCCACCGCGAGGAGGCGGAACCAGACTCTACAAGCTGGTACCGCCCCAGGCACCTGATGGAATCGGACAGATTCCAGACGGAGCTTGGGCCAATACCTGTAGCCCTGTCCCGCTCCCGCTCCGAGGACCTAGTGACTGCCTGGAATAGGGCGACGACTGGGGCCTTGGACCGGGTTGCGCCTTTGCGACCTCTCCTGCGGCATCGACCCACCCGGGCTCCTTGGTTTACTGAGGAGCTAAGGGTGATGAAGCGCCACAGGAGACGTCTAGAGAGCAGGTGGAGGTCCTCACGCTCCGAATCTGACCGAACACAGGTAAGAGCCTATTTGCGGACTTACCTTGTGGCAATAAGAGTGGCCAAGCATAGGCATTGTGCCGCCCTTATTGCGTCCGCGGATAACCGCCCTGCTGCCCTGTTTCGGGTGACCCGCTCCCTTTTATCGCAGGGGACGCGGGAGACACCCTTACAGGGAAGAGCAGAGGAGTTTGGGGAATATTTTCAGGACAAAATTGATCAGATCCGGAGCGGATGGACCTCCGTCAGTGGACCAGACGAGCCATCAACAGCGAGTCTTGAGAGACCATTCTGGGAGGAGTTTGACTCTGTTGCCCCCGAGGATTTGGACAGGTTGCGTGGACGGCTGCGGCCCACCACATGTTCAATGGACCCGTGTCCCTCCTGGCTGGTACTGGCAGCCTGGGAGGTGACACGAGGCTGGCTTCTGGGCCTGGTGAATGCCTCATTGGGTGAGGGATACTTACCAACCGCCTTGAAAGAGGCGGTGGTGAGACCCTTGCTCAAGAGACCTTCGCTCGACCCAATGGAGCTAGCTAATTACCGTCCAGTCTCCAACCTCCCCTTCTTGGCGAAGGTTGTTGAGAATGTGGTGGCGCAGCAGTTCCCACGACACCTGGACGAATCCGACTATCTAGACCCACGCCAGTCCGGCTTCCGACCCGGGCACAGCACAGAGACAGCCTTGGTCGCGTTGGTCGATGATCTCTGGAGGGCCAGAGATAGGGGTTGTTCCTCTATCCTGGTCCTATTAGACCTCTCGGCGGCTTTTGATACCATCGACCATGGTATCCTATTGCGCCGGTTGGAGGGGATGGGAGTCGGAGGCACCGTTTTGCGGTGGTTCGGCTCCTACCTCTCCGACCGGAAGCAATGTGTGTTGACAGGGGGGCAGAGGTCGTCCCTGAAGCCACTCACTTGTGGGGTGCCACAGGGGTCGGTCCTCTCGCCTCTCCTGTTCAACGCATATGTGAAGCCACTGGGTGAGATCATCCGTGGTTTTGGGGTTGAATACCATCTGTACGCTGATGATACTCAGCTGTACATTTCAACCCCAAACCACCCCAACGAGGCTGTCGAAGTGATGTCCCGGTGTTTGGAAGCCATCAGGGTCTGGATGGGGGACAACAGACTCAAACTCAACCCCTCCAAGACCGAGTGGCTGTGGATGCCGGCACCTCGGTTCAGCCAGCTGACACCATCGCTGGCCATAGGGGGCGAACAACTGTCCCCTGTGGAACGGGCGCGCAATTTGGGCGTCCTCCTTGATGCCCGGCTGTCAATGGAGGACCATGTGGCAGCCGTGGCAAGGGGGGCGTTCCACCAGGTTCGCCTGGTGCACCAATTGCGCCCCCTACTGGACCGGAGTGCCCTGCGCACGGTCACTCATGCGCTGGTGACGTCTCGCCTGGACTACTGCAATGCCCTCTACATGGGGCTTCCCTTGGGACGCATCCGGAGACTGCAGCTAGTTCAGAACGCAGCCGCGCGGGTTATCATGGGGAGTACACGATACTCCCACGTAACACCCCTCCTGCGCGAGCTGCACTGGCTACCTGTGGCCTTTCGGGTGCGTTTCAAGGTATTGATTACCATCTTTAAAGCGCTCCATGGCATAGGACCTAGTTATCTGCAGGATCGCATCCTACCACACACGTCCCTGCGACCTATCCGCTCACACAGGGAGGGACTCCTCCTGGTGCCGTCCGCTAGGCAATGCCAGCGGGCGACACCTAGGAGTAGGTCCTTCTCTGTGATGGGCCCAACCCTCTGGAATGACCTCCCCCCCGACATCCGAACCACCACCGACCTCCGCTCCTTCCGTCAAAAATTAAAGACTCACCTGTTTCAATCAGCTGGCCTGGCACTCTCTTAGTTTTGCCTCCCGGGGATATATTTTAACTGGGTTTGGGTATTTTAATTGGGGATGTTTTTTTTAGGGTTTCCATAGCATATTTATTTCTTGTACAGTCTTATCTCCTCCATCCAAATGTTTAGTATTTAATTGTTTTATATTATTGTATTTTATCTGCATTTTATTTGACTGTACACCGCCCCGAGTCCCTTTTTGGGAGAGGGGGCGGTTTAGAAATCCAAGAAATAAAATAAATAAATAAATAAATTTATTAGCTTGCCACTCCTTCCTGCTTCCCTTGCTTCCTTCCTTCTCTCATCCTTCCTTTCTTAACAGACCAACATAATTGGAAGGGACCTTGGAGGTCTTCTAGTCCAACCCCCTGCTCAAGCAGGAGATCCTATTCCATTCCAGACAAATGGTTGTCCAGTGTCCTCTTGAAAACCTCCAGTGATGGAGGACCCACAACCTCTGTTCCACTGATTAATAGTTCTTACTGTCACTGAATTTCTGCTTAGCAGTAGGTTGCTTCTCTCCTTGATTAGTTTCCATGTGTTGCTTCTTATCCTGCCTTTAGGGGCTTTGTAGAACAGGTTTAACCCCCTCTTCTTTGGGGCAGCCCTTCAAATATTTGAAGACTACCTTCATGTTGCCCCTAGTCTTCCTTTTTCATTAAACTAGACATGCCCAATTCCTGCAACCGTTCTTTGTGTGTTTTAGCCTCCAGCCCCCTAATCCTCTTCGTTGCTCTTCTCTTTCCAGAGTCTCAACATCTTTTTAATATTGTGGGGATGCAATATTCCAATTGTGGTTTTATCAAGGCCTTCATGCCTGCCTGTCTGCCTGCCTTTCCTCCTCTCATCCTTCCTTCCTTCTTTCTTCCCCCTTTCCCTCCCTCTCATCTTTCCTTCCTCTCTCTCCTCATCCTTCCTTCATTCCTTCTTCTTCCTCCCTCCCTCCTTCTTTCAGCTGAGCTCAGATGGATCAAGATCCTAGACTGGGACGTTCAACTGACCTCTTTTCGGTTTGACTGGGGAGTTCTGGGATCCCCCCAAAGGACGAGATTCCCCGGTTGGTCCCACGTGCAAAACAGTGAAAGTGCAGCCAGGAATTGGATGAGAAATCAAAGGAAGGAATGAGTCACTTGAACGATTTACAGTATAGGATGAGAAATAGGCCCTGCATTTAATGCAAGCAGTTTGGGCTGTTATGGCCACTGGGACTAATGTGGGTGTTTGGGACCTGCAGCTAATGGGCCGTAGAGGGCAGAGCAAGCTGACCACCCTGGGAGTGAATATTTGGGGCAGGAAGTTCAGTGGGATGTCAACGCATTTGTGTCAATGGAAATAATGTCAAAGAAACTGTGATGGATAATATTTATCAAGTTGAGTTATCCCACATGGACTGTTAACCTGTGGTGAGTTGACCACGGCAAGGTGGCCACACTGGGTTGACCACGGCAAGGTGGCTCTGGTGAGACGGCCACAAGAGGTTAGGCATGGCAAGTTGTCCCATTCTGGCTCTCTGAGCTTGGTGGTTTTCTTGCAGATGCTTCATGTTGAGGATGTTACCTAGTTTGGTGATAAAGGACAATTGTTCTGTTCAATGCCTGTCCAACCTCTTCTTAGAAGCCTCCAGTGTCAGAGCTCCCACAACCTCTGAAGGCCAGCTGTTCCACTGGCTAATTGTTCTCACTGTTAGGAAATTCCTCCTTAATTCCAGGTTGCTTCTCTCCTGGATTAGTTTCCATCCATTGTTTCTTGTCCTGCCTTCAGGGGCTTTGGAGAATTAGGTGGAACCCCCCCCCCCTTCTTCTTTGGGGCAGCCCCTCAAATATTGGAAGCCAGAGGAATTCTGGGAGTTGAAGTCCACACGTCTTAATGTGACCAAGATTGGAAGACCCATGGTCCAGACCGTCCCCAGAATTTGGCCCAAGGTCCTTCTGGGACAGCTTTGGCCTCCCATTTCTTTTGCGTCTACCGAAATGAGTATTGAGACAGTTGGATGAAGTCTCTAACTAGGACCAGTCAACTTGTGGCTTACCAAATACCGATCCAATTTTATTTTAAAACAAATACATTTTGTGGGAATCTTTCCACTTGGAAAGCTCTCTCAGTTGGAGTTACAGGGACACCGTCCTCCGAAACAGACCAATTTAGTCAGAAATGCATTGGGTCAAAAGAAAAATATATTTTTTTCAACAGCAGATGGAGTCCCCCCCCCCTACTTTTTTTTTTTAAAAAGTTGCTATTCCTTTCCATCTGAGTTTACCATCTGTTTTGAGGCCACGTCACTCTCTTTTGTTGCTGATACAAATCCATTCCATCTTGTTTCTGCACCACATTCATAAAATCTCCCTATAAAATTACACTTAAATACGTATCGAAAAAATGTATTTTCTTACAAGAAAACCCCCAACAAGACAGTTTGGGGACATATGTTCTCCAAAAGATCATTTTAAGTGCAGCTTAGTCTTTATTTTGTAAAGCTGAAAGCAACGTTGGGATAATGGAGAAGAGAGCAAACTAACAAACAGCTGACTTTTGATCCTAAAATTTATGTTTCGCTTCGTGTCAAAATCAATAGAAATCCAATGTTTCAAGCAACTCAACCCCAGCCTTCATACTGGGCAGGTTTCCACTGTCTTCTGAATCAAAGAATTGGGCGTCACTATTTTTCCCCCCTAACCAATTGCAAAAAAAGACCTAGTGCAGCTGAATGTCTTGTTGTGATACAATCCCACGTGGCAATCGCACTATTTGTTTTCAGGGGAAGAAACGCCGTAGGACAGTGCAAAAGAAGGATGAAAAATAGAATGCTGGGATAAGAAAAGAAGGAAAATTAAACCCCCAGGCAGCCCTCAACCTAAAAACCATTCATTTAATGTCCCTTTGAAGAAGTTCCAATGGCATTGAAAACAGGTCCTCGTGCTTATGACCACCGCCGCATTCCCCCTGGTCATGTGATCAAATCTGAGCAGGAATCCAGTTTTACCACTACTACATTTAGCATCCCCCATTAAGGAAGATATTGAGGACTGATCCATTTTTACACTATTTATGCCACATCGGTTTTAACTGATTCCTGGCCATTTCCAGGGAGTTTTCAACATGATCACAGCTGAGCTCCAAATTTCCACTACTAAGCGAGACGGTTGTTAAGTGAGCTTTGCACCATTTCTACAACCTTTCTTGCCACAGTTGTTAAGTGAATCACTGCAGCGGTTAAGTTAGTAACTCAGTTGTTAAGTGAATGCGACTTCCCCGTGGACTGTGCTTGTCAGAAGGTCGCAAATATGCCCTCACATGAACCCAGGATACTGCAACCGTTGTACGTACATGCCAGTTGCCAAGTGTCTGAATTTTGATCACGTGACCACTGTAACAGGGTGCTCTAACGGTTGTAAGTGTGAAAAACGGGCATAAGTCACTTTTTTCAGTGCTATTGTAACTTTGAACGGTCGCTAAATAAACTGCTGTAAGTCGGGGCCTACCTGCATAATGTGGCAGGTTCAAGAAAGCTTTTGGCGCATAAGCTGCCCCTGGAAAAGGTCCCACTGACTGCCTGGATTCAGACAGCACATCAGCCCAGGCTGCTGAGATCCGTGGTTTGTGGCTCAGTGTAGGAAGCCCATCCTTGGGTTGAGAGAATCTGTGAGCGAGGGAAAAATACAGCTTCTTTGCTTCGGCATCGAATGTCATTTGAGCAGAAATAATTGCGTTTGGTTAACAAGGTTTAGCGTTTAGTCGATTGTGGGAATCCAGAAGAGCCCCATAACAATTCTTGGAAAGAGAGGAAGGCAACTAACTGGGAGAGCAGAAGAAACAGAGAAGCCCCAGAGCTCCTCATATCTCAAGAAGGAGGGAATGTACAAAATGCACTCCGCATGTTGGGAATAATAGATAAATAAAACGTGTCGATTACTGATTCCCATCTTTTGATTAACAGAGTTGGAAGGGACCTTGTAGGTCATCTAGTCCAACCCCCTGCCCAAGCAGGAGACCCTACACCATTTCTGACATCTTCTGATCAGTGGGGAAATGCAAATTATTTTACTACTGGTTCTGTGGGCGTGACTTGGTGAGCGTGGCAGGGGAAGGATACTGCAAAATCCCCATGCCCTCCTCACTCTGGGTCCATTTTCTGGCTCTCCGAACTACTCAAAATTTGCTCTACCGGTTCCCCAGAACCTGTCAGAACCGGCTGGATTTCACCCCTGCTTCTGATTCCCTTCGCCAGTTCATTGTTTTGCTGTTCTGTGACAGAAACCTCCCATTTGGGGGGGGAGGGGGAGCCCAGCATCCTAGGACTGGCAGTTTAGGAACATTTCAAAAATAGAGACAAGCCGCAGCTTTATCAGCAAAAATTGGGGGTTCAGTCTAAACAACTTCCAGTTCTATAAACTGCATTTTTTTAGTCATTGCTGGAAACGGTCACAGGAGTCTCTAATCATTCTGCTTTCTTCTGACCCGAGACCCACTTTAATTGTACGTCCTGTTCTGGGCACCGGCCTCCATGGAGGATTCAGAAATGCTGAGATGGGTTCATGGAAGGGCAGTGGAGAAGACTGGGGGGGTCTAGAAGAAAGGTTGAGGTCAATGGGCACCATTAGCCTTGAGAAAAACACGGCTGAGAGAAAATGGGATTGCGTTCTTCAATGCCTCGAAGCCAATCTCAAGACTGGCTCAAGAATAACCGAGTTGGAAAGGACCTTGGGGGTCCCACAACGTCTGCAGGGAAGCTGTTCTGATTAATTGTCGTCACTTTCAGGAAATGTCTCCTTAGTTCTAGTTCTCTTCTTGGTTAGTTTCCATCCGTTGCTTCTTGCCCTGCCTTAAGTTTCTTTGGGGAATAGGTGGGCGCGATCTTCTCTGTCTTCCAATACTCCTCAAGTATTGGAAGACCGTTTCCATGTCACTTTTATTGTCCTCGTGGACTTATCTTCTCCACCTTGGTAACTTAAAGACCAATTCCCAGAAATGCAGTCGAGTCACGTTTTTTGGGTGAAGGTCCACCACGGATGTTTTTGCAGCCTGCTTACAAACTGGGGCGAGATGAATCACAAGTGGGAATAAAGATTGCCAGGAGAAATATCAACCACCACCTCAGATATGCAGGTGATGCCACTCTAATGGCAGAAAGGGAAGAGGAACTAAAGAGCCTCTTGATGAAGGGGGAGAGGGCAAAAGTTGGCTTGAAACTCAACGTTAAGAAAACTAAGATCGTGGCATCTGGCCCTCTCAATTCCTGGCAAACAGACAGGGAAGAAATGGAGGGAGTGACAGATTTTGTTTTCCTGGGCTCCAAGATCACCGCAGACAAGGGGACTGCAGCCAAGAAATGAAAAGATGCTTGCGATGGAAAATTCATGCCCTTCTGGGTCTAGGTAGATGATAGAGTAACAGAATTGGAAGGGATCTTGGAGGTCATTTAGTCCAACCCCCTCCCCGCCCAAGCAGGAGACCCTGCACCATTTCTGACCAATGGCAGTCCAATCTCTTCTTGAAAGCCTCCAGTGATGAAGCTCCCATAACATCTGAAGGAAACTTGGGCCCCACCAGATGTATCTCCTTAGAGAACAGAACCCCAACTTTCCTTGCCTCCCCACTCTAACAGGTAGGGTTGGTGTGACCGGCAAGAGACAGTCCCTCAGCTAACCTGATCCCAAGCCATGAGGGGCCTTAAAGGGCACAAGCCAATTCCCAACTCCAGCCGTAAGGCTCTGGGCAAGCGTACAAAAAGGATATGAAGATCCATCAAGTCCTTCCCACTCTTCATGGAAGATGCTTCTACATCCTCCATCTAAACAGGACCGACCCTCTAATCCCTTTATTTGAGGTGGAGTCGGGGTAACTGAATGAGCTGAGCATTTACTGGCTGGCTGCCCTTCCTGACCCCTATGCGGAGTTCACAGCAGATATTTTCCAAGATTGGTTTTGGCCCTCTTGGGGATTCCCTATTCATGAGTGTAGATTCCCTATTGCTTGTGTGTAGATCACTATTCACAGAGTTTTGTTTTCGTGATCCTTTCCAGAAGGGCAGGAGATGAACTTTGTATCTCCCTCAAGACCTGAAGTGGTAAAAGAGGAAAAGAAGAAGACGAAGAAGAGGAGGAAGAGGAGGAGGAGGAGGAGGAAGAGGAGGAGGAGGAGGAGGAAGATACTTTCCCTAAGATGCTTCTCCATCTAAACAGGACCGACTGCCTGGTCTTCCTGATCTGCTTCCTAGACCGAGAGAAGGTCTGATGCATGACCAGCAAAGAGCTGAGCTTCAACCCACGGAAGCCCCCTTGGCTGTGTGGAGCCCTTCGGTTGCCCTAAATGCTTCAAGGAATAGCTGCCTTCAAGACAACTTCTGAGTGCAGCCAAAAAGTCCCGAAGTCTCCCAGAGACAGATGTTTCAGACAAGGGCCCACCTCCTGCTTCTCCTCCCTCTCCTGACCTCAAGTTGCCTCCTGAGCAACTGAGCTCCTGGAGTTGGTGTTGCTCATGGGTGTTTTTTCCTTTGTTTAGATTATAGCAATTCCTGTTGATTTTATTCCTGGATTGCCTGTGTGCCGAGCGGCGCGTGTCATTTCCTGAATTGCACTGCGCCTGGTGAACGAATGCAAGGAGGCTGCATGAGATACCTGCCCTTTTCCGACAGCTGCAGGATACGAGGGCTGCTTGCGGTGCGTCCTTTGTTAGGCACAGGGGTCAGAAACACTCAAGAGAGAGCCGGTCATATCCTCCGCTTCGTGCTGCTGCTGCCCTTCAGCTACTTAGGAAATTCCTCAGCAGCGTCCTGGCTGTGCTATCCTTGACCCTCCTCAGACGCTGGGTCAAACCAAGGTCCCTCTGGTTGCCCTAGGAGATAAAAGGGTTGTGTGAACCTCAGCAATGTACGATGGCCTGAATTTGGAGTCACACAGACATGGAGATGGAGCTAGATGGGCTTAGTTGTGGTTGACTGTTTTGTACATTGGCCGGTCGTGTGTGGTCAAATTAAGCATCGTCTCTCAGCAACCCTCTCTATGGACTTTCTGCATGGCAATCTGACCTCAGCCTGGTCCTCCAGGTCCCCCGAGGGTTCCTCCATCCCCCCTGTGACCCAGACCATCCGTTTTGCTGCCAGTTGTCCTCTTCTTCTCTTTCCTTCTACCTTTTTCAGCATCAGAGTCTTCTTAGGAAAGCTGGGTGTTTGTGCCGATTGGGGTTGCTTCTCCTGACCACGTAGGGAGTCCTTGCTGCCAGTTGTCCTCTTCCTCTCTTTCCTTCCACCTTCCCTGGGACTCCAGAGACCTGGGTCTTTGCATAACGTATAATTTGAGCCTGGACATTTGTTCCTCTAGTCAGAATTCTGGCTTGACTCGTTCGATGATCCCTCTGTTTGTTTTTCTGCTTACATTCTTCCTTTCCCCAGGAGGTACGTTGATGGTAGGTTGTGCCTCGGTTTATGCCAGAGTGAACCCTGGGAGGTACGTTGGGCTGAAAAGAGAAGGAGTGACCAGAGTCACAGCCTGATCTCTGTGGTCAAGTCAGGACACAGCCAAAGTCTCCTTGGTCCCAGGCCCAGGAACTCACCACTGCAATATTTCCACTGCAGTGCTTAAAGTGGAAGCGTTTTTTCATTGCTCTGCACCCCATTAGGCAAATGTTCAGAACGAAAAGTAACAACAGAGTTGGAAGAGGCCTTGGAGGACTTCTAGTCCAACCCCCTGCTTGAGCAGGAGAAGGTATACCACCCCAGCCAAATGGCTGTCCAGTCTCTTCTCCAAAGCCTCCAGTGATGGAGCACCCCCAACTTCTGGAGGGAGGCTGTTCCACTGGCTAATTGTTCTCACTCTGAGGAAATTTCTCCTGAATTCTAGGTTGCTTCTCTCCTTGATTAGTTTCCATCCGTTGCTTCTTGTTCTACCCTCAGGTGCTTTAGAGAAGAGGTGAACACTCTCTTCTTTGAGGCAGCCCTTCAAATATCAGGACACTGCTACCAAGTCATCTTTAGTCCTTCTTTTCATTAAGCTAGATGTACACAATTCCTGCAACTATTGTTCATATTTTTTAGCCTCCTGTCCCCAGTTCTTTTCCACCTCTTTGCCCGTCACTTGTGTCCCAAAAGTACCTTCCGTTACTCCTGCTTGCATACTTTCCAAACCAACCCTCAACCTGAAATCGGAGTGTTGATGGTGCCACTTAGGGATCAAGAATGAACAGTCTTGGGGGTCCAAAGTGAGACACCCACAGCTCAAGAGGGCAGCAGCATCTGATCCCAGAACCCACCCACCCTCGACAATCTCATGCAACACAAACAGTTGTATCAAGTTTGTAATTTGCACTTGTAGTCACAATTGGGCAGGTGCTCAACCATCACCTCGCACCCTGATCCTCATCAACTTTTTTGGTTGACAGTTTGGGATCATTGTTGGTTTTGTCTGCCCTCATCCTCACAAGGCCAAGTACTCTGCTCGCCCACAATGTCTGGATTCAGATATTGTGCCAGGCTGAAGACACGACTGGCTTGGTCCTACGTTTAGCAGGTTGAGTGAACCAGGGCAAGATATCTAATGAAAGAAATCATGCTTGGACAAACCACATCTTGGTGCGTGGCATAAACCAGATTTCAATCATTGGTAAGCCTTTCTGCGTGAAGGGCCATTTTTATATGCGTTATGAATGGCATATTGAAGAAACGAGGCATAATAAATAATGTGGTATCTATAATAAGTGACGTTGTTTTAGTGGATAAACCATAAAAGAACTCATCTGGGAAATACGATCCGGAGGAGAGAAGGTTCTGGTTGAGGAGCATCAAGTGAGAGAAGAAGTGGTGGAACCAGTCCACCTACCCACCACTCAATGGTCTTTCCGGAAGAGGTTGCCGAAGCCTTGCTTGATCAAAAGAGTTGACCAGCAAGGCTCACCAAAGCCAGCCATGCCTTCACCAAGCACAAAAAAGAACCAGATTCCAATTCCTCACTTCAGGAAAGAACAATGTTCCTTAAGATATTTAAATATTTCCCATACTTAGGAGGTTCTCCACCGGAGACAGTCAAACAGTTCAAGATGGAGGCTAAAACATGTGAAGAACGGTTGCAGGAACTGGGCCTGGCTAGTTTAATGAAAAGAAGGACCAGGGGAGGCATGATAGCAGCCTTCCAATATCTCGGGGACTGCCACAAAGACGGTCAAGCTATTCTCCAAGGCACCTGAGGGCAGAACAAGAAGCAATGGGTGGAAAGTAATCAAGGAGAGAAGCAACTTAGAACTGAGGAGAAACTTCCTGACAGTTAGAACAATTAATCAGTGGAACAGAAATTGCCTCCAGAGGTTGTGAATGCCCCAACACTGGAAGTCTTTAAGAAGATGCTGGATAGCCATTTGTCTGAAACGGTGTAGGGTTTCCTGCCTAGGCAGGGGGTTGGACTAGAAGACCTTCAGGGTCCCTTTCAACTCTGATATTGTATTTTAAGATGGCAGTTGAAATGGTGCCACAGAAGATGTCAAACCAGTAGAGCTTCCATTACACCATCTCACTCAACATTTTGGGCTTTTATTTTATTACATCCCATTTATACCTCTGGTGCTTAGCATGTTTCAGAAACTTTTCCATCAGCTGAAAAAAAGAAAGAATGGAGGGGGGGCGGTGGAAGAGAGAGAAGTTCGGCATCCGTGGAAGGGATCCTCCTTCTCTTCTCAGCATCTTTAATTCAGAAGTGAACAGAAGATGGCAGCAGTTATGCATTTTAAACTGCCTCCCAGACCATCCATCCGTAACTGCAACCTTTCCCAGAAGCATTTTCTTTTAATCAATGCCTTTTATATTGGATATACTGGCTATATATACTGGAAAATATATACTGGAAAAAGTTGACATTGGAGCTGTTACTGGGAGGGCTACAACCCTCTAATCCCTTTATTTGGGGTGGATTCGGGGTAACTGAATGGAGCTGAGCATTTATCGACTGGCTGCCCTTCCTGACCCCTATGCGGAGTTCACAGCAGATATTTTCCAAGAATGGTTCTGGCCCTCTTGGGGATTCCCTATTCATGAGGAAGATCTCGCTTGTGTGTAGATCATTATTCACAGAGTTTTGTTTCGTGGTCTTTTCCAGAAGGGCAAGAGATGAACTTTGTATCTCCCTCAAGACCTGAAGTGGTGAAAGAGGAAAAGAAGAAGAAGAAGAAGAAGACAAAGGAGGAGGAGGAGGAGGAGGAAGATACTTTCCCTAAGATATTGTATCCCTTACAGGCTATGTTTCCTAGACAGGAGATTGACAGACGGTTATTAATTGGTAGGAAGAGACCTTCCAGCTCTAAACCAGTTCAGACAAATGTTTGTCTAATCTCTTCTTAAAAACCCCCATTGATGGAGCACCCATAACTTCTGGAGGCAAGTCGTTCCACTGGTTAATTGTCCTCAATGTCAGGAAATGTGTCCTGAATTCTTGGTTGCTTCTCCCCTTGATTAGTTTCCATCCGTTGTTTCTTGTCTTCCGGTGCTTTGGAGCCTAGGTTGACCCCCCCCCTCTTTGAGGTTGCCCCTCAGATGCTAGAACTCTGCTCTCCTGTCACCCTGTCACATGATAAGGAGGCCGCTGAGGTCAAGGGCCTCCTTTAAGTCCCTGTGCTACCTTGGGTGCTTTGCTGCTTGTGGACTTCAAGCTCAAAGGCCTGAAGAGGGGGTCTTCCAAAGATGAAATGTCCTCCCAAGTTCTCGTCCTTTGCATCCCTTCTGTGGCCCATTCAGACAAGTCAACAGACAGTTCTAATCCACAGCCGGGCGAACCGTCTCACGGACCAGCCAATCAGGCTGACGACCACTCCCAATCCTTGGCTGGAACACTTGCAGGCTTGATGGAAGGATGGCCCCGTTGCTCGTTTTTCTTCCTAAAAATGACTACCAGGTGGCATCGAAGGGAGGAGGCTCGAAAGGGTGAGGAATCAATTGCTAAAGGTCTTCTGAAGACAGAAATGGCCCCCGAGGAGATCCACACACCGCCTGCTCTCTGCATGAATAACCTTCAATTTTTCAGGATTTATTTTGTTGCCACACATTCCCTTCTCGGAATCTCGTTCGGAGCCAAGACAAACTTCCTTCCTTCCCTCTCTCCTTCTCTGCTCCTCAACGTCTATTTCCTTTCTGAGACTTTGTCTGGCAGAACAAGGCAAAGAGGCAAATGGGACACCAACTGGTACCATGAGCTGGTCTCCAACTTTGCCGAGGAGAAGCCCTCCCCCTACCCTTAAGAAGGAGACCCTTCCTCCTTGGCCTGATTCACCTCTTCCCAAACTCAGCCAGCCAAGGCAGAGATTCTGAGAAGCCAGTATGGTGTCCATCCAGCAGAAGGGCAATTCGACAGCAGCTCCGCAACCAGGATTCTTGGAGAAAACCTCCTGAAGGCAGGGCTCCATACAATTCAGGAGTTGAGGGTTTTGGATGCTCTCCTGTCACAGGGCTAATGCCGGGCTTCCAAATAGCATCCAAAAGTAAATCAGAGTCCGAGGCAAAAGATTCCTCAAAGTTCCAATTTATTAGAGATGTCATGTTGGCACATCTGGGAAAACCCAAATCTGAAAGCTTCCAGGTTTTCCCACACAGTTGAAAGTTCAAGATCTTGCCCCCACACCCACAAGTCCATTCCCGTGGTCCAATCTCCCACTGCTACCCAGGCAGCTTCCACCCATCCAGTTCTGGCCAGGTGCAGAGACAAAGATAACTCTGTGCCCCCTTACCTGTGGGGTGCCACAGGGGTCGGTCCTCTCGCCGCTCCTGTTCAACACATATATGAAGCCGCTGGGTGAGATCATCCGTGGTTTCGGGGTGGGATACCATCTGTACGCTGATGATACTCAGCTGTACATTTCCACCCCGAACCACCCCAACGAGGCCGTCGAAATGATGTCCCGGTGTGTGGAAGCCGTACGGGTCTGGATGGATGACAACCGACTCAAGCTCAACCCCTCCAAGACGGAGTGGCTGTGGGTTCCGGCCCCCCGGTTCAACCAGTTAATTCCATCTCTGGCCATCGGGGGCGTTCAACTTGCCCCGGTGGAGCGGGCGCGCAATTTGGGCGTCCTCCTTGATGCTCGGCTGTCCATGGATGACCATGTGACAGCCGTGGCAAGGGGGGCGTTCCACCAGGTTCGCCTGGTGCGCCAATTGCGCCCCCTATTGGACCGGGATGCCTTGCGCACAGTCACTCATGCGCTGGTGACGTCTCGCCTGGACTACTGTAACGCTCTCTACATGGGGCTTCCCTTGAAATGCACTCGTAGACTACAGTTGGTCCAGAACGCGGCCGCGCGGGTAATTATGGGGAGTACAAGGTACTCCCATGTGACAACTTTCCTGCGCGAGCTGCACTGGCTCCCTGTGGTCTACCGGGTGCGTTTCAAGGTCTTGATAACGATCTTTAAAGCGCTCCATGGCTCAGGACCTAGCTACTTGCGGGATCGTATCCTGCCCCATACATCCCTGCGACCAATTCGCTCGCACAGAGAGGGACTCCTCCAGGTGCCGTCCACCAGACAATGTCGGGGGGCGGCGTCTAGGAGTAGAGCCTTCTCTGTTGCGGGCCCAGCCCTGTGGAATGACCTTCCCCCGGATATTAGGATTACCTCTGACCTCCGCGCCTTCCGGATAAAGCTCAAGACGCACCTATTTCAAGTAGCTGGCCTGGCTCAACCATAGTTCGTTCACACTGCTCCTGACGGGTTTTTTAATTTTTGTGACTTTTAGACTTTTATTAGGGGATTTTAAACTATGTTTTAACTGTCTTTTCTTTTATTTATTTTATTTATTTCTTGGATTTCTAAACCGCCCCCTCTCCCAAAAAGGGACTCGGGGCGGTGTACAGTCAGATAAAATGCAGATAAAATACAATAATATAAAACAATTAAATACTAAACATTTGGATGGAGGAGATAAGACTGTACAAGAAATAAATATACTATAGAAACCCTAAAAAACATCCCCAATTAAAATACCCAAACCCAATTGAAATATCCCCGGGAGGCAAAACTAAGAGAGTGCCAGGCCAGCTGATTGAAACAGGTGAGTCTTTAATTTTTGACAGAAGGAGCGGAGGTCGGTGGTAGTTCGGATGTCGGGGGGGAGGTCATTCCAGAGGGTTGGGCCCATCACAGAGAAGGACCTACTCCTAGGTGTCGCCCGCTGGCATTGCCTAGCGGACGGCACCAGGAGGAGTCCCTCCCTGTGTGAGCGGATTGGTCGTAGGGACGTGTGTGGTAGGATGCGATCCTGCAGATAACTAGGTCCTATGCCATGGAGCGCTTTAAAGATGGTAATCAATACCTTGAAACGCACCCGAAAGGCCACAGGTAGCTAGTGCAGATCGCGCAGGAGGGGTGTTACGTGGGAGTATCGTGTACTCCCCATGATAACCCGCGCGGCTGCGTTCTGAACTAGCTGCAGTCTCCGGATGCGTCCCAAGGGAAACCCCATGTAGAGGGCATTGCAGTAGTCCAGGCGAGACGTCACCAGCGCATGAGTGACAGTGCGCAGGGCACTCCGGTCCAGTAGGGGCCGCAATTGGCGCACCAGGCGGACCTGGTGGAATGCCCCCCTTGCCACGGCTGCCACATGGTCCTCCATTGACAGCCGGGCATCAAGGAGGATGCCCAAATTGCGTGCCCGTTCCACAGGGGACAGTTGTTCGCCCCCTATGGCCAGCGATGGTGTCAGCTGGCTGAACCGAGGTGCCGGTAGCCACAGCCACTCGGTCTTGGAGGGGTTGAGTTTGAGTCTGTTGTCCCCCATCCAGACCCCGATGGCTTCCAAACACCGGGACATCACTTCGACAGCCTCGTTGGGGTGGTTTGGGGTTGAAATGTACAGCTGAGTGTCATCAGCGTACAGGTGGTACTCAACCCCAAAACCACGGATGATCTCACCCAGCGGCTTCACATATGCGTTGAACAGGAGAGGCGAGAGGACCGACCCCTGTGGCACCCCACAAGTGAGTGGCCTCAGGGACGACCTCTGCCCCCCTGTCAACACACATTGCTTCCGGTCGGAGAGGTAGGAGCCGAACCACCGCAAAACGGTGCCTCCGACTCCCATCCCCTCCAACCGGCGCAATAGGATACCATGGTTGATGGTATAAAAAGCCGCCGAGAGGTCTAATAGGACCAGGATAGAGGAACAACCCCTATCTCTGGCCCTCCAGAGATCATCGACCAACGCAACCAAGGCTGTCTCTGTGCTGTGCCCGGGTCGGAAGCCGGACTGGCGTGGGTCTAGATATTCGGATTCGTCCAGGTGTCGTGGGAACTGCTGCGCCACCACATTCTCAACAACCTTCGCCAAAAAGGGGAGGTTGGAGACTGGACGGTAATTAGCTAGCTCCATTGGGTCGAGCGAAGGTCTCTTGAGCAAGGGTCTCACCACCGCCTCTTTCAAGGCGGTTGGTAAGTATCCCTCACCCAATGAAGCGTTCACCAGGCCCAGAAGCCAGCCTCGTGTCACCTCCCAGGCTGCCAGTACCAGCCAGGAGGGACACGGGTCCATTGAACATGTGGTGGGCCGCAGCCGTCCACGCAACCTGTCCAAATCCTCGGGGGCAACAGAGTCAAACTCCTCCCAAAATGGTCTCTCAAGACTCGCTGTTGACGGCTCGTCTGGTCCACTGACGGAGGTCCATCCGCTCCGGATCTGATCAATTTTGTCCTGAAGATATTCCCCAAACGCCTCTGCTCTTCCCTGTAAGGGTGTCTCCCGCGTCCCCTGCGATAAAAGGGAGCGGGTCACCCGAAACAGGGTGGCAGGGCGGTTATCCACGGACGCAATAAGGGCGGCACAATGCCTACGCTTGGCCGCTCTTATTGCCACAAGGTAAGTCCGCAAATAGGCTCTTACCTGTGTTCGGTCAGATTCGGAGCGTGAGGACCTCCACCTGCTCTCTAGACGTCTCCTGTGGCGCTTCATCACCCTTAGCTCCTCAGTAAACCAAGGAGCCCGGGTGGGTCGATGCCGCAGGAGAGGTCGCAAAGGCGCAACCCGGTCCAAGGCCCCAGTCGTTGCCCTATTCCAGGCAGTCACTAGGTCCTCGGAGCGGGAGCGGGACAGGGCTACAGGTATTGGCCCAAGCTCCGTCTGGAATCTGTCCGATTCCATCAGGTGCCTGGGGCGGTACCAGCTTGTAGAATCTGGCTCCGCCTCCTCGCGGTGGGGGATAGCGCCAGGGAAGTCCAGCCGGAGGGATGAGTGATCTGACCATGGCAGGGGCGTGATGACTAAGTCCCCTATTCCCAGATCACTCGTCCACTGTTCAGATACAAAAATGAGGTCCAGTGTGTGGCCCCCTTCGTGAGTGGGGCCCTGAACTAATTGGGTCAGGTCCATGGCCGTCATGGAGGCCATGAATTCCCGAGCCACCTCGGAAGCCGCTCCCGTCGACGGCAAGTTGAAGTCCCCCATGACCAAAAGTCTGGGAGTCTCAACTGCCGTCGCTGAGATTAGCTCGAGGAGCTCGGGCAGGGCTGCTGATGCATAGCGAGGAGCCAAGTATACAATCAGCAAGCCCCACTGCCTCCCTGGGCCCCAGTTCACACCAAGGGACTCACACCCGGGTATCTGAGGGACAGTGAACTCCCTCGGCTCTAAACATTCCCGAATAACCACCGCCACCCCACCACCCTTACCCAGGGCCCGGGGCTGATGGAATGCCCGGAAACCTGGTGGGCACATTTCCACGAGGGGTAAACCACCCTCGTGGCCCAACCAGGTCTCCGTTATCCCTGCAAGGTCTAGCTCCCCCTCTGAGATCAACTCATTAATGAGGGGGGCCTTGTTGGTAACAGACCTTGCATTGCAGAGCATCAGCCGCAGGCCCTGGCTCTGTAGTTCCTGTCCACCTAGACTGCAGGGGTTGGTACAAACGACCGGGCGTAGCCAGCAGCCACGGTCTCCCAACCGACCTTGGGATCTTATCCTGTCCTCGCATCCCCTCCTCCCCACGATCGTTGTAATAGGACAACCCTCTGCTCAAGTGACCTTTGTTTTCCCCCCCTCCACCGCATCCCCGTCCTTCCTGGACTCACCTGTTTGTCTGGCACTGGCTCTCCTCCCGGTCTGATTGGCCCTCCCCCCCACCCTGGAACCCCCTAAAAAAGATAAAAAACATTTTACTAAAAATCCCCTTAACTTCCGCTTCCTGCACCTCTCGGGGTCCACGAACCCGTCCTCGAGGCAGGCCCTTGAAAGAGCCAAGGGCCAAACCTGCGAGAGAGGGGCCTCCCGCAGGTGGAGCAAGTCTAACCTCGAATAAGTTATTGTCAAAATTCCAGTGGGGGTTAAGGTGCTGTAGATGGTAAAAATAAGTCAGTATTGGGGGGGGGGGGGTAAAAGGCATTAGTCCCATAAGTCAGTGTGGGGGGGGGGGGTAAGAGGCATTGTCCTGGATCATTCTTCAGTAAAGAGTAGGGGGGGGGGAGAGCAGATGTCCAGATGATAGGGTTAGACGGATATGGTGAAGATGGTAAAAAATGGTAGAGAAAATGGGTGATAGCCCTAGCTGGTAAATAGTAAAATAGTAAAATAGGTGATAACCCTCGATGGTCTTAGGTGGTCCTAGGTGGGCATAAGCTCAGGAACAAAGATTCAGGGTCCTTGGTGGGGGGGGCAGTCTTGGCCCAGGTATCCAGGAAACCATGATCCCAGGCAACCTTCCAGCCTCTCCATGGTCATAGGCCAAGTCCATGGCCCTATGCCAGATCTTCCAGAGGCCTCAGATGATCCGGCCCCCCCCAGCCACCATAGCGACCATCATCATATCCCACTCTGTCCTGGCTCCCACCTGAAGGGTCCAATAATGCAGGCTATCACCCAGCGCTCACCCAGCGTTCCGATATTCCTGGCGTTGGTCTTCCGGCGTCTTCTAACAACGCCGGCCTACAGGAGTCACCGGGAGCCACCAGAGGATGACGAGAAGCCTCAGCAAAAAAGCCTCGGCAAGGCCCTTGGCAGAGGCATCTTTGCATGCAGCCGCTGCTATCTCCATTCCGCCTGGCCTCCGGTCTTCTTTCGGCCTTTCCTAGTCGGTTGCCTCGCCTCTTTACCGGCCGCTCTGTCGCTCCACTTGTCTCCCTCTGCCAGCGCGCACGCACCAGACGCCAAAACTCTGAACGCTGTTGTGCCGCCGCCATTCCTCGCCTGCTCGCACTCCCCGGCCTCTTCCAGCCTTTTCGCCGGTCTTCTATGACCTCCCCTCGATCACCACGACCACCCTGGCGGACCAAAATAGGTCCAAAACCCGCCAGGGTGGTCTATCAGTCCGACTCTCGGCCCTCCGATGGAACGAGGGCCGGAAACAGCACCCATTGCCCCGTTGGAGCTCCGTAGCGTCTCCCGGAGCTCAAGAGGCGACCGCCATTGCCGGAAGCTCCTCCTCCTCCATACACACAGAGTGTGTATCTTATCTTCATACCTCCTCCATGTACGCGTGTTCGTTTATTCTGTGTGTGTATTGTCCGTATTGTTTTTTATGTGTTTTATTGTACGCTGCCCCGAGTCCTTCGGGAGAGGGTGCAGCTAAGAAATAAATTTATTATTATTATTATTATTATTATTATTATTATTATTATTATTATTATTATTATTATTATTATTATTATTATTATTATTATTAACCTTGGCTTTCTAGAAAGAATGTTACTATGGCTACATATCACCCAACTCCATATAATCCCCCCTCCCATTTTCCCACAATAGAAAATGAATAGTAGAAAGTGTGGCAGGCCTAAAGTCCAAAAGAAAAGACGGCTTGCAGGCCTGACAGGTAGGTTGAAGGAAAAAAACAGATGAAGCTTGGATTGCACTCTCATACCTGCCATCGAGACTTTGATCACACCCTGTGGACTCAGCTTGACTCCACTGAAAGCAAAGCCTCCTATGGAATTCACACATCCCTATTCAAGAGTTGGGTTCTGACCCGAGACCCACTTTAATTGTACGTCCTGTTCTGGGCACCAGCCTCCATGAAAGATTCAGAAATGCTGAGATGGGTTCATGGAAGGGTAGTGGAGAAGACTGGGGGGGGGGTCTAGAAGAGAGGTTGAGGTCAATGGGCACCGTTAGCCTTGAGAAAAACAAGGCTGAGAGAAATAGGATTGCGTTCTTCAACATCTAAAACCCCACTTTAAGATATAGGAACGACTTCTTCTCAAGGTTGGCAATTTTAAGACAGAATCATAGAGCTCAGAAGAGGCCTCAGATCTTCTAGACCACATACCATCCTGTAAAAATGGCTGTCAGTCTCTTCTTGACTTCTGAAGCTAAGCTGTCCCACTGATTGTTTTCACTGTCAGGAATTTTCTCCTTAATTCCAGGTTGCTTCTCAACCTTGATTAGTTTCCATCCGTTGCTTCTTGTCCTGCCTTCTGGTGCTTTGGAGAACAGGTTGACCCCCTCCCTCTTCTTTGGGGCAGCCCCTCAAATAATGGAAGACTTTCTATCATGTCATCTCTAGTCCTTCTTCTCATTAAGCTAGACCTGCCCAGTTCCTGCAACCGTTCTTTGTATGTTTTAGCCTCCAGCCATCTAATCCTCTTCGTTGCTCTTCTCTGCACTCTTTCCAGAGTCTCAATATCTCTTTTTACATCACGGAGACCAAAACTGGATGCAGGAAGTGGGCGGTGCCAATGTGTTGTATGGCTTCAAGTGACCTCATTTTATTAGGTGGCAAAAGAGCTTTTGGCTCCCTTGTAATAATGTGGGGATTTGTTGGAGGGGGTTGAATAACTGCAGTCGTTCTGGGATGGAGAAGAAAAGCAAACCGACAGATTATCCTTCTTTGAGTCACAGCCCAGCTTGGAGAGCCTCCAGTTCCTACGCTACAGAGGGGAACGTGAGACCCGGAGAAGCCCCTCTTCACTTCCATCCAGTTCCTGGCACTCCGGCAAGGGAGCGATGGCCGCCGTAGCATTCTTGCCGCATTCCCCAGTTGCTTCAGCATTAATGAAAACCACACCGTTCTTGGGTGGCCGTGGATTCTCCACTGGCTGCCTAGCAATCCCCCCAGCTGTTGCCGAGGTCTGGGGGAGGGTGTGCAAGTGCAAAGGGTGAGCAAGGAGCTGTCATGAGTGCACGGGGACGGGTGAGAGAGGGCAGGACGGGAGGGGCCCATCCAAAGTGAAGTCCTGGCTCAAGATTGCGGGAGTGAAGGTGAGGTGAAACGGCTGGAGAAGATGCTTTGATTAAGTCATGTCCGGCTCTTTGTGACCCCGTGTATCACAATATGCTAAGCCCCCCTCCCCCCTCCTCCACTGTCTCCTGAGTTTTCCCAAATCCACATTTGTTGCGTTGATGACCCTGTCTAACTATCTGCTCTTCTGCCATCCCCCTTCTCCTTTGGCCTTCCATCTTTCCCAATCTCAGGATCTTCTCCAAGGATTCTTCTCGTCTTCTCATTTGGTGGCTGGAGTATTTGAACTTCAGCTTCAGGATCTGTTCTTGGGTGGAGTCATGGTGGATTTCCTTTTGGATCAACTGGTTGGATCTCCTTACTGTCCAAGGGACTCTCAAAAGTCCTGATGGGGTTGCAAAGAGATTCCTACCTGTTCTGCCACTGGGCCACACCTGGTGGTCCCCTCTCTTCTACCTGGCAGCTGGCCAAGGCCTGCATCTCACCAACCTGTCTTCTTGGGCAACGATTGCCAGCATTTGGGAGATGTTGACTTCTTCTGATGGGACGGAGTGGCCTTTTCTGGTTGTCCACCTCTGCAACACCTTCATTGCTTCTTCTTCTCAAGATTCAACCGCTTTTGAAATGTTGAGATCCAATCACTATTCAACTTGCTAAAGGATTGGGGGAAAGGAAAGGAAGAACGAAGGCAGACGTGCCAGAGACGGACCGTGGGAGCCAAGAACCCACCAAGGCCACGGATGCAGGTGTCCAAGAGAAAAGTGAACCGTTCTCAAAACAAAAGGACGATTAATAATTGGGCAATGGGACCAACCAAGGGTGAGGGGAAAGGGAAGCTATCGTTTAACTGTCTATGGAGATTCTCATTCAACCAGGTCACGAAGAAGCTTCTTGGATGAGAAGCAAAACTCCTACAAAGAAAATCCAGAAAATCCAGTTACCTCTTGAAAAAAAAAAGCTCCTTTGGGACTTCCAGGCCATGGTTGTTCCAAAGGTGCTTTTTTTCAAGAGGCAACTGGACTTTTTCTTTGAAGGCATTTCACTTCTCCTATCCAAGAAGCTTCTTCAGCTCTGAAGAAGAGTGGCCCAACCAGTTCCTGCAACCGTTCTTCCTATGTTTTAGTCTCCAGGCCTTTAATCGTCTTATTTTCCCTTCTCTGCACTTTTTCCAAAATCTCAACCTCTTTTTGGGTAATGTGGTAACCAAAACTGGATGCAGGAGTCCAGGTGAGGCCTCACTAAGGCTTTATAATAATATGCAAGTTTTTTTCTAAGGTAGGGGGGAAAACCCCTGATTTCAGGAAGGAAGTTATTCATCCAGCCATTACTCACACCCAAGTAATCTCTGCAAACTTGTTCCAAGCTGAGCATCCCCGGGGACGGGTCCAGGATCCATCCAGATGACTCAAGCCATAGGCTCTGCAGCCGCGCATCACAAGAGGACATCGGATGTCCAGGAGAAAAAAAAGGATTCCACACGCTGCCGAGATGAGCCCCATTTTCCATGTTGTGTTCTGGCTTCCCAAAATTCTCTTTTCTTCAATCCACGACCTCTTCACCTCCTAAGCAAAACAAAGCCTCTCACGCTGCATTTGGGAAGCCTGTGCATTCTACGTTTCACAAGCAAAACTCAGGAGTAACCTGAGAATTCGGAGCTTCTAAAAAAGGGAGGGAAGAAAAGCAGACGGAGGAACAGGGAGAACCAGGAATAAAAGTGGCAGGATGGAAAGTGGAAAGAATTAATCAAATGGCGGAAGGAAGGGGGTGGGTTGTAAACTGAGAAAAGGGTTAAAACTTCAAACCCAACCTCAGGTGGGGGGAAGGGTGATAGTTGCCACTTAAGAACCGACTCACCTGCACAGGTGTGTTCACAGATTCAAAAGCACTGAGGAGAAACTACCATATTTTTCAGAGTAAAAAACGCACCTTCCCCCCCCCCAAAGAGCACGGAAATGTCATACACTGAACAGAGCCATTTTTGGCCTCCCGAAGCCTTGCCCCCACATCCAATTTCTGAAAACAAACAGGCCATTTTTCGCAAAAACGGAGGCATTTTGCCTTCCCCCCAGGCCCCAATGGCACTCTGCAGGCTTCAGCAGGGCTGGGGAAAGGCAAAAATGCCCCGTTTTCCGCCTATGTTTTGCAAAAATGGGGCTGTGTTTGCCTTCCCTCAGCTATGCCGCAGCCTGCAGAGTGCTCCTGGGGGCCAGGAGGACAAAAACTTTTTTTTTTACTTACCTCTTCGAAATCTTGGTGGGCCTTATACACCGGTGCGTCTTATAGTCAAAAAAATACCGTATCTTAAGGTAAAAATGGTCCCAAAGCCAAGTCAAATCATGGTGACTCCTTAGTCACAGACCTATGGAGTCTATGGATGCTTTCTTCTCAGGTGTCTTTCAAACTTCTGCATTAACAGGGGGATAAAACAAGATCACACGGAAGTGTTAGCACCCTTCATAGTGCCCGGATAAGACCACGCTTGGAATATTGGATCCAGTTTTGGTCACTACGAGATTTAAAAAGATGTTTCATCTAGAAAGAATGCAGAGAAGAGCAACTAAGACAGTTAAGGAGCTGGAGGCTGAAACATATGAAGAACGGTTGCAATATTTGAGTAGGTCTCATTTATTGTAAAGTAGGACATGGTAGCAATTCTTCCAATATTTGGGGGGCTGCCCCAAAGAAGAGGGAGTCAAGCTATTCTCCGGGCTCCTGAAGGCAGGAGAAGAAGCAACGGATGGAAACTAACCGAGGAGAGAAGCAACCTAGAGCAAAGGAGGACTTCGTGACAGTGAGAACAGCTTGCCTGCAGAGGTTGTGGGCACTCCAACACTGAGGCCTTTAAGAAAAGATTATGACTTCGGAATACAGCTTGAAAGGACCTTGGAGATCTTCTAGTCCAACCCTTTGCTCAAGCAGGAGACCCTATATATACCATCCCCACCCAAATGGCTATCCAATCTCTTCTTTCAACACTCCCGTGATGCAGCATCCACAGCTTCTGGAGGCCAGTTGTTCCACTGATTAATTGTTGTCACTGTCTTAGAGTCTTTGATGCAATGAACAGGAAATTCCTCCTTAGTTCTAGGTTGCTTCTTTCCTTGATTAGTTTCCATCCGTTGTTTCTTGACCTGCCTTCTGGTGCTTTGGACAAGCATTTGTCTGAAATGGTTGAAGGTCTTTTTCTTGAGCAGAGGGTTGGACTAGAAGACCTCCTCGGTCCCTTCCAACTCTGTTACCGTGTTATTCCTTTAGCAACTTTGTGTGGTGCTTGTCAAGGAAGCATTGCTGGTCTTCCTTCCTTCTCTACTTTCTCTTGCATGTCTCTGCCACTCACAACATCCAGGATGACTAAAAGAAAGGTGGAGAAATTGGAGCTGTCACCGTCTTGGTTCTGAAGCATCTGGATGTAGCTGCCAAAAGGTCTTTTCAGCCTGGGGCCGCTCATGAAGTGGCTAAATAGCAGCAGTCAATCTGTTGTTGACCAGTACGATGACATTTCGAGACATTGGAGATGAAATGGAAACGTCCATGGAAGCTGGAAGACCTTGAGCAAGCCTCCCTGATCAAGACATCAAAGAATCCAAGTCTTCTGCCAGAGGAAGGCTATAAGCATTTCTAGCGATGACTTCTCATACCGTCACTCAACCATTGCCAAAGTGATACGAGGCCTCCTTTCCTTAGAGTTATTTTTTTGGCACAAAGAAGGGTGAATCACTCCAGAAGATACTATAAATGGGGAAATGACCTACAAGGGCATCTGGCAACATCTGCCTTTTGATGTTCATCCCCAGAAGATTTGAAGGTTTGGAACATCACCGCAAAAGCTCAGGTGGGTAAGGAGCTGGCCCCGTGTGCGCCTGACCCCTGTGCCCCCAGGCCTCTTCCTCATATGTATCTCTGGTATAGCAAGTAGGGGCAGCTGAGGCCCCATGCCTTCTCAAGGCCCAAGAAGCCCTTTTCCGCAGGGGAACAGTTGCGGTCTGACCACAGATCAGCGAAAGAATGAAAGTCATGCTTTGGATAATGTATTTATCTTGGAGATGGTGGTTTTCGTCCAGCTATCCAAGAATCCGAGTGCTGAAACTCACACTAAGTCAACAGCACTTATAGTAATGAAATAAATTCTTTTGAGGAATCCAGCAGGACCAGTCGACGAGGGGCTTGGAGCGGCTTGTTTTTCTTAAAATTCTCTCTTTCTTGCAAACCGGCATTGTCTGTGATTCTTGGACGGGGTCAACGTGAAGAAAAAGTGCAAAGTCTATCCTTCCGTTTATTTAGTCTGCCTGCCCGGAGCAAAGGAAAATAGGACGCTTAATAAAAGATTTCCTTTTGCGGGAGACCTTGCAAATTGCAGATTCTCAGATAAGCGGCCTCGGTAGTCGAAGGTATAATTCTCCAACCCAACAGGGGTGACCTTCTCCGGTTGAAGGAGAGAGGAACAGATCTGGAGCGCCCTGGTTAACCGCAGCCCTGACTTAGAAGCCACGAGAATCAAAAGCTTAAACAGTTCCTAATTGTACTGTAAAACTCAAAGGAAAATATTTTCAATACTCTGTCCTCTTTAATCTAAACATGATTTAATTTCAACTCCACTGTTCGCTCTATACCACCAAGACCATTCAAATTTGTATTTCATAACCTTCCCTGAGCCTCCTGGAGATGGATTTCAAAGGAGGGGCTGTATTTAGATGATCCCAGGTCCACAGTGGCTAAATAAATATTGAAGACAGCTGTACTCCAGATCTCTATCGGGCTTATCCCTGGAACGGGAGAGGGAACCGAACGGGGCAGGGAGGGTCCCAGGAGGCACCAGAAGGTCACTTCCCAAGGTCAAAGGAGTTATCTAGCTCAGCCTGGTTTAGGCCAACAACCTGCATCAGACTTGCCATCACTTTTTCCCCATTCTCCTTAAAATGGGAAAGGATACCAGGAATCGAACCCACGATCCTTGGTAGGGCAAAGGAGATGCTTCATCCATCAACGTCTCATCCCTCTAGTAAAGAGGCCACCAGCTTGCCAGCTTCAAGACTTGTGACTTGAGTCCATGCTGGCTGGGGAATTCTGGGAGTTGAAGGCCACAAGTCTCGAAGATGCCTTCTCTAGTATCTCCTTGTTAACGGTGACCTCACAGCCAAACCTTGTCCCGTGGAGCCCACAGGGAGAGCAAACAAATTGGTTGTAACGGCCCTCTTACCTTTTCTAACACAGAAACGCACAGAGAGACACTCTCGTCTTGTCCTGCATTAAAGACTCTCCTGCCAAATCTACCAAAAGCCACTAAGAGGGCAAACAAGATAAGAAGAAAAGAATTTGTAATGTGTGTTTCTTCTCCAGGCTGTAGAATGCAGAGAAGAATGACTTGACCAAAGTTTCTTGACAAAGGTGATGTTCTTACTCCTTCCCTTCCCCTTCCCTTCCTTTCCTTTCCTTTCCCCTTCCTTCCTCTTCCTTTCCTTTCCTTTCCTTTCCCTTCCTTTCCCTTCCTTTTCTTTCTTTCCTTTCCTTTCTTTTTCTTTTTCTTCTATCTATCTTTCACACAGTGAAGGG
This sequence comes from Natrix helvetica, assembly GCF_964273705.1. Lineage (NCBI taxonomy): Eukaryota > Metazoa > Chordata > Lepidosauria > Squamata > Natricidae > Natrix > Natrix helvetica. The sequence goes on along the minus strand of NC_138558.1, from coordinate 928,662 downwards.
GGCTTTTCTCTCTGGCCCACTGCTGCTTGCCTTCCTCCAAGAATTATGCTCCTGTTAAGTCCGATGCTGACACCTGATAGGCCTGAAGGAACTTCTCAGCCTGCCGAGGGAGAAGGCCAGAGGGAGAGGTGGAAGGTGAGGAGGAGAAGGCTGCTGGTGACAGTCCACCTTGCCTTTTGACGCCAGGACACACGGTTGGCTCTGCAGCTCCGACCAAGCCCAGCTCCTCCTCTTGGAAAGAGGGGAAAGGCCCGGCTGTGGAGGTCTGTGCAGGGACCTCGCACGGAGGATCTGAGCGGAATGTGGGGAGCGGAGGACATATTAATGATTCTATAATGTGAACCAAATGCTGAGGTTCAAAGTTAAATCCTTCATAATCTACAGTCACTTTAGGTTACGCCAGGCTCCAAAAGGGATTGTTTTTCAAGGCAAAGCATTGTGGGTAAAATGCTCTAAATTCCCAAGGAGGCAATAGGGTTGGGATATATTTGGCCGCTCAGAGAAGACTCTTCCTCCCCCCACCCTCCGGTTCTTCTCTTCTCTTCCGCGCAAAGAGAAGGGCCCTTCTCGCTTCTTCTCCTTTAACCTTTGCCTGCTGCTGAGCCCAAAGTCAGGTGGCCCTTTGCCACTTGGAAGCTCCTGGGCCATTAAAGTTCTCCCAGCATGAAAGAAAATACGTTTTCCCGGAAGGGTGGGGCCGGAGGAGAGCTTCTGAAGTCCAGAGATGGGCCAACTCTCAGTGTGGGGGGAGCCACGGCCTCCCGCCCCAGCCACATGGAGCAGGCGGAGAAGCGAAGAAGGCTGCCAAAGAGGCCTGTGGTTCTTCTGAAGCAGCCGTACCTGTGGAGAGAACAGCGCCATGCGGCTTCTGCCTTCCTCCGAGGAGAACGCTGGATGAAGCTCACCATGGGAGGAGATGAGTCCATGGGTCCATGGGCTTGAGGTTGGAGAGGCAAGCCACTAAAACTCTGTTCCAGGAGGCCCAGCTCTCCATGCATAGGGTCATGTGCTCCCAGGCTAAACCCAGATTGTGTGTATGTGTGTGTTTTGTCTGAAGGCATGGTGCTCCCATCTCCCCTTCAGCCAAGTTCCTCTACCTTCCAGGGATGTGGGTGCAACCTGGATTTGATGGTCTTTCCCCTTGAACGAAAGTTGGACCTTAAAAAGCAAGACAGGGAGAAAATTGATGCGTTTGGGTAGTGGTGCTGGAGAAGGTGACTAACCAAAGCAAGCTCCGGAGCGCATAACACCAGGCAAAATCAAAAACTGCGTCTCCCTTACTTTGGCCAGGTCATGCGGAGGAATTCACTGGAGAAGGCCATCGTCTTTGGAAGAGTTATCGCTTAGGAAGCTAGGCTGCCAAAGAACACGATGGCGGGAGACCCTCAAACACCCTCTGACTCCATCCAGCGCGGAGAATGACTCGAAGAAGCAGCGCAAGATCGGGAGAGGTGGGGAGACCACCTGGCCCATAGAATCGCCAAGAGTCGGACACGACTGAAGGGATAGCATCATAATGATGTTCATTCCCTTGGATAGCTTGTAAGGATCACACCTGTATAACAGAAAAACAAAGCAGGAAGGGACCTTAGAGGTCTTCTAGTCCAACTCCCTGCTCAAGCAGGAAATCCAGACAAAAGACTGTCCAGTCTTATCTTGAAAACCTCCAATGTTGGAGCATTTACAATTTCTGGAGGCCAGTTGTTCCACTGATTCATTGTTCTCACTGTCAGGAAGTTTCTCCTCAGTTCTAAGTTGCTTCTCTCCTTGATTAGTTTCCACCCATTGTTTCTTGTCCTGCCTTCAGGTGCTTTGGAGAATAGCTTGATCCCTTTCTTCTTTGCGGCAACCCCTGAGATAACCCCTGCTATCCTGTCTCCCCTAGTCCTTCTTTCTCTTAAGCTAAACATACCCAGTTCCTGCAACCGTTCTTCATATGTTTTAGTCTCCAGTCCCCTAATCCTCTTTGTTGCTCTTCTCTGCACTCTTTGCAGAGTCTCCGCATCTTTTATACATCCTGGCAGCCAAAACTGAATGCAAATATTCCAAGTGTGGCCTTACCAAGGCATTATAAAGTGATGCTGACACTTCATGCGATTCTGGGAGTTGAAGTCCATAAGGCTTAACTTTGCCAAATTTGGAGGCCCCCATTCTTGTCCAAGCCAACAAAACTCAACTGTCCTTCAGTTTAGCTCCGCAAGGAGATTCGTAGGAGTTAGATGGGGCTCAGAACAATCACAATTTTTAAAAATAAAACCTTACTGAAGAATATGAACTTTGACTGATTCGTCAACCAGTTTATATTTCTTTAAATTTGTGATGCAGATGAAAATAATAATTCTGGAGCAAGAAGCGTATTTTCTTTGTTTATAAATGATGCACATATGCTTTGTAGCATCCTAGAGATATTTTTCTGTTCTGTGGTAGAAGATCTGTCTTGGCACCAGCTGTTTTTATCAAACAATGGCATTGGAAATAAAGATGGATTTTAACCTAATAGCCAACAGACCAAAACTGATCTGTTTTTGCTTAAGCAAGTTCATTCGTTTGAGAGGGATGGGTCGAATCCACGGATTGGTTACTTGGCCCACTTCAGCTCTTTAATAACCTCGCACAAGTTCTAGTCTCTGCCAACTTTTTCTGCCAGCCCTGAGGATTCTGGGAATTGCAACCACATCACTTGGTTCCCTGATTGAGGATTCGGATATGATGAGGTCATTTGATAGAGAGGCTTTCAGTTTATTAGGTAAAACAGAGCATCCCAAGTTGGATATTGCAAGCGGCTGAATAACACCATAACAGAGTTGGAAGGGACCTTGGGGGTCATCTAGTCCAACCCTCTACTCAAGCAGGAGACCCTACACCCTTTCAGACAATCTCCAATCTCTCCTTAAAAACCTCCAGTGTTGGAGCACCCACAACTTCTGAAGACAAGCCGTTCTACTAATTAATTGTCCTCACTGTCAGGAAATTTCTCCTTATTTCTCAATTGATTCTCTCCTTGATTAGTTTCCATCCATTGCTTCTCATCCTGCCTTCAGGTGCTTTGGAGAATAGGTCGACCCCCTCCACTCTGTGGCAGCCCCTGAAATATTGGAAGGTGGCTATCGTGTCACCCCCTAGTCCTTTTTTTCCCTGCAAACGTTCTTTATAAATTCTAGCCTCCAATCCCCAAATCATCTTGGTTGCTCTTCTCTGCGCTCTTTCTAAAATCTCAGCATCTGGGAAAGGAGAATAATCAGCAAAGGAGAATCATATTATTGCTACATCCTTCGATGCTGCAGATCCATCTGGCCAGTTACTATAAGGCAGAAAAGTCTGGACTAGATTAGACCGGGCTAAATCTCAGTCGTAATCCCACAAAGGTATTTTTGCTTCATCTCCAGGAATCGGGGTTTCTGCTTCAAGCAAGCCATTCAGGCTTCCCCTCTTTCCCCAGCAAATCCATGGTCTGTTTTACTTTATCTCCAAATGGTGTTTTTGAAAGTAATTTCCTCCCCTCCCTGCTTCCCCCCTAAGCCATCCTCTCTGCCAGGACACCTTCATCAACGTCTGCTTGCAAAAGGCAAGGCCGGAAGGGAAGGCTTCAGCCCCTTTGTTCTTTCAGGAACCCCAAAGAAATGGGGGATTAAGGGAAATGGATGTACCTGACATGGGGCTGCTCCAAACGACTCGGAGCTCGCATCCATAAAGCGGCAAGCGGCAAGCTTTGAGGAGGGGGAAAGATTTCGGCTGGCGCTCACTCTTGGCCTCCCTTCAGGAGGGGAATCCAAGGGTCTTCAGAAACCTTAGGAGCAACTTTGCAGGATCCGTGACAGATGGATGGACCACGGGGCTGCTTGGAAACAGATGTGAGGTGGGCTGGGGGGGAGGGGTAGCATTTACCTTGTAAAATATGATGGTTGAAATCCAAATGGCAAAGGATGAACTCGTGAGTGCACATAACTTTGGAGATTCTCCTGTTAGAGGCGAAGGAGGGGGAGTCGATTTAAAGCCCACCTTAAGGATGAAGGTCTTCTTGTGGGGCATTTCACTTTTCCTTTCTCCTTTTTACTTTTCTTGGTCTTTTCTTTGCCTTTTTCCCTTTTCACTGCTCACTTGATCCTGGCCGGCTTGATTTATGGAAGCTCATAGATTTCTTTGGGAGAAAAGAAATTTGAAGGGCTGCCCCAAAGAAAAGGGGGTCATCTTGTTTTCCAAGGCCCCCGAAGGCAGGGCGAGAAGAAGCAATGGATGGAAACGAACCAAGGAGAGAAGCAACCTGGAATTAAGGAGAGAAACGACCTAATGGTGAGAGAAATCAACCAGTGGAACAGCTGGCCACCAGAGGTTGTGGGTGCTCCATCACTAGAGGTGTCCATGGAGACTCTCAGCCCTCCAGGTCACGGTTGTCCCAAAGGGGCTTTTTCAAGAGGCAGCTGGACTTTCTGGGTTTTCTTTGAAGGCGTTTTGCTTCTCATCCATGTCTGGAGGATTTTAAGAAGAGAGAGGACAGGGGCTTGTCTCAAACGGCATAAGGTCTCCTGCTTGAGCCGGGGGTTCTACTAGAAGAGCTCAAAGATCCCTTCCAGCTCTATTCTGACTGAGAAGTAGGATGATGGGAAATGATGCCTCAGGTGCCTCTCCTTGCTGAAAGCTTTGCTTGCTGGCATCTGTGCTTCCTTCATTGGGACCTGCTGGCTTTTGAAGGAAGTCATGTGCAGCTGTGAGAGTTGGACCATAAGGAAGACTGAGCTCTGAAGAATCAAAGCTTTGGAACTGCGATGTTGGAGAAGACTTTTGAGAGTCCCTTGGACTCCAAGGAGATCTAATCAGTAGATCCTAGAGGAAATCAACCTTTGGAAGGACAGATCCTGAAGATGAAGCTCAAATGCCACCAAAGGAGAAGAGATTGACTCTTTGGAGAAGACCCTGATGTTGGGAAAGAGGGAAGGCCAAAGAAGGAAGAGATGGTTAGGTAGAGTCTTTGATGCCATGAACAGGAATTTGGGCAAACTCCGGGAGACAGTGGTGGATGGGGAGGTAGACCTGGCATGCTGTGGCCCATGAGGTCTCAAAGAGTCAGACAGCATCCTGAATGTCCAGCTGAGAAACATGGCAGGGTGGAGAACTGTGGGCCAGTACACAAAGGGCAGCCATTCTTACGTTCACTGAGATGACTCTCTGGGTTAAGTTACGGAGGACAACAAGAACCATGAAGTGGGGAAATGATCAACGGGGTAGGAAGAGCTCATCTCCATGCTGCCTCTCCCTAGTTTTTATCTAGGGTTGGCATTGCAACAGAAACTTTATGTCAGGGTTCCAAGTGATACACCCATGTTGAATAGAACTCTGGGAGATTCCTCAAAGAATAGTTTTTTGGGATATATCATATTGGCACAGGCTGGTGAAAACTGACTCTAAAAGTTCCTGCAGTTTTCACCTGATTAAAGTTTTCTTCCTTCCCCAACAATGGTCCAATCACGGTGCTGTCCGGTTGCCTGGTAACTTCACTCCTCCTCTCTCTGACCACCTGTGGGGATGTCCTTGGTTCTCAGGAGAAAGTATCTTGTTTTGGCTACAAAACCCCAGCTGTCTCTATTCCCCCCTGCCTATCCCTCTGCTCTGGTGTGGCAACAGGGAAGCCTCAAAATAGCCTCTGGTCAGGTCAGCTTCAGGGTTGACATTTTAGTTGTGTCTGTATTTATTGTTTATTTTCTATAAGCCGCCTAGAATTGCCATACCAATGAGTGTGGTAGCATATAAATCTAATAAATAAATACATTTTAGAAGTTGTGAATGCTCCAACACTGGACGTTTTTAAGAAGATGTTGGCTAACCATTTGTCTGAAGTGGTGTAGGCTTTTCTGCCTGAGCAGGGGGTTGGACTAGAAGACCTCCAAGGACCCTTCCAACTCTGTTTATTCTATTCTATTCTAAATAATGAAACATTTTCTTTGAAAACCCTTCCCTTCTCATCCAAGAAGCTTCTTCAGTTCTGCTCAGAGCGGTGCAGGAGCGAAATGTTTTCATTTAACAGGCATTTAAATCATAAACGGTGCAGCACTGTGAAACAAGGCCTGGATGGAGAGATGACACGGCTGACTGGGAGAAGGAGAGGGTTTGAAGTCGAGTGGTGGATGAGCCCATTGAGCCAAATCTCCAGGAAAATCGGTGGGATGCCTGCCATGAAACAGCCTGTCTCTGATTGGATAACCCCAGCAGGGTCTCCTGGTAGCCAAGGGACAATCCACGGCTGGCAGGAGTCAAGAGAATGTCCTTGATGACACGATGGGCATCTTTCCACCCTTGAAGGAGAGGAATGCTGGAGCCACTCCAAGCTGCCTTTCTCACACTGCCCATCAGACAAACAGGAGCACCATCCAAGGAGGGGCTGAGAGAGGCCGGGAACGCTTGGGGCTGGCACCCATCCTGGTTGCCATTTGCATCATTTCTTCCACTGAAAAGGAAGCCGGATTCCAATGAAGCAACCGAGGGAGGAAGATCGGGCCCTCCCAAAGGACTCCTCTCTTCGGGGTGAGAATGAAGCGACTCCTTCTTTGGGGGAGACGGCTGGTCCACAAATGTGAAATATTGAATAAGCAAGCCAGCAAGCGAAGAAGCCACAGGTGGAACTCTTCTCAGGAGGGCTCCTTTGAGGTCCTTACAGATGACAGATCAACAGAGTTGGAAGGGACCTTGTGGGTCATCCAGTCCAACCCCCCTGCCCAAGCAGGAGACCCTGCACTATTTCTGACTGATGGCAGTCCGGTCTCTTCTTGAAAGCTTCCAGGGATGAAGCTCCCACATCGCCCAAAGGCAACTTCTGTTCCATGGGTTGATCGTTCTTACTATCAGAAAACATCTCTTGCATCTAGGCTGCCCAGTAGCTCCTCCTGGAACCAAAAGCTTCCTCTACTGGTTGATTCTGCCTGGTTGAGAAGCAGGTTCAGCTAGAAGACCTCCAAGGTCCCTTCCAATTTTTCCATCCTTCTGTTTTTCTTCTGGAGACTAAAACCTATGAAGAATGGTTACAGGAATTCGGTATACATCTGCCTCAATGAAAAGAAGGACTAGGGGGGATATGACAGCAGCCTTCCAGTATTTGAGGCACTGTCACAAAGAAGAGAGAGTCAAGCTATCCTCCAAAGCCCCTTAAGGCTGAACAAGAAGCAACGGGTGGAAACCAGTCAAGGAGAGAAGCAATCTGGAACTAAGGAGGAATTTTCTGACAGTGGGCACAATTAATCAGTGGGACAATTGTCTCCAGAGGTTATGGTTGCCTCATCGCTGGAGGCTTTTAAGAAGAGATTGGACAACAATTGTCTGAAATGGTAGAGGGTCTCCTGCCTGAGGACAGAAGACCTCCAAGGTCCCTTCCAAGAGGGCTATTCTGTAGTCCCTGATCAATTAATCAGTGGAAGGACTTCCCTCCAGAAGCTGTGGGAGCTCCATCACTGGAGGCTTTCAAGAGAAGATTGGACAACCATTTGTCTGGAAGAATGTAGGGTCTCCTGCTCGGGCAGTGGGTTGGACTAGAAGACCTCCAAGATCCCTTTTAACTCTGTCCTTCTGTTATTCTTCTGGAACATTTTCGGGTGGGTTGTCTTTACACCAGTGATGTTGTTCAACCTCACCAGCTCATCCATCCCCACCCTTGACCTTCCTCCTTCTGCTTCCAGGTCATCCCAGGTAGCTTCTCCGTGCAAATGGAAAAGGAATAAGCCAAACCATATAATCCTCTTGGATATTTTGGAGTTTAGTCTATAAATCAGTTCAATGAATCAGAACCCTCACATGTTTCCAGTTAGTCCAACGAAAGCCAGATTATTTTTCTTCCCTTTTAAATAAAACAAGGGATTAGATTAGAACTTGCTAAAGGGAGGCCAGCCCCACCCACCCCCTTTCTCTCATAGACCCAGGAGAAAAGGCAGAGACTGCTCAGTTAGGTCACAGGGGGGTGGGGGTAGGGGTGGGGGTGAGTATCTTTTTTTTAAAGAAAAAGTCATGCATTGATGTTTGCTTCTAAACCCTTTTAAAATGATTGAACTGTATACTCCAGGGGTGTCCAACCTTGGCAACTTTAAGACTTGTGGACTTCAATTCCAATGGCTGGGGAATTCTGGGAATTGAAGTCCACAAGTCTTAAAGTTGCCAAGGTTGGACACCTCTGTGGTAAAGCACTGTCTGATCAGTTTAGAAATGTCAGCCTCCTGTCCCCAACCATCCAGGTTCCTCATTTGACCGACTATAGGAGGACGGAGGACGGAAGGCAGAGTCAACCTTGAGAGGGTCAGGATCGAACTGCTGGCAGTCGGGCAGAGTCAGCCTGCAATACTGCATTATGACCCCTGGGCCACTCCTGCTTAATTGATGCTTAACTTTCCAAATCTCTCCTATTGTAAATTACATTCCAGAGTGGATTTTATGTATAGATTGCAGGATAGTTTCCTTTCCTGCATCAAAAGAGAATTTTTACAGAATTCCCTGCTCCTTGGTGGAAGGAAGGAAGGAGCTGAAAGTTGCATTTGTATTGTTTTACTTTTCATGAACCTCGAATGCCATTAATGCTCAAAACAAAGCTCAAGCATGGAGGTGAGCATGGAGTAGGAACTTTGGTTACAGCATAGATTTGGATAATTGGCAAGACCTATGGGAAAGACACAGGAAGTTAACTTTAGCCACATCGTATAAGGAAAACGTATACTAGATATTCTGTAGGTGGTACATCCCACCCACAAGATTAGCTAGAATGAACAGAAACTTATCGCCATGATGTTGGAAATGTAATGCTGCACTAGGGACCTTCTATCATACGTGGTGGGAATGCCCGAAAGCTAGGACTTTTTGGCACCAGATAAGAAAGTATTTGGAAGAGATGATAAATCAAAGGCCAGAATTATTTTTATTAGGGGTCATAATAGGAAAATATGGCAAAGGTGGGCTATATTTAATGCTGCATATTTTAATGGCGGCAAGACTGCTTTTTGCACAAAAATGGAAAAATAAAGAGACTCCCTCGGAACAAGAAATAATAAATAAGATACTGATGTGTGCAGAGATGGACAGACTGACTCTAGAACTCAAAGATAAGGGAGAGACAGAATATCATGAAATCTGTGACAAATGGGACCGATGGTTAGAAAGGAGGGGAAAAGGCCGGGACAGAAAAACACAGACAAGCTAAGAATTGGAAAATATGGTATTAAGAATGTGTGATAGGTAGGAATTGGATATGTATCTGTATGGTTAGTAATCATATAAAAGAAAGGATCAACGGACAGGTAATCTGACTGACTACACACACCTATGTAATGGATATAAATGCAATTGTTGTAAGATCCAAACACTATATGGAAATGTTTATGCCAGAAATATCGCACTATGTCCAATGGTTTTAATGTTTATCTGATTTTTTTTTTAAATGCTCAAAACAAACCTCAAAATCTCAGCACCAGAAGCTCAGCAGAAGCTCTTACCACCTTACGATGAAATGTAGAAGAAGAGAGGGAGACATTTTGAGACGTTGTAAGGCAGGCAGGTTTTAGCCAGAATTATTTGCAAACAAACAGCAGGCAGGGAAAAGACCCCCCCCCTCCCCATCTTTGGAGATCTTGGTGCTTCCAGATGCTCTGCAGAGAGATTGTCATAACCGAAAATAAATGAGCCCCCAAAGTTAGCTCTTTAACGGATGTTCTCCTAGCACACTTTGTGGAGTAGCCAAGATCTGACGTTTCCTGACACCTCAGCTATTCCGAACCTAAGATAAGAACCCCTAAACTATATTGCAGATCAAGATTTCTCCGAAGGCCCCCCACATGCAAAAGGAGACTGCCTTCGATCATGCAGACATGCCCCCCTCTTCATACCTGCCCCCCCCACCTCCCTAATTCCTCCAGTTGTGTTGGAAGCCCTTCCTGGTCTCCAAGGGCCCCCAAACGGTTCCCCTCTATGGGTCTCTCCCCACGGGTTTCTCCTGCTTTTTCCCTGTTCAGCCTCTGGTCAGATCCTGATTTTTACGGTTTACAATTCAATTCTCTGAAACGGGGAATGAGAAAGGCTGAAAAACATCTGTTGATTTTTATTTTTTATTTGTTTCTTCTTAAGCAGAAGCAAAAGAAGGAGGAGAAAATCTGTCTGTATATAAATTGCTCATTTCCAACGTGGTCAAAAATCTTTCAATACAATAATACAATAGCAGAGTTGGAAGGGACCTTGGAGGTTTTCTAGTCCAACCCCCTGCCTAGGCAGGAAACCCTATACCATTTCAGACAAATGGCTATCCAACATTTTCTCAAAGACTTCCAGTGTCGGGACATTCACAACTTCTGGAGGCAAGTTGTTCCACTGATTAATTGTTCTAACTGTCAAGAAATTTCCTCTTAGTTCCAGGTTGCTTCTCTCCTTGATTAGTTTCCACCCATTGCTTCTTGTTCTACCCTCAGGTGCCTTGGAGAATAGCTTGACTCCCTCTTCTTTATGGCAACCCCTGAGATATTGGAACACTGCTATCCTGTCTTCCCTGGTCCTTCTTTCTATTAAACTAGACATACACAGTTCCTGCAACCGTTCTTCATATGTTTTAGTCTCCAGTCCCCTAATCATCTTTGTTGGCTCTTCTCTGCACTCTTTCTAGAGTCTCCACATCTTTTCTACATCGTGGTGACCAGAACTGAATGCCGGATTACAAGTGTGGCCTTACCAAGGCATTATAAAGTGGTATTAACACTTCACGGGATCTTGATTCTCTCCCTCTGTTGATGCAGCCTAGAACTGTGTTGGCTTTTTTGGCAGCTGCTGCACACGGCTGGCTCATATTTAAATGGTTGTCCACTAGGACTCCAAGATCCCTTTCACAGTTATTACTGTTGAGCAAGGTACCACCTATACTGTACCTGTGCATTTTGTTTTTTTCTTTTTCTTTCTTTCTTTCCTCCCTTCCCCTTCCTTCCTTCCTCCCTCCCTTTCCTCCTCCTCCTCCTCTTCCTCCTCCTCCTCCTCCTTCCCCATTACCCGTGCCACTCCAAACAGAAGGAAAAGGCAAGTTGGAACTGGTCACAGATGGGGAACCATAAAATACCAGCACTCCCAAAACTGTCCCTTTGATGGAGTTCGTGCAGTGGTGAAATTTAATTTTTTTTTACTACCGCTTCTGTAGGTGTGGCTTGGGGGGGCGTGGCAGGGGACGGATACTGCAAAATCCCCATTCCCTCCCAATCAGCTGGGACTCCAGAGGCAGAGAATAGATGGGGGCAGGGCCAGCCAGAGGTGACATTTGCCATTTCTCCAAACTACTCACAATTTCCACTGCTGGTTCTCCAGAACCTGTCAGAACCTGCTGGGTTTCCCACCTGCATGCAAGGATCAGAAAAGCCGGCCCTGGGTCACTGTGAGATGGAGAGGGGCGTGTGCCCGCACCAGGGTGTTTCCCAGTGTCAGAAACAGGAGGGGCAGCAGGGGGGAAGAAGACAATCTGCACCTCCACAGCCGCTAAAGTCCTCGTGGGGTCAGGAAGGGGACCCTGCATGAAGGCAGCTGAGGAAAATGGTTGGCTGAAGGAGGAATGGAAGACCATCCGGGAAGAGGGAAAGGAGCTGGCTGTCCACCCAACAGGCCCTCAGCATTGATGGTTCAGTCCAGTCCTCTTGGGATGCTCTTTAAGGCTCATCCGCACAGCCCCACCAAGGTCCTTGAGATGGGACGGACGGAAAGGGCTGTCCCAGAAGGTCCCTTTCCCCTGCATGAAGAACTGAGCTGGTGGAGTCGGTGTCCCTCACAAGAAGGCAGATGACGGGGGAACCTCATCAAAGCCTCCATGGCAATTCCACCCAGGCTCTGCATTTGACCAACCTCATGAGAAGAACGGTCTGTGGTCCCTGGAGATGGCTGGCAACCTCTGCGTTGGGCTCTCCAGCCATGAGGTGCTGTGGCTTTCTCAGCCCATGGGCGGCCGTCTCTAGCAACCCCTTCCCCAGGGACCCTAACCCAGTCCTCTCTTTCTTTCCACAGGCAAGTCTTTTGCATGCCACATGGAGCTGATGGAGAAAGAGAATGTCCATCCAAAATCAAGTCCCACTTAAGCTTCTGATAGCCAACAATCATCTCTGGGACCTCTTTCAGCGGTGAATCTGTCCTCAGGATCCTGATCCTAGCTAGGGAGATCCTGCTAGTTTTCTTCCTGAAAGATTTCCCAAACATTCTGGATTTTATCCCACAAAGGCCTTCTAATCTGGCATAAACCGGTCATCAAAGGGACTGCCAGATTTACAGACATGGCCCACTGACCTGATCCTTGTTCCAAAAACTGTCTTTCTCTTTACAGAATTAATGAACAACAGAGTTGGAAGGGACCTTGGAGGTCATCTAGTCCAACCCCCTGCTCAAGCAGGAGACCCCCATATCATTCTGGGCAAATGGCTGTCCAACCTCTTCTTCAAAACCTCCAGGATCTCCTTTCTTGTCATCATTCCAGATTTGGCTGCTGTGGTTGTATTGTTGTTCCTAAACAACTTTGGCAGTGAAGTGCCAGGGCAGAAAGAGTACATTACGTTGGTGCTGAAACGTTGCAGGGTCTGAGTAAGAATAGAAGAGGAGTGAGTAACCTCGCCTTTTTGTCACCTTTGGTATTTCTCTGAAAGTTGCACCACTTCACTTTGTATCATCACTTTGAGTATCCTGCCTGGGGTCACAACAGATGTGAGATGAGTCTGCGCTGAACGGAATGCCATAAAGATTCCTAGAAGACTTTTTGCAAGGTTATTTTAAAGCATGGCTGACTTCAGCGTGAGCTACTTCTATGTAAACATTTAATCATGGATTCCCCTTCCACATAAGGGGACCCTTCCGTACGGAGGAGCTGGAGCTGATTTGGCAAAGACGGACCAGGGGCTCCAAACCAGCCACTTCGCATCTCCAGCTGTGTTGCAGAGAGTCACAGTTTCCATTTTTGAAATCACCTTCATCTCATCTTCTCATACCTCTTGCTGGGTTCCCAGAATAACAGGGTTGGAAGGGGCCCTGGAGGTCTTCTAGCCCAACCCCCTTGCTCAAGCAGGAGGCCCTCTGCCATTTCAGACAAGCGGCTGTCCAGTCTCTTCTTGAAAACCTCCAGTGATGGGGAGCCCAGAACTTCTAGTGGGAAGCTGTTCCACCGGAAGTTTCTCCTTAATTCCACGTTGCTTCTCTCCTTGATTGCTTTCATCTGTTTTTTTCTTGTCCTGCCCTCTGATGCTTTGGACGTGGACCCCCCCCCTTCTTTGTGGCAGCCCCTCAAATATTGGAAGACTGCTATCCTTTCACCCCTAGTCCTTCTAGACTAGCCACACCCAATTCCTACCACTGTTCTTTGTATGTTTGCCTCCAGACCCCAATCGTCCTTGTGGCTCTTCTCTGCACTTTTTCTAGAGCCTTCACATTCCCCCCTCCATCTTCCTTCCACCTGCTTCATTCACACGTTTACTGGGACACCCCGAAGGTGCTTTTTCAGGAGGCAACTGGGCTTTCTGGTTTTCCTTTGAAGATGCTTTGCTTCTCATCCAAGAAGCTTCTTCAGCTCTGACAGGACAGTGGGGAAGGGGAGGATTGATGTCCTTGCAAAAACCCTTCCCTTCCCCACTATCCTGTCAGAGTTGAAGAAGCTTCTTGGATGAGAAGCAAAGCATCTTCAAAGGAAAAATCCAGGAAGTCCAGTTGCCTCTTGGAAAAAGCACCTTTGGGGAAACCATGTTCCTGGATGATGGAGAATCTCTTCAGACATTTCCTGAGATATATTGTTTCCAGCTTCTGGAGGAATACCCAGCCTTCTACTCACCCGTAAATTTTCACTGCATGAAATTCAGCCTGTTACAAAACGAGGCATGCCTCTGTTCCAAAGTCAGCAGTTCCCTCAACCTGGAAAGCAGAAAATGCTCTTTCCCCCCCCCCTCCCTGCCCCCCGGAAAACCAATGGCTTCTGGAATGAACTTTCATCAACGGAATCCCAGTTCTCCACTCAACTACACTTTGGCTCCCCAAAAGCTCCTGCTACCATCATCTGTGAGCAATTGAAGGCACTGTTGACCCCAAACTGCAGGACTCCTTCCTGCTCCTGCCCAATTTCTCGGAGGCTTTGCGGTCTCAGTTTTCCCATCTGGGTGCCAAATCAGAAGCAGGAGGAATTTGTTCGTGGTGGTTTCCTGACAGAGCAGCATGGGGGAAGCTCCTTTCTGGAGAAGGTTGGCCAGGTTCCATGCAGAAGGGAGGGATGAGGGAGGAAGCCACTGAGGTTCCTTCAGCAGCAAAGGTGAGGCTGGGCGGATGCAGCTCCCCAGGGGCTCAATTGCGGACTGATGGACCCCAACCTCTATCAACCACTTCTTCAGAGTCTTGCCTAGCATCCTAGCCCTTTCAATAGAGGGAGAGACGCAAGATGTCGTAAAAATACCAATTTATAAGGACTTGGTAAGGCCACACTTGGAATATTGCATCCATTTTGGTCTCCACGATATAAAAAAAGATGTTGGGACTCTAGAAAAAGTTCAGAGAAGAGCAACTAAGATGATTAAAGGTCTGGAGACTAAAACACCCGAAGAACAGTTGCAGGAACTGGATCTGTCTAGTCTAACGAAGAGGAGAGGTGACATGATAGCAGTCTTCCAGTATTTGAGGGGCTGCGGTGAAGAAAGGGGGAGCTCAACCCATTCTCCAAAGCCCCCGAAGGCAGGAGAAGAAGCAAACGAATCAAGGAGAGAAGCAACCTAGAACTAAGGAGGAATTTCCTGACAGGGAGGACAATTAACCCCGTGGAACTGTCTGCCTCCAGAGGTTGTGGGTGCTCCATTACTGGAGGCTTTTAAGAAGAGGTTGGACAACCATTTGTCTGAAATGGTAGAGGGTCTCCTGCTTGAGCAGGGGGCTGGACTAGAAGACCTCTAGATTCCATCCATTTTCTATTTGTTGTGCAGTTCCATGGGTTTGTGGACAAAACACTACAGGCCTAAATGGCCTTTACCCAGAAAGCATAGACTAGTATAATATATACGATATACTCCGAGCTTTGATAAGAACCTTCTCTGAAGGCAGAAGATCTGGACTGAGCTTCAGCAGCTGATTGATTCTGATTGACTAAGTCTTCTTCCATGGGCCACGTTCACTTCCTTCATTTCATCTCAGTTCCACTCCATCTCTGCCCACCAAGAAATCCCTTTCTGAGAGTGCCCCAATCTCAGTTGCTGATGTCCCCATCTTAGAATTGAATGAATGAGCTGGAAGGGACCTTGGAAGTCTTCCAGTCCAGCCCCCTGCTCAGGCAGGAAGTGACTATCTAGACCGGGGGTGTCCAAACTTGGGAACTTTAAGACTTGTGGACTTCAACTCCCAGAATTCCCCACAGCTGGCTGGGGAATTCCGGGAGTTGAAGTCCACAAGTCTTAAAGTTCCCAAGTTTGGACACCCCCGGTCTACACTCTTTTTAAAAGCCCCTGTTGATGGAGCACCCACAACTTCTGGAGGGAAGGGCCATTCCACTGGTGAATTGTCCTCCCTGTTCGGAAGTGTCTCCTTAATTCCAGGTTGCTTCTCTCTTTCCAAAGCTGGTGGTTCATGACGGGTATTTCCATATTTGGGGCCATCCCATCTTCCCCATGGGCCTTTGCAATCAAGGGCCATGTTCCTGGGCAGCCATCTCAGAGCCCGACCCCCTTCGGAAACACAGAATCAGTGGAGCAATTAGGCAAAACGAGGTAAGCAGGAAGCGGGGAGGCCCATCTTCATCCCCAGATGGACGAGATGAGTGGCAGGAGGGGAAGGCGGAATTCACAGCCGGAGACAAAGAGGTTGTCCCATGCAATTGTGTAAACAAAGTCCCCCACCTCTCCTTAAATTACGAACTAATTCCGCCTGTCAGGCTGGGAGGGGGAGAGGAGGAGACCCACCTCCGGAAAGCATCAAGGACCTTCCGAAGATGAGCCCGTTGCCTTCCACGGCTCTACCTGGAGTCCAGGGAGCTGGTGGCATTTTCCCTAATGGGAAACATCTCCTGGTGGGACTGAAAGGCAGGCCCGTCCCCCCCCCCTCCTTAGAGGGCGGAGAGCAGGATACTTTGGTCCAGGGTTGTCCCCAGGGGCAGAAAAGTCAAGAGGTCCACCACAAAGAGCGCAGAGAAGAGTCACTAAGAGGATCATTTGGACTTCAGACAATTACTCACCGGCCGTAAGTCGAGGGCTACCAATGCTCTTTTTTTAGGATCAGAGTGTATGAAAGTTGGAAGAGACCTTGGAGGTCATCCAGTCTGATCCCCAGTTCAGTGCAGGAGATGCCCTTGCACTGGAAATGCCCCCAAATTGAACCTGGCAAACCTCGGCTGCACTTTCTGGCCAAGCATTCGCCTCTCCCTCCCTCCCTCCTCTGACAAACGGTGTGTCCATCTGAGTCTTGAAGAGCTCCGAATCATTTGCGATGGCCCTGTGGGAACCCGGCTGCCGTTTGTGGCTTTGCTTCCGAAAGGCTGTCCTCGACTTATAACAGTTCATTTAATGACCGTTCAAAGTTACGGCACTGTAAAAAGTGAGTTATGATGCAGGGGGAGACAGACCCAAAGTATGAAATTTGGGGAATTTACAGTATAGGAGAAGCTTTGTAGGTGAGGGGGAGATGCAGGGAGACCCTTCCGTTGGCATCTGGGTTTGTGTGTGTTCTTGCGAACAAAAACAGTAGCAGATTCACTGAATCTCTCTCCCCCTCTTCCTTTCTTCTTCCCTTCTTCTTTTTTCTCCTTCCTTCCTTCCTTCCTTCCAAAGCAGAAACAAAAGAAGAAACACGGAGGAGGGAATCTGTCTGGGTATAAATGTATAAAATCTTTTATTTTGTTTCAGCCTCACTTTTCCTCCTTTGGATTTGCTCCTTTCCCACGTAGTGAGAAATCTTTCTTTCTTTCCTTCTCTTCCTTCCTTCTTCCCTTTCCTCCTTTTTCCCCTCCCTCCCGTTCTCCCTACTTCCCTCCTTTTTATCCCTCCCAAACTTTCTTCCTCACCTCCTTCATGCTCTTCCCTCTTTCCTTCCTTCTTTCCTTCCTGCCTGCCTGCCTCCCTCCCTCCCATCATAAAAGTCATGAATTTTCATCATGCATCCCAAGTCATGATCACCATCCAAAATGCACATTTCCCACTAGTATCTCTCCCTCCCTCCCTCCCTCCCTCCCCCCGGTGTGTGTAAGATTTTCCTACTGCTCTCCGTGAAGGATCCAGAGTTTTCCAGAGCGGCTGCCAAGATCCCCTCAAGGTAACCCTCCTCTGCTCCCGGCTCCTCCAGGGCTCCTTCCAGAGATGTATATTTTGTTCTGCTCCACTGGAGCATCCGCAGCCAGCTGGGTCTGGGACAAGGGGAACGGGAGGGGATCAAAGCGGATGTGGGAGAAGCGCCCCTCTTTACCCGCGGCAGCGTTTTCCAGGGAAGGGGGGGCGGAAGGCGGAGAGCCTCAGCCCCAAGGAGGACAGGTAGCCCCCCCCCCACATTACCAGCACAATGGAGCCCAGCATCACTGGGCTAAGCGAGACATTTGGGAAGGGAAATGTGCCCCGTTTCACGACCTTTCTTGTCACCGTTGTTAAATGAATCCCTGCAGTTGTTAAGCTAGTATCCTGGTTGTTAAGTGAATATGGCTCTACCCATGGACTTTGCTTATCAGAAGGTCCTAAAAGTGAATCACGGGAGCCCGGGACATGGCAGCCGTCACAATGGTGAGTCAGTTGCCAAGCGCCCGAATTTTGATCATGTTACGCAAATGCTGTAACAGTCATAAGTGTGAAGCATGGTCATAAGTCACTTTTTTTGGTGCTGTTATAACTTTGAATGTTGTAAAAACTCACTTTAGAACTGCCTCACCCAACAAGAGCAGAACTGCCTGTTATTCTATTCTATTCTATTCTATTCTCTATTCTCTATTCTCTACTCTATTCTATTCTCTATTCTACTCTACTCCATTCTTCTTGTTCCTAATTAGTGCTGTCAACATAGCCACCTCCACCCGTTCCATCCTCTTCCCAACCCGTCCCTCCATCGTCTGGTCTTCCTGCAGTGACCTTGGGGTCCTCCTGAACCCTCCTATGATAACTCCTTGCTTCCCTCAGTGCTTGCAACAGACCCCAAATCCTCCAAGAAGGACAGATACCCCCGAGGAGAGGGGGAGGCCTGGGCCGCAGAGAGGCAGCAGGAGGAATCCCTGGAGGAGGAGGAGGAGGAGGAGGAGGAGGAGGAGGAGGAGGAGGAGGAGGAGGAGGAGGAGGAGGAGGAGAAGCCAACATCCTGAACAGAAGCGATGAAGTGGAAGTGGGCAATGGGAAGGAAATGAGCACTTCAGACGTCCCTAGTAGCCACGCTGTGGTGGAAACCGCATCCTTTGGCTGTCTGGGAGAGGGCTGTGGTGCTCCTGAGCGGAGGGACCCTGTCTACATTAGCCAAGGCTGGGTAGGCGAGATGAGCTCATGGCCTTCTGCAGGGTCCCTCCTCATGACTAAGGCAGAGTAACAGGGCTTGTCCTCGGTTGGTGCAGCCAAAGGAAACATCCGCTGTGGCGATCATCATCACTCCCTTCAACAGCTGGCTTGAAGATGGCCTGAACATCCCTGGGTGTTTCCAGCTGCCAAAAGGCAACCCCTGGAGATGAAGTCGACGGAGGGGTCTCCAACCTCTGCCACCTTAAGACTTGCGGACTTCCACTCCCAGAATTCCCCAGCCAGCCATGGCTGCATCATGTACACGACCTGAATTAGGGAGTTTAGCCAGGGAGTTTAGCTGCAGATGTAGACGGTGAATTCCTGGGTGCCCATCAAACAGACCGTTGAAGAGTGAGATTTAGCTGGTGGCAGAAAAGAGTCAACTGTTTAGGCCACGGGTGTCCAAACCTGGGAACGTTAAGACTTGTGGACTTCAAGTCCCAGAATTCCCCTGCCGGCCATTATAGACATTTCTCTGGTGCACCATTCCAAAGCTAAAAGATCTCATAGGATTTTTGCAACCAGTGCTTACGTCCTTCAGCCCCCCCCTTGGCCATGAGGATGCTACCAGGTTCTGTCCTTGGTCACATCTTCAAGGGGTGATGCCAGGTGATGGGGAAGATCTCTCCACCTGGCACAAGAGATGCAACTTTGCAGGGCCTCGAATACCAGTGGGTGGGCCCTTGAGGATTCAATGGGTCAGTTAAAAAAACTCTTTTTAACTTTTTTGTTTAAAAAATACTGAAGACCCCATTTGGGACAAAGGAAAGAAAGTTGGGGAAATGTTTAAAAATCAAGTTAAAATGCACAAAACCCCAAATATTCTTGGCCCGTGTAAAGGGTCTACTCGTGATGTAAACTTCACACTCCCAGAACATTTTCTTGGCATTCAATTCCATTGAAATGGTGGCATTGCTGCAATTCCATAGTCTCCTTTCTGCCCTTGAATTCCCCACCAGGTTTTTGCCTCGTTGGGGGCAGTCAAACCCACAGAGAAGCAAATTTCTACTCAACTTGGAGGTCAACACTGGCATTTTGCTTGAACCCAACTAAGAGGATTAAAGGCCTGGAGGCTAAAACATATGGAGAACAGGATTTGGGTTTGGCCCATCTGAAGAAAAGAAAGACTTGGGGGGGGGCATGATTAGCAGTATACCAGTATTTGAGGGGCTGCCCCAAAGAAGAGGGGGTCCACTTATTTTCCAAGGCACCGGAGGGCAGGACAAGAAGCAACGGATGGCAACTCATCAAGGAGAGAAGCAACCTGGAATTAAGGAGAAACTTCTTAACCGTCAGAATGATTAACCAGTGGAACAGCCTGCCCTCAGAAGTTGTGGATGCTCATCACTGGAGGCTTTGAAGAAGAAACCGGACAGCCATTTGTCTAAGATCACATAGGGTCTCCTGCCTGAGCAGGGGGTTGGACCAGAAGACCTCCAAGGTCCCTTCCAGTTCTATTCTGAATTCAATTGGGGGGGGGGAGAGAAAGATGCCAAGAAGAAGACCATTTCTGGACCAGCCCAATCTTCCCCCAAGCCTCTGGGGTGGGCACTTCTGAATTGTGCAAACTTCCTACAGCCTTCAAAGGCAGGTGGGGGCTCAGGCATCCCTCCGCCCCCAGGCCCAGGAGAGAGACAAGGGCGCACCGCTTTGCAAGCGCAGTGATTAAACACTCTTGCAATCAAGGCAGGATCCTAAATCAACTTTGAAGGCACGCTTGGGTTCCACTCCTGGAGGATGTGGCCATTTGGTTCGAATTAGGCTGCGTATAAAAGCTCCCTCTGTGCGAGGGAGACACACACACACACACACGCACTTGACACACGAAAGCAGACTCTCGCTCTGCCTCTTTCTTTCTGGATGGGTTCACGGGAGATCTTTTCGGTGTTTCCTGTCCTAATTGGTGGCAGAGCTGTAGGCTAGCTGCTGCCAAAGGCCTCGGCCGCTTCCCGTTTGCAAGGACAGCAGCCAAGGAGCCCGACACGAGGAGACCAGGAACATCCCTGAGGTCCAAAAGGCACCGGATGGCCAAGATGGACCTCATGAAGGACTGGAATGCAAACCGTTCCTAACCTCTCAGGTGCCAGGCAGGTAGAACTGAAGAAGCTTCTTGGGGGAGAAGCGAAACGTATTCAAGGAAAAACAAAGGAAGTCCAGTTGCCTCTTGAAAAAAGCACCTTTGGGACAACCAGGATGAGAGAGAATTTCAATTCAGAAGAGAGTAGGAAGGGGCCTTGGAGGTCTCCTCGCCCACCCTCTGCTCAAGCAGGAGACCTTCTACCATCCCAGGATCTTCTTGAAAGGCTCCAGTGATGGAGAGCCCACAATTTCTAGAGGCAAGCCGTTCCACTGGTTAATTGTTCTCCTTGTTAGGAAGTTAATTCTTAATTTTCTCCTTAATTCCAGGTTGCTTCTCTCCTTGGTGAGTTTCCATCCATTGTTTCTTGTCCTGCCTTCAGGGGCTTTGGAGAGTAAGTGGACCCCCTCCCCTTTGTGGCAACCCCTCAAATACCAGAATACTACCATCACATTCCTCCTAGTCCTCCTTTTCTCTGAACTAGAGAGACCCAATTCCTGCAACCGTTCTTCGTAGGTTTCAATCTCCGGGCCTTTCGTGTCTATGGAGAACCTCCAGAGACAGTCAGCCTATAAGCAGGTTCATTTGGGGGGCTACACTCCAACAGGACCCCAGGGTTCTTCACCCTACTAAGCCGGATAACTGTGGCTTTCTACCCTCCAGATTCTTCAATGGGTCACGAAAAGATTCGACCTCTTTTAAAACGTCCCCAAGGAGCGTTGAGCGTTTCTTCCCACTGAGAATGAGGCTTTTTGGTCCTTGTTGTTGTTCCTTCTCAATTCTGCCGCTCGGCCTCCCCCTTTGCACATTTGGAAAGCTCGGTGGGGCTCGGTGGGGCTCCACGCAGTTGTTGGCCAAGCATCCGCGACTGCTGGGGCCAGGGGGGGGCAGACAAACAACATTTATTAGCATTATTACAGCGCACGTCCGATGCCCAAGGACGCACGGCGGAGGCATGTGAGCTATTCACACTATTTCAGGAATTAGGGGCATGCAAACAACTGGACTCCATGGAGGGTCGGAGCCTCCCGAGCAAAAGAGGGCTGCGTTTCAGTGCCGTCTCCCGGCCCTCATCTGGCCATCATCTGTATGTATTTAGGCTTGTGATGTCACCGATAACCATCTATTACAGGGGTAATTTTCACTGAATGTGTTTCTAATAATCTGCTGGTATTTAACATATTATTACTGTCACCTTAAACTGAGAATTAGATTTATAAGAAAGAAAGGAAGGGTGAAAATCCGGCCATGTCTTACATGGAACACCAGACGGCGATTAGAAAGAGTCCGGGTGCGCAGATGGGCGACCGCTGATAAACCTGCTTTTAATAAGCAGGGAATCTCAAGAGAAGCCGTTACCCTCCCGTCTCGTGTAAACACACATTGTCCATTGGTTTAAGGGTTCACAGGCCAGGTGGTTGGCTGGTTGGAGACAGAGCAGGGTGCGCTGGGGAAGATATTACGAAACCCAAAAGATCAACTCCACCCTTTCCTTTCCTTTCCTTGGAAATCTGTCCTCTGGGGTGGTTTCATTTCTGACCTGACCTGAATAGACCCACCTAAGAGAAAGGATTTAGGAACCTCTAACAGGATGCAAATGAGCAGCTGTCTGCAAGGAGAATCAATCCTTCTGTTTCCCACCATCCAGTCAGAGCCAAAGAAGCTCCTTGGATGAGAAGTGAAACATCTTCAAAAGAAAAACCAAGAAATTCCAGTTGCCTCCTGAAAAAAGCCCCTTTGGGGCAACCCTGACCTGGAGGACGGAGAATCTCTAAGGACTGTTAGCTACACAGTTTGGGATGAAGACCCTTGGAACGGTTGTGGGAGTAGGAATGGATTTCCAGAGGGAAAAATTACAGGACCCATTAGTGCTACTCGGGTGATCCTAAGGACACAGATAAACTTCCAAGCAGCTTCAACGACCCACTAAAAAGGAGGCAAATGAGCAGCTGTCTGCAAGGAGTATCAATCCTTCCCTTCCCCACCATCCAGTCAGAGCTGAAGAAGCTTCTTGGAGGAGAAGGGAAACATCTTCAAAAGAAAAAACAAGTAAGTCCAGTTGCCTCTTGAAAAAGCCCCTTTGGGATTTAGAAGCAATGGCTCATAACTTTCTGCCTACGGACCCTCTCCAGATTAGATGAGAAATTGTTTGTTTACTCATGTCAGAAGCATCACAAAATAAGACACTTTCTGTGACATAAAGTATAAAATACAAGATTGAAATAGGTACAAAAACTAGCAATATGAGTTGCGTTCTGTCCCACTGCTATGAAATCCTCAGGTGTGTCAGGACACAAATGACAGGTGTACATATGTGTTGTTCTCTAGTGACCCCACAATCAATCAATCAATCAGAATAGAGTTGGAAGGGACTTTGGAGGTCTACTAGTCCACCCACCCCCACCCCCGACCCCCACTCAAGCAGGAGAGCCTATAACATTTGAGTTGTCCAGTCTCTTCTTCAAAGCCTCCAGTGATGGAACACACACAACTTCTGGTGGCAAGTTGTTCCACTGATTAATTGCCTCACTGTCAGGAAATGCCTCCTTTATTTCCAGCTTGCTTCTCTCCTTGATTAGTTTCCAACCGTAACTTCTTGTCCTTCCTTCTGGTGCTTTGGAGAACAGCTTGACCCCCCCCCTCTTCTTTGGGGCAGCCCCTCAAATAACAGAATGCTGCTCTAGTCCCGCCTAGTCCTTCTTTTCACTAGACTGGCCAAGCACAAATCCCTCAACCGTTCTTCTTATGTTTTTATCTCCAGCCCTTCCATTTCTTAGTTGCTCTTGTGGGCACTTTTTCCAAAGTTTCAACATCCTTTTGGTAATGTGGTCACCAAAATTGGAAGCGATATTCCAGGTGTGGCCTTACTAAGGTTTTATAAAACCATACTAATACGTCACGTGATTTTGATTCCTCTGTTTATCCAACCAAGGATTGCATTGGCTTTTGGGGCTACTGCCACACAGGGCTGGCTCCCGCTTAAGGGGTCGCAAAGGGCAGAAGCCACCAAAGAGCCCCAAATCATAAAGGTCATAAACCATAGTTCCCCACCTCTGAAGAACTGACATCCTTTGGCAATAACTCTGATACCATCAAACGATCACATCTGCCCCTCGCAGCTCATTGGGAAGGACTAGAGAGGCGGACAACAATGCTGAATCCATTCTGAACATCTGGCTGACTGTGCAACAAACCACAATAGACCTAATTTGGGGTCCCGATAAAGCCAGACACCCAAGTGCACTTGCAAGATCATGGAGTCCTACTGCACCTTCTCAGGCCGTAGCATCTTCCGGTCGCCCGTCTCTCAGGTGGGGGTCTTGCTAGTAGCCTTAAAGGTACACAGGCACCCAATCCGTCGGTTCCAAAGCCCCGAGGTGATCAGGTTCCCAGCGTGACCCGTCCTGAGAAGACCATGGGGTGGAAAATAGTGATAATTAACTTCCGTCTGCCTCGAAATTCTCCTCTTTTGGGTCTCAAGGTGCAAACTTTGGTGACGGCACCATTGCATGCTATTGCTTTATCTTGCTTTTCTTGTTTCTCTGGTTTTTTAAAAAACTAATTTTACGCCTTCCAGGGAGTTCTGACTCCTGGGTGCTAAAATGGTGTGACCTTGTTATAAACAGCCCATGCATGAAAAGTGAGGAGAAATTGGGGTTCAATGCCAAGCCGTTGAGCTCTAGAATAGCTCCAATAGATTTATTTACCATATTTGGGGGGTCAGGAAGAAGCTTCTTCCCCTTCTTCCCTCCCCTTCTCCTGGTATTTGCATTTTTCTGACTGCGGATTATTAAACTGGAAAAGATTTTGCTAGAACAACAGTAGCTTGACAAACAAATATTATTTTAAATGAGCTTGATGATTAAATATGTCCATTGTCAATAGCCTTTTGAGAAGTCCATCCAAAGTATTTGACCCCTCCAACAGGGAGCCAAAGAAGACAGCGACTGGAGACTCGGACTTTGGGGAAAGGAGGGGGAGGAAGAGAGAAAAGAATCTCTATTTTTACTGGGACGTCTATCCTTTTTCAAGGGACCCCGTTTCCTGAAGATCCTTGAGCAACAGATGAATTGCCTGGCCAAGAGGTGATGGGAGAAGAAACCCATCCACCATTGTGGCGGTTTGAGAAGAGTCCGTATCCCTACATTGTCTGCCGTTTGTCATGCCTGCAAGCCATCTTTTCTTTTGGGCTTCAGGCCTGCCGCACTTTCTACTGTCTACTTTCTATTGTGGGAAAATGGGAGGGGGGATTATACGGAGTTGAGTGATATGTAGCCATAATAACATTCTTCTTAGAAACTCAAGGTCATCTTTGTCTCTGCACCTGGCTGGAACTGGATGGGAGGAATCTGTCGTCGTGGCAGTGGAAGATTGGACCATGGGATGGACTTGTGGGTTTTGGGGCAGGATCTTGAACTTTCAACTGGGTGGGAGAAACTGGAAGCTTTCAGATTCAGGTTGACACCATTGCTCAGAGATTGAGGGGCCAATATCTAAGGGGCTGCCCCAGAGAAGAGGGGGTCCACCTATCCTCCAAGGCACCTGAAGGCAGGACAAGAAGCAACAGGTGGAATCTGAGAACCTGGAGCTAAGGAGGCATTTCCTGACAGTCACGATTAATCAATGGAACGGAGGTTGCCTACAGAGGTTGTGCTCCGTCACTGAAGGTTTTCAAGAAGAGATTGAACAACGGTTTCTTTGAAACGGCCTCTTGCTGGAGCAGAGGGTTGGACTAGAAGACCTGGATGACAGAGGATTTCTGGAAGCAATGGGGAAAGGCCTAAGAAGGGAGATGACCTCAGTCCTGTGGCTGTCTCATCCCAAGGAAGCAGAGGAAATGTGGCTCACATTTTCCAAGGCCACGTCCCTGCAACCAGTAACTCAGCTGAGATGAGAAACCCTGAGCTTAAACCCTGAGAAGCACTAAAATGACCTTCTGCCCAATGGACGTCAAGATGGAAATAGCCCTTAGCATCCCCCCTCCCTCTGCTCCTGGCCAGTGGGGGTGATTCCAGGTTCTGGCATTCATTCTCCCAGAAGCCGATGGGCTTAAGCTCCCTACGTCCCACTCCCCCTCTGGAAAGAAACTGTGAGTTGAGGTGGCTCTCACTCTCCTTTAGCAGTCGGAAGGGACCTTGTAGTCCAAGGCCCTGCTCAAGCAGGTGATCCCATACCATTTCAGAAAAGGGGCTGTCCAGTCTCCTGTTTAAAACTCCCAGTGTTGGAGCACCCACAACTTCTGGTGGGGAGCTGTTCCACTGGTTAATTGTCCTCCCTATTAGGAAGTTTCTCCTTACTTCTAGCACTGGATAGCACTGATGATGTTACGTAGTTGGGTCATGAAACGTCTGCACGAGCACCAAGGCTTCCTCATTTCAACCCTGACCCAGAAATATTCTCCTTTGTCGGTGACTTGAAAGCCGTTGGCCACAGGAGAGCCGACTTTCCTTCGAAACAAAGCTGGTCAGTTGCAGGACCTGTTTGGTCACTTCCGCCTGGCCCAAACTCTCCTGGCTTGGTTGCACCTGGTGAGCCTTTCGGCCTGCTGTTTGCTGGTTGCCTTTGGAGGGAGGCTGCTCCTTTGGCCTTCAGGGCTGACTTCATGATGACTTTTGAAGCTTCGTTTTGGATGCCTCATTTCGGAAGGGAGGATGAACTTCTCCTCCTTCTTCTGTGTCACGAAGAAGCCAAAACAAGGAGGCGAAACTATGGAGACCGACACCACACAGGCTCCGATGCCTGCTCCCGGGAAGGGGTGGACGGGGAAGCAGAACTGGGATGAGCACGCTTCTCAAGAACTCCCCCAGTAAGAGTCAGCCAGTGACTGGTTTTGAAGGGAACAACCCAAAAAGGGCCAGCAGATGGGAATTATCCCCCCCCCCTTTGCTTGAGATGAAGGATTTACTTCTCAGAGCATCTTAGGACGTTTACTTCATTTCCTGCCCTGTTTGATTTGTGCTTGGATGGATGTGATTTGCCTCTGTTAAGTTTCCCCAGAGGCCTTTGAGGCTCCAGAGGTTTCAGTAGGTCCTCCTTGGTGAGACTGCTCCTTCTTTGCCACTTTGGGTATGGGACCCTCAAGTTAACTAGGAGTTAGTCCCTGCTCACTGTTCTAGTGTTGCATGGGAAGCTTTCCATGAAATGCTTCAAACGATAGAAGTAGCCCAAGGAGGCCACGTGGAACCTTCTTCTCAGTGGAAAGGGGATACCGAGAAGGTCACTGATGAGCATACCTGATGGCAGGAGGTGGAGGCCCACAACTTTACAGACTGAAACCAAATCCTACATATTAAGGCATGCTTGGCAGAGACCACAGAGGTCTTCTAGTCCAACCCTCTGATCAAGCAGGAAATCCTATACCCTTCTGGAAAAATGGCTGTCCGATCTCTTCTTGAAGACCTCCAGTGATGGAGCACCTACAACTTCTGGTGGCAAGCTGTTTCCCTGGTTAATTGTTCTCACTGTTCTAGGTTGGAACTGCCCTTGGTAAGTTTCCATCCATTGTTTCCTGTCCTGCCTTCGGGTGCTTT
Organism: Natrix helvetica; assembly: GCF_964273705.1. Taxonomy (NCBI): domain Eukaryota; kingdom Metazoa; phylum Chordata; class Lepidosauria; order Squamata; family Natricidae; genus Natrix; species Natrix helvetica. The sequence goes on along the minus strand of NC_138558.1, from coordinate 901,606 downwards.
GGAAAACATTTTTTAGTAGCCCCTCAAATATTGGAAGACTGCTCTCATGTCTCGCCTAGTCCTTCTTCTCATTAAACTAGCCACGCACATTTCCTGCAACCGTTCTTCGTATGCTTTATTCAGCCTCCAGCCCCCCCCCTCCAGCATCTTTGTTGCTCTTCTCTGCACTCCTTCCTTTTTTTCTTTTCTTTCTTCTTTTCTTGGATGAGAAGCGAAAGGTTTTCAAAGAAGATAAGTAAGTCCAGTTGCCTTTTGGGGGTTAAAAAAGCACCTTTGGGACAGTGGACCAGATGAATCACTGCAACCTTTTCCAAACAGCCTTTGCACCTGGTGGTAGCCCTTCCCTCTTAGCCCTTCCCTTTTGGTACCTGAGAAGATTAGGCAGGCACAATCACTTGGCCAACCTCCACTTGGAGGGTTCCAGAGTTGGCTTTCCTCAAAGAAGAGCCGCCTTGGGCTGTCAGAGAAACCCTGAGAACAGCTTCCAGTCAACGCTGTGTAAGTAGACCTTCGAGCACAAGGAAGATGTGAAGATTAGGAAGGAAACTGGGCCCTGTGGAAGGCTGGGGGTGCATCCCACGGGGGGGCAGGGGGGGAGGAGAAGAGAAGCTCCATTGTGCTTCCCAACAAGCCATGGGAGCCAAAAGCAGCAAAGAGAATTTGTCATGAAGTGGACATGGAAAGGAAGCAATCAAATGTGGAGCCCTTGCTGGCTCTAGATTTCCATCTACTGTACCTGGAGGGGCTCAGGGGGGGGGGAGGCAGGGGCGGAACGGCCGCAGAGCTATTTCTCCAGCCCTGCTGAGCCAGAAAAGTGTCTCGGCCCGTCCAAGACCCAGCACTGCATCCAAAGCCGCCGTATCCGTCCACTCTGCCATTGGAGAAGGAAGGGGACAGGAGAGAAGGAAGCCGAGAGTTCAGACAAGAGCGTCTCGCGCAGGGAGCGTCCTTTGGCCACCGAGGCTTCAGAAATGGCCAGTTGGCCTTGGAGAAAGGACCAGCCAATGAGGGGGAGGGGGGGTTGGGGTGAAACTTTGGCTTTGGGGTTTTACCGCTGGTTTGTTGTTCTAGAAATGGCTGGTTCCTCTTGCCATGTAAAAGTCCAAAGTTGAGGTTTGATGTTATTACCTTATTCCACGGCCCCAAAGGGAGTCGGAAGTCAACGCCTTTTCTTTCTTTCTTTCTTTCTTTCTTTCTTTCTTTCTTTCTTTCTTTCTTTCTTTCTTTCTTTCTTTCTTCCTGCCTTCTGTCCTTTCATTCCTTTCTTTCTTTTTCATGCCTTCTCCTTCCTCCCTCCCTCCCTCTCTTTCTTTCTTTCTTTCTTTCTTCCTGCCTTCCTGCCTTCTGTCCTTTCATTCCTTTCATTCATTCTTTCTTTCTTTTTCATTCCTTCTCCTCCCTTACTTCCTCCCTCTCTTTCTTTCTCTCTTTATTAATTTCTTTCTTTCTTCCTGCCTTCTGTCCTTTCATTCATTCATTCTTTCTTTCTTTCTTTTTCATTCCTTCTCCTTCCTTCCCCGTCTCTCTTTCTTTCTCTCTTTCTTCCTTTGTTCCTTCCTTTCTTTTTTCTTTCTTTATTGCTTCCTTTCTTTCATTCTTCCTCTTTTTGTTTCTTTCTTTCGCATTCCTTCTCCTCCCCCCTTCCTGACTCTCTCTCTCTCTTCCTTCCTTCCTCTATTTATTTATTTATTTATTCCTTCTTTCCTTCTTTTCTTTCTTTCGCCCTACTCTTTTCCCTTCCCCTTTCCCTCTCTTCCTTTCTCAGTATTTACTTTTGCATTTTTTGTATTATAAACTAATAAAAAATAAAACTGTGAATAGCAAAAGGAACGGCTGACAGTGCCTGCATCTCCCTGAATACAGTAAGAGGCCCACCTGTTGTTCCATCATGCTGAATTGGGACCCATCAAATGCAGGACTCCAAACCCCACAATCCAGGGTCTTTGCAGTCCACCCTGGAGGGATTTCCCTAGGGGAAAAGGGACGGAATGAAGACCACGTCACATGTTCCTGCTGCCCTGGAATGCCTTGCTGAGGCCACGCTTGGAATCCCGGATCCACTTTTGGTCATCACGAATTTTAAAAGATGCTGAGACTGGTCTGGGATTGGGTGGGAGGGGAAATAGCTGTGAGCCAATTGGAGAACCTTTCCCTTAATTCTGGTCCCTTGCAAGGAAGGCCGGGCATCTGCCTCTCCTGCCCCCCACTCACTTACCCCTCCCCCCCAATTCTCCCCTCTCCACTCCAAAGACACAGGCAGCCTTCATCCTGGGGCCTTCAATCTCCCCTTGGTCATCGGTCAGAGTCAAAGAATTCGAGGTGCTTGTGAGGAGCCAGGATCCGATTGCTGGCTCTCTTTTCTCCCTCAGCTCATTTGTTGTTGAAACAGCCTCCTCAGCAGAGAGACAGACGGGTCCCCGGAACCAAAACAAAGACGGCACGCGGGTCTTGAATGCTTAGTCAGGGCCGGCCAGGAATCAGACATCCAGCGGAGTTCCTGGCCTTGGCAGAGCCTGGCAGAGCCCCGTTGGTCGGAATTGCTTGGCAAGGGCCTTCTCCAAACAGTCTCCAGCCAGGAGAGCACATGGACCTCACCGGGGACGAGATCGCTGGAGGTGGCCGAGGGCAGAAGCCTTGGAAGAGCTCGGAGCTTGCAGGAAGAATGCCGGGAATTTCAGCCTGCTCCAAGAGGGTGCATTCTCTTAAACAGCCCCTCCCCTCTCTCACATACACACACACACACACGTTGGCCTGCTAAGGCAGCCATTGCGACCCATGGCACACACTGTAAAGGGAGCGAAGCCCGAGCAGAATTAATGGGTTTGCTGAGGGCAATGGGAGCAATTCAGAGGGGGGGGGCTGTTTGTCAACAGAGTAAGGGGCGAGGAGGAGGAGGAGGAGGAGGAGGAGGAGGAGGAGGAGGAGGAATGAATGGTGGAGAAGATGGTGGTGGTGGTGGTTGAGGAGGAGGAGGAGGAGGAAGGTGAGAGAGAGCGTGTGTGTGTCATCCATAGACACAATCATGGTGTTTCTAAAACCCAACTACTTTGGCTATGTAATGAGTATTTTAATAGCAGGTGATATCAAAGCATTTGATGCCAAAGGGTTTATGCAGAAGTGACTCCCTCAGGCCAACCTTGTTGCTATTCTTCCTTTCTGAAGGCCAGAGCTGTGGCCAGCCCTGCAGAGAGAGGAGGCTCCAAGAACGTGACCCTCCAACAAGGGCAGAATATAACACAAATTCAGCACGTTGTTCTCAATGGAGCCACATCTGTGTGGAGGGAAGCATGGAGTCCCTGAAGGTTCTCCATTGGGCCCAGTGCTCCTCAACATCTTCATGAACTATCTAGATGAGGGGATAGATATGGAACTCATCAGAGTTGCAGGTGACACTGAGCAGGGGAGAACTGCTGACATTTTAGATGATGGACTCAAGATTCAGAAGGATCTTGACAGACTTGAATGTTGGGCCCTATCCAAGAAAATGCAATTCAGTGGTGGGGAAAGGAAGGTCCTACAGTTAGGTAAGAAAAACCAAGAAAGGGGCAGTGGTGGGGTTCAGCCGGTTCGCACCACTTTGGGAGAACCGGTTGTTAACTTTCTGAGCAGTTTGGTGAACTGGTTGTTGGAAGAAATCATTAGGGCAGAGAACCGGTTGTTCAATTATTTGAATCCCACCACTGGGGAGGGGGGTCACAGTTATTGCCCTACACTCCTGAAGGGGGTTGGGTTCTAGATGGTCCCTGTTGCTTGATCCCAATTCTCATGGAGTTCTTTTTCAAGAGGCAACTGGACTTTGTCTTTCCTGAAAAACAGCTACCTTTTGAAAAAGCACTTAGGTTGTACCTTCAGGTTGAGGAAAGCTACACATGGATTTCAAAGCACTGGGACCTTCTCACCTAATCACCGCTCTTCAGTTTGTTTTACCAAAAAGGCTGAAGGATTTCCGCATTCAAGAGAAGGTAAACCACTTGTAGCTGAAACCAAGTAGCTGGGCGCGGAGCAAAAATAGAGCCACAAGGGACTCTCTGAATTTACCTACAAGCCGTTTTGCTTCTGCGGTACTTCACGTACTTCATCCCGGAAGCCCTGCCTCAAGGCCTAATTGGTTTATTCTTAGCGGTGCTATATAGAGCCAATCTGATTGGGCTCTTGGCCCATGGACCTCATTCAGCTTATTACTCATACTTATTCCCTATCGCTCTTCCAAGGTGGTTTCCATGGTGATCTGCCAACATCCTAGCTCCACAACAAGGGGATTGTGAGGGAATTGGGCTGAGAAGGAATGTACGGTCCAAAATTCAACCTGGAGGTACCCATGGCAAAGGATGGACTTCCAGCCGGATCTTCGGGTCCTAATCCAATAGGTTCCCCCCCCCTTCTCCACATTGGCTCTCCATGTCCTTGTGAAAGGTCAGTGAATCATCTCGGAGGGTGGACCCTTCCCTGCCCTTCCCTAGGTCAGAGTCCTGTCAGAAGACGATCTGTCTGGCCTTCTTACTCCCCAATCTAGCCTATAACCCTGAACACCTGTGGGGGTCCCTGTCCAGGTAGAAAGGAGTCCACCTTTGCTTGGTATCCAACCCCAGAACAGATCAGATTTCCAGTTGACTAGACTCTCCATAAAAGCATTTCTTCTGGGACTGAAGGGACACAAAGAAGTATTCGTATAGTGCATATCGGCATGCAGTGCACAATATGAACCCACAGACACACAAGCACAAATGCACCCCAACTGAAGTGGGGAAAATTGATATATCTTTAATCTACTCTCCATGTTCTTGTTTTTTTGAGGAACCTCCCTAACTTTACACAAATACATCTACTGTATTTTTCGGAGTATAAGACGCATCTTTTTCCCTCAAAAAAGAGGCTGAAAATCTGGGTGCCTTCTTATACACTGAATACAGCATTTTTTTGCCTCTTGAAACCCCCCCCCCCCTTCACCAAAGTGGCTGTGCTTAGCCTTTAGGAGGCTGGTGTAGTGTTCCTTGGGGCTGGGGAGGGCAGAAATGAGCAAAAAACAGGCCATTTTTTGCTCAATTTTGCACCCCCCCCCCAAACCCCCAGGAGCACTCTACAAGCCTCCTAAAGGCTATTCATGCCCTTTTTTAAAAAAAATGGGCCCGTTTTTGCGAAGAACGCGAAGAGTTTTTGGGAGGTCTGCAGAGTGCAAAAGCTCCACGGCATGCAGAAAGCAGGAATCTTTGTGGATCCTGAGCCATTTTGGAACCCCTTTGCTTCTCCTGGAGAACTCCCACTGGCTCCGACCGCTTGAGTCTGGCCGAAGTTGCTTCTCACTGGGGTTTGAGAGCCATCAACGGAACCAAATAGGGTGTCACGGGATATGGAGGCAGCCGGTCAGCTCCCCTCTCACTCCTGGCTCCTCTGAGCACGAATTTTGCCAAAGACTGTTCATCAAGAAGGCCAAATATGTGAAAAAAGGAACAGCAACTGCCTAGCAATGGGTTGCGCTCCAGAGATTTTGTGATGATGGACCAACCCCAACTCTGAGGTCAAGGGTTTACCATTCATAGAATAAGAGAGTAACAACAGAACAACCTAACAGCTGAGTTGGAAGAGACCTTGGAGGTCTTCTAGTCCAGCCACGCATGATGACTGCCGTGTCCTGGGGTCATGTGATCCCATTTTGAAACCTTCAGACAAGAAATTCAGCAGGGAAGACCAACTCACTTTGCAGCCCTAGGACTAACTTAACAACCACCCGGATTCACTTAGCAATTTATAGAATTAGAGTTAGAAGGGACCGTCAAGGTCCCCTGAAGGTCTTCTAGTCCAGCCCACTGCTTAAGCAGGAGATGCTATACCACTTCAGACTAAACAGCTGTCTAATCTCTTCAAAACCACCAGAGGTGGAGCATTCACAACCTCTGGAGGCAAGTCCTTCCATTGATTGATTGTTCTCCCTGTCAGGAAATCCCTCCTTAGTTCTAGGTTGGTTGGTTGCTTCTCTCTCTGATTAGTTTCCAATGGTTATTGCTTGTCCTGCCTTGAGGACCTTTGGAGAATGGGTTGACCTTCTCTTCTTTGTGACAGTCCCTTAGGTATTGGAATGCTGCTATCATGGAATCATGGGACCACTCACTGGGGCCAACTTGCCGTGAGGCAACTGAGCCTGGCCAGCTTGCTGCAGGACAAGTGTTAAAGCCTATCAAAGAAATAGTCTTCAAAGAAACAATCCAAAGGGAGGACAAAATAAAATGTGAATGACAAAAATCAAAATAATGTTTTCATAATTTTAAACGATGAAATTGTCTTGTAGAATTCTCCTGCAGGGAAATGTCAAGGTAACTCTGTCCCTCTGTGGCTTGGAGTCGCTTCCTAGAACAGGAGGAGTCTCCAACCTTGGCAACTTTAAGACTTGTGAACTTCAACTCCCAGAGCTTTGCTGGCTGAGGGATTCTGGGAGTTGAAGTCCACAAGTTTTAAAGTTGCCAATGTTGGCGATCCCTGTCCTAGAAGGCAAAGGAGTAGAGACATACCAACCTGCCATTTTCTTTCGAGAGATCTTGGATAATGGGCAGGTGGAGGTGACTAGCAGCCTTGGGCTGGTAGCCAAGGGGTCCTGAAATTATGGCACCCCTACATTCATCATTGGAAGAACAGAGAGCACATGATCTTGCGACATGTCAGCTTGCATGAGTAGAGAAGAGATTCAATCATTACCCAGAATGGAAAGCCTGCTCTGAGATCCTGGGAGCCAACAAAAGCTTTTCTCCCCACAAGTGTACAGAAGAAGACAGTCAGGCTCCCAAGAAGCCACTAGAGGCCCAACATCCTGCAGTGCCTCTCATGCCAGGACCCAGTTCTATTCTTGACTGAGGGTGACGGCAGGCTCCCTTTGTAGACTCGTCTTCAGTGACCCGAGAAGAAGATGGAATGTCTTGAGGGTCCTTCTGGGACAGTGGAGGAAGGAAGGGTTGTGGACCGACAACAGCATTCTCAGGAAACCACCAAGAAGTCTCTCAACTTGGGAGAAGTATCTTTCTTCCAAGCGACTTGGATTCTTCAGAAAATCAAACATAACCGTGAAGAGAAATTAAGCCAACAATGTAGCACAAAATATGTCTATTAAGAAGCAAAAACAATAATAATGGCACGCTGGAAATTCCCAGGAGCTGAGCATGACTCCGAAAATTCCTATGTTGCTTGCTCTGTTTCCAAAGATGGCTGCTTCTAAGAGTGCTTATCTTGGCCAAGTCACCCTATGACTGTGCAAGTGGAGGAGGAGGAAACGGGAAGGGAAGCGGGGGACGAGATCTGAGAAGTTGAGAGAAGAACCCACAGAGAAAGGCAGGAGGTCTGGTGCAATGAATCTTCCTCAAAGAAGTGCTGCACTTCTGGTCTCAGGTGGATCCTTCAGAAATGTTCTCAGTCCAAAATGTTGGAAGTGTAATCAGACACCAGGTTCATATTATCATATGTGATGGACATGCCCAAAGACCAAAAAGATACTGGACTAAAACACATATTTGGTTAGAAAAACTGATAAAACAACACATAGATTTGAAACCAGAAATATTTCTGCTGGGGATACTACCAGAACAGTATAATAAAGGGATTACATATTTAATTCTGCATGTAGCAACGGCAGCAAGAATAGTGTTTGCACAACGATGGAAAAATGATGAGGTCCCAACAGATGAAAGTGTAATTAAAAAAAATATTAGAATGTGCTGAGATGGATAGATTGACACTTAAGATAAACAAAAAGGAAGAAACAGAATACTTTTTAAGATGGGATATATTTTACCAATTAAATGATTATGGTTATTGTTGTATCTTTACTCAAAATTAATTATGCCCAGACAACACGCTATTCAGATAGACATGGAATTTGTTATATTTTAAAAGGAAAAATATACCAATAAAATATATTCAAAAAAGAAAAGAAAGAAATGTTCTCAGCTCAGGAAGACATGAAGGAGACCTGCTTGATCTGAACATCTGAAAGTTCAAAGATGACTCCAATTTATACTTTCAATAATGCAGCTATTAAGATTGTTGGCCGAGCAGGTACAAAAACAGCCAGGGAAGTGACAAAAACCTCAGCCCCCTTGTCAGTCAACAGGACTGCTGATTTACCACCAGCTTATCGGGTACTCGGGAGCTGAGCTTGGCAGCACCAGCGAACAACAACCAATGACTTAATAACTGGCCATGAACACCCCAACCCACAACTAAAAAGCCACACACAATAGGCACCACATCAATACCACACACAGAACAGCCCAAAGCACACACTCTACCAGAGAGAAGGTCTATGAAGGTGGATTCCAGCACAAGTCCAAAAGCTTTGAAGACAACATTTCTGGATTTGCTGACTGACCCAGATTAGATCCTACAACTCATCTGCTTTAGAAAAATTCCTCCGAATGTTTAACTACATCCGGACATCCAACTCCAACCGTCATGTCCAATGTTCGTCCAATGTACTCCGAGGTAGCTGTGCCCAGGGCTGAAGCTCTCTTGGGAGCCAATCTTACACATTCTCTCTTGGTGGGGAATTCGATGAGACGTAAAGCCTTCCAAACCACATCAGAGCCCTTGCAGGTGTGACCCAAACAAGGTAACATCATCAGCGCTAGAAGGGAGTAGACTTTGGGAGGAGGAGGAAGAGGAAGAGGAGGAAGAGGACAGTGGGATCCATGATGCTCTCTGAATTTGCTTTCTTGCAGACTTTTCATTACCTGACCAGGTAACATCATCAGTGCTAGAAAGGAGGGTGGTTTGCCTTGTCAGTGCTGGTGGGAATATTCTTGATGGTTCCTTGATTAGGCTGTTCTTTACTCTTTGGCTGTTCATCTGAGTTAATAGTTCCTTGATTGGGGAATTGCTGATTGCTTGATTGATGGCCTGGGGTTAATCTTGCTGTTAATCGCTGCTTAACTGGATATTTGTTGCTGGCAAGGAAGTTTTGGTCTTTTCTCTCTCTCTCCTTCATAGTTTTTTCATTGTCTCCTTTGAATGGTGTGTAAATGTTGTTTAAACCAGGTTGTTGGGCGTCCTAGCAGAGATATCACTGGAGGTGAATGAATATCATCCCTGCGTATCTGCGTGTCGGTTGCTGCAAAAAATATACTCAGTTCTTTTTTGTTTTCTTTTTAACTTTTTGTTGCCTCTTTTACATGGTACGTAACTATAGTTTATTTCTATGGATTTCGTGTCGGCTAAACAGTTGAGACTGTGGTCCATCTGCATCTCAGGGGTTTCCTTCTGGTCTTCTGAATGCCGGTTGGCCTTTGGGCTTCCCTGGATTTGGAGGGTTCTTGCAGTTTTAGTTATCTGGTTCATTTTAATCCTTATTTTCCTGATCTCCTTTCCCGATTTGCTCTTCCCGTCCCCACCCCATTCTCTCCCCCCACTCACCTGCTCAAAAACAGAGTCATGTCCTTGTTTGTGATCCAAGACGGGAAAGAATCCCGTTGTGTAGGTGGCAATTTTGCTGTCACGTTGTTAACCAAGGCAGCTACTCCTGCTTTACTAGGAATGGAGCCATTGCTTATAATCCTAAATGGAAAATAACGAAATACGATGCGATTGGTCAAATGATGGTGGGAAGCAGATCTCCTCCACATCGCCCCATAACTCAACCCCACATGGCATCGCAAGACCCCCAGGGGTTCCCACCTTTGCCTCTGTTGCCACATTTAGCCTTGGGGTAGGGCCTCCGTTGGCCCCAGCCAGCCATCTGTACGAACTTGGAAGTCAACTTCCCCATTTCAGGCTAAGGCCCCGGGTTCAAGTTAGGGGCAAGCAGTCCTGCACGTGTCAAAGTGATTGATGACTCCCAGGGTCCCCTCCCCGGCTGACTTCAGGGCTGCTTTGTGGAGGCTGCCAAAGGAAGAGGTGAGAAGGAGACTTATTCCTCCCTGTAGCATTTGAGTGGCTTGTTAGGTTAAACCTGCTGATTTCCTTGTACAAAAATGCTGGTTTAAAGGATCGCCCTGGAAGCTCTCCCCACCCCCACCCCACGCACACAGACCTGGGATCGATCCGTCTTCCGTAATCACAACTTCTGAAGGGGCAAGCAAGAAAAAAACAGCCAATCAAGAAGGATCAACTGCAGAAGAGGCCAGCCTCACAGGACAAACTGCCTCCCCCCCCGCGTAGGTCCTTCCTTCCATGCTTCTACTCTTCCTTCCTTCCTTCTCCCTTCCTACATCCTTCCTTTCTTCCTTCCTTCCATCCCTTCCACCCTTCCTTCCTTCCCTACTGTTCTTCCTTTCTTTAACCCTTTCTTCCTCCCTCCCTTCCTTCCACTCTTTCTTCCTTCCACCCTTTCTTCCTCCCTCCCTTCCTTTCACTCTTTCTTCCTTCCCTACTGTTCTACCTTTCTTCCATTCTTCCTTTCTTCCACTCTTTCTTCCTTCTCTACTGTTCTTTCTGTCTTCCTTTCTTCCTCTCTTCCTTCCTTCCACTCTTCCTTCCTTCTACCCTTCCTTCTTTCCACTTTTCTTTCTTCTACCTTCCCTCCCTCTCTTCCTTCCTTTCTTCCTTCCTTCCTTCCTTCCTTCCTTCCACCCTTCCTTCCTTCCTTCCACCCTTCCTTCAGTTCTGATTAGAGAAGGTGCTTAGCTAAAATCTACATGTGGCCAGCTTTAAAATACCCGAGGAAACCTACCAAGAAAATGTCAGGGTATCCAAGACCACTGCAAGAGCTGTTTCCCCAGAAGTGGGATCCCTATCTCTGAGTAAAGAAAATAAAGGTTGATAGATAGATAAATAAAGGATGCCCTTCTTCAGGACAACCAAGGAGAGTGACAAAGTCCATCCTTCCCTGGTGCTCTTGAAGAGATAAGATCTGACCTCATCACAAAAGGATTCCATTTGGAATTAGCTCGTGAATGTTAATCCAAAATTCAATATGCAATTTTCCAAATCGAATATGATGAATTGCAAAAAAAAAAAAAATATGCGAGATGGGGGATTTTATTGGTATAAACTCAGATTTTTTAATTATAAAAAGATTACAATTTAGTTAGTATAAATGGCTTCTTTAAGAGAAGGAAGGGGAGGTTTTGCAAAATCAAACCCTATCCAATTGCAAAACACAAAATGATTAAGTGTAGTGTTTTAAACTGGACTGAACTTAATGCTACTAGAACGTGCCTAAGAATCTGGCAGGTTGCAGACGGAGCCAATAGCAATTACTACGGGAGAAGGCAATTAATTATGAAAATGGACACATTTACAGTTTCCCCTTTTTTTCCAATAGGAAGATTAAGTATTATTTCCAAATCCTCGCTTACAAAGAAGACGCTTCTTCCTTGGTCTGGTGCAATTCCGAACTGCAATTCAAAAGTCGTAAATTATTTTCTCGCACAATAAAACCATGGAGGCAGCTGCTAGCAAAATGGTAGAGCTTCTCTTGAGTTTCCTTCAGAAATTAGAGGGCTGCCAATATTCCAGGCCCTGCAGAGGGTTGGATTCACAACTCAGCTGGCGGTTTTGGTCAAGTGGTCTTCAGGCATGGAAGGATGGAATGGAAATCTTGGAACGGAAAGACTGGGTCCTTCAGTCCTGTAGGACTCAGATGTGGTTGTCCAAAAAGGTTAACAGAATAACAAAGCTGGAAAGGACTCTGAAGGTCTTCTAGTCCAACCTCCTGCTTAGGCAGGAAACCCTATTTCATTTCAGACAAAGGGCTGTCCAGTTTTTTCTTTAAAGCCTCCAGTGATGGAGCCCCCACAACTTCTGGAGGGAGGCTGTTCCACTGGTTAATTGTTCTCACCATCAGGACATTTCTCCTTAATTCTAAGTTAGTTCTCTGCTTGATTAGTTTCCATCCGTTGCTTCTTGTCCTGTCTTCAGGGCCTTTGGAAAATAGGTTGACACCCCCCCCCCCCTTCTCTGTGGCAGACGCTCAAATATTGGAAGACTGCTATCATGTCAGTGAGAACAATTAACCAGTGGAACGGCTTGCCTCTAGAAGTTGTGGGGGCTCCAACACTGGAGATTTTTAAGAAGAGATTGGGCAACGACTTGTCTGAAATGGTACAGGTTTTCCTGCTTGAGCAGGGGGTTGGACTAGAAGACCTCCCAGGTCCCTCTCGACTCTATGATTCTGTTATATTTGGGGGGAAATCAACACCAAATCCCAAAACAGCCCTTTGAGAACAATCTTTTCCAGCATGAAAGTTTTGCTGATGGCAAATGGTATTAGGTTAAAAGATTAACAGAGTTGGAAGGGACCTTGTAAATCCAACCCCCCCCCATCCAAGCAGGAGACCCTACACCATTTCTGACAGATGGCAGTCCAGTCTCTTCTTGAAAGCCTCCAGGGATGAAGCTCCCACAACTTCTGAAGGCAACTTCTGTTCCATGGGTTGATGGTTCTCACCGTCAGAAAATTCCTCCCTATTTCCAAGTTGAATCTCTCCTTGATTGCTTTCCATCCATTGTTCCTTGTCTGGCCTTCAGGTGCTCCCCTCTGTGGCAGCCCCTCAAATATTCTCCTCCCTGGACTAGCCAGGCCCAGTTCCTGCAACCGTCCATCGTATGTTTCAGCCTCCAGTCCCCTCATCCTCATGCTTGCTCTTCTCTGCCCTCTTTCCAGAGCCTCCACATGTTCCAGGCTTGCCTGGGATGGCCTTGGGAGAACCGAGAACAGCAGATGGGAGACTCCAAGAAGCATCTGCTGGGGTCTCCCATCTTGGCCCTCGCTTTCTGAATGTTACCTGGATGCCTCCCTTCACGTGGTTCTAAGTTGCCCTTCTCCCAACCCACCATTTGGAGAGATCAGAGCAAACCTCTGTTTATAGCAGCCGCCTGGGTGAATACAAACATCTTGATTGCTCTCCCGATTGCTCTGCCGCCTGTCGCCTCGGATGCCCTGGAAACCAGGCGCTTCGCATATACAGCTCGCCCAGGACTGCTGCTAGCGTAAACATCTTCCTGGATGCTCCCTTCAAGAGAGACTTTGATTGGAAACAGCCCCGCCTTGTGCAGCTCTTGGTCAACGACCACCTGCAGGCAGGAGCTGGTGCACAAGAATCCTCCCGGGGGGGTTTCTCAGAGGCCAAGGGTTACGGGGCAAAGTCACGTTTGGCCCAGCTGGAGAAAAGGAAACAGGGGACTACCCTACTCCAACTGTCCCAAGCTCTTGGGACAGTGAGAACAATGAGACCCAGTTTGATCTACTGCTAAAAACCAGGAGACAGTGAGTTCTAGTGCAGTCTTAGAAATGTAAGCAGACTGGGTGACTTTGGACCAATCAGCAGGAGACATGGGAGTTCTAGTCCTACCTTAGACACAAAAACCAGCTGGGTGACTTTGGGCCAATCACAGGAGACTGAGAGTTCTAGTCTCACCTTAGATATGAAGGCTGGCTGGGTGAACTTTGGTCAATTACCAAGAGATGGTGAGTTCTAGTTTAAAATTAAAGTATAAAAAAATAAAATTGATGGATGCTTTCTTCTTTTAGCCCCCCGCCCCCCCCCCCCCGCCCAGCTGAGACCCCCTGAATTCCCTTTGACCTTCTCGTGGGAGCCTTTCCCTGATCCTGGGGCGGACCTGCTTTGAGGCCGAGATTGACCAGTTCCCAGGTAAAAGCCACCCAAAGATTCCACCGGGCTCTTCTAATTCTAAATACTTGTAAAAAAAACCAAGTATCTTTTGGAAAGATGAGTCTTGAAGAAAAGTGTGTCTTGCACTACTCGATGCTTCTGAATGTGTGTGAGGAATAATTGCCTTCTGTGAAGAAAAGAGAGCAAGAGTCGTGTTGAAATAAGTTTAGATTGGAAAAGTTGCTCACCAAAGTATGTGAATGTATTAGAGGCGTGTCTTAAAAATTGCATGAAAATGTTGTGAAAGGGAATCTCTTCATCCGGATTTGGAATGTAAACATAAACCAAATTTAGGCAAATCCATCATCCAGATGAAATCATGTCCCCTTTTCAAACAGAGTTGAGCAAGACTTGATTCTGTGATGTTGTGAACTTTGCAGCTTTCAACTTGTCACTGCTCAACTTTTCTGTCTTGGCTGCTTGAATTGGCTTATAATGCAACTCTGGATAACACACACAAACACACACACACACACACACACACACACGACTCAGGTAAGACTCTTGGGTTGTGGCTGTCTCTGCTCCAGAAGGCCTATCAAGTTATTGTTGTTGTTATTGTTGGGGGGGGGGAAGAGGAAGAGGAAGAGAAGAGGGAGGAGGAGGAGGTGGCAGTGGTGGTTAGGAGGAGGAAGAGAAGAAAGAGAGGAGGAGGAGGAGGAAGAGGAGGAAGAGAAGAAGGAGGAGGAGGAAGAGTAACAGAATAACAGAGCTGGAGGACAGAAACAATAGATTGACCCTGATGGTTAGGAGGAGGAAGAGGAGGAGGAAGAGGAGGAGAAGAAAGAGAGGAGGAAGAGGAGAAAGAGAAGGAGGAGGAAGAGTAACAGAATAACAGAGCTAGAGGACAGAAACAATAGATTGACCCTGATGGTTTGGCCATTGGTTGGTTGGCTGATTAATGAATGGTTGAATGAAGTGCTTGGACTGAACCCAACTCTGCTTCCTCAATGGTGTGTGAACTCTTCCTTCGCTTCAGGAGGTGGTCCCAAAGATGTTTTTCAACTGGGCTCGGGGGGGGGGGAGGGGCTTGCTTCAAAAGTCCAGCTTCCTTTTGAAAAAAACTCCTTTGGGACAACCATCAGGTGAATGATGGAGAACCTCCATGGATCTTCAGCAGGTGGAGCTCTTCTTCAAGGCAACCTCCCCTTCCACGCTCTGGAGGCTTTGACTGTGTTAAAAAGCCATTGGCCTACATCAGACCCAAAAGTCAGACCGAGGCCTCTGACCGACTCTTCAGTTGGGCCCTTCAGTCTGTCCCTTTGGACAGTGGAAGAAAGAGACTTCGCTCAGGTGAGCTGCTGCCAGTTCATGCAAGTATCACTGAAGAAGGTAGGTGAGTGGTCTGGATCCATATGAACCTGCCATCTTGACCTTTTTTTTATTACAGTATGGGAGAAAGGAAGGAAGGAAGGAAGGAAGGAAGGAAGGAAGGAAGGAAGGAAGGAAGGAAGGAAGGAAGGAAGGAAGGAAGGAAGGATAGAGGGGAGAAAGGAAGGGTGGGAGGGAGGAAAGGAAGGAGTGATGGGGAGCGGAGGGGAGGGAAAGGAAAGGAAAGGGAGACATTACGGAATTTTGCCATTGCTTATTAGTTGTGGTGATAATTCTTTTCTTCTCCAAACAGCCAGAGGCAATACCTGTGGTTCCTCACCCTCCTTTGATCCTCACGAGAAGCCTCTGAGATAGGCAGGTGGAGAAGATGCAAGAGGACGTCCATCTCTTTCTCCAGCCCTGCAGTCCTGGTGTTGCCCTTTTGACGGCATCGCGGCTGCCTTGACCATTTCACCCAACTTTCACGGGTGACGTCCTCGTCTAAAGCTTTCAAGATCCTGGAGCCAAATCGATGCAAACCTTTCCTCTCTTGAGGACCAGCACAAACACTGAGGTCCCTTTCCCTGCACATCCTGATTCTCCTTCACGTGGACTCTGGGAGACCCTTTGAGGCTCCAACATTTATGACAAGAAGGGTCAAAAAGTCTCTTCAGCAGAAAACTGCAATTGCAAAACACTTTCTGCAGATATCTGACCTTCCTGAGCTGCTCCAAAGGGGCTCCTGGTTAATCTCTTTTGAGAGAGGGGCGGTCTAGAAATTGAATAAAGTTAAGTTAAAGTTAATCCATCCACCTCTGGGGGGGAAATGGATCTCCAGATCTCCTTGCTATGGAAACAGTCCCTAAAGAGGCCACCCTGGTATCACTCTGCAAGGGAGCGCCCTCTGTTACTGACCAAAAGCTTGAGTAGACCTGTAAATCCCTCATGCACACACATATGGGAAAGATTCCCTTTTTTAAAAAATGGCTGTTGGGACAATATAATTGTATTATTTGTTGACTTGGCATCTTCTCTATCCAACAGTGCAACACACACAAAAATAGAAAATGAACACATACAAGAGAGGAACAAATTCCATCGTATTATGCTAAAAAGTTCATCCCGTCCAACGGCTCATTTTTCTCTGGCTAGTCTAGCTTTTCTTCTCCTGCCCTTCTAGCTCTGAACATTCACCAAGACACTGAAACTGGCCAGTTAGTTTATGATCTGTGAACTTCCTGGCTTCCGGGGCCTGTTAATTGTTCTTGTTGTCAGGTTTCTTGGCTTCTTGTTTATCGATATCTGGCTTTTAAAAAGTCTTGGAAGAAGAGAACAAAATCTCTTTGCTTATAAGACCTGGAGATTTGGTTTTGGTCACCATGTTACAAAAAAGATGTTGAGACTTTGGAAAAAGTGCAGAGAAGAGAAACTAAGAGGATCAAAGGCCTGGAGGCTAAAATATATGAAGAACGGTTGCAGGATTTGGGTTTGGCCGGTCTACAGAAAAGAAGGACTGGGGGATGGACATGAGAGCAGAATTTTTCAAAGCACCAGAAGGCAGGAAAAGAAACTGGATGGAAAGGAGAAGAGCAACTTGGAATTAAGGAGAAATGTCCTAACAGTGAGAACAATTAACTGATGGAAGTTCTTGCATCCAGAAATTGTGGGTCCTTTCATCATTGGAGATTTTTAAGAAGAGATTGGACAGCCACCTGTCTGAAATGGTATCTCCTGCTGTCCAGGGGGTTGGACTAGAAGACCTTCAAGATCCCTTCTATTGTGATTGATTGAGATAATGGACTTCAAAAAGCTTAAGCAGCTCAGAGGTAACCCAAAACCACCTGAACTGCAATCCTTGCAAGGAAGGTTGTGACTTAAAAGCAAAAATTCCCAAACCAATTTGCCTCCATCTTGGGGGAATGTCATATTTCCCATTTATGAAAACAAGAAAAAGCAAGTTTTGGCAGCCATTGTCTCTCCAAAGCTTCTCCAAGAAGGAAGGCAGTAAAACCCAGTGCAGGTTTGCAGAGCCAACCGTTTCAAAAGCTGCGATGCCAGAATTGCCTGCAGGGTCTTGTTCATGACCAACTGGAGCTTCATCCAGGGCTCTTCCCCTCAGGAGGATTAGATCTTCTTCACCCTAATTGGGAGGTCCTGGCACGGCTTGTGCGGCCTTGGGGAGCTCCCTGAGGGGAGAGGGTGTTTCTTTGCCTTCACAACCAGGAAATTAGGGGTGCCCAGAGTGTGATCGTTTCCACAGATACCAAAGGCTCTGAATTTCTGCGTTCTTCAGCTCCAATCATTTGGGTGGGGCTTCCTGTGGAGAACCTCAACCAGACCCAAGATAGATTGAGTGGTTCCAGAGTTGCCTTCAGGTGGTGTCTGGGGAATTCTGGGAACTGAAGTCCACAAGTCTTAAACAGTGGTGAAATTCAAAAAATTTTACGACCAGTTCTGTGGGCGTGGCTTGGTAGGTGTGGTGTGGCTTGGTGGGCGTGGCAGGGGAAGGATACTGTGAAATCCCCATTCCCTCCCCACTCTGGGGCCAGCCAGAGGTGGCATTTGCCAGTTCTCTGAACTACTACTCAAAATTTCCGTTACTGGTTCTCCAGAGTCTGTCAGAATCTGCTGGATTTCACCCCTGGTCTTAAAGTTCCCAAGTTGGGGACCTCTGCGATAGAGCAAAGAATGAATATTTATTTCATACACGGGGAAGATAGAAAGCAAATTCTGAGGAAGCTGGACAGATAAGGCTACTTTTTCTTCATCGAGCAACTTCACCCATCCCTGAGCTGGATTTATCCTCTGTGTGCCAGCAGAATTGCCTGAAACTCTGAACAGAAATGGCCAAGACTCTGCTTGGCATCATAAATTAATTTCCACGCGTGTAACCCTGAACAGCCTTAGCTACGCCTGATGCGCCTGTGATTCAAAGGCCAGGAAAAGAGCGGGGGGGGGGGGAACCTGAACAAATTTACGAGGTGTTTGTTCTCATAAATCCTCAAGAGCAGGTTTTAAAAGAAAGAAAAGAAAAGAAAGTCCAGTGACAAAGATGAGGAATGGATTTATGGGCTTGGACAAAAGCCAGGTGCCTTTGCTGAAGTTTAGGCTCTTCTCCCTCCCTCCCTCCCTCTTCTCTAAATACACCTTTGGTTTTGGAATCCTTGGGGGGGGGGCTGGCATCCTGGGACATTTTGCCCATGGAAGTCAAGTCCTGGTATCTGCCTGGCTGTGCATGAATCTGATGGTACCAAAGGGAGGGGAGGAGTGGCAGCAGGGTTGGAGGGAAAGGAGGGGAGGGTAAGAAGGGAAGGGAGGAGGGAGAGGAAAGGGGAGAGGAGAAGAGGAAAGAAGAGAATATAGAAGAACAGAACAGAAAATTAATAGAACAGAATAGAACATGGATAGGATAGGATAGGATAGAGGAGGAAGAGAAGAGCAGAGACATGAAGGACCAGCAACCCAACCATATCAGCCGAAGGGCAACCAGGTGGGAGGCACTTACAACCCACACATCCCAATTTCTCGCCCTCCTCCTTGTGCCCCTTCATGGAGGAGAAATCAAGACGTGGAAGTCTGTCCGTTTCCTGAGTCTCACGGCTGTCCTTCTGCCTGCCCTGCCTCTTGGCTTGCTTCCCAGGAAGAAGTCACCCCCCACCCACCCACCCACCCAAAGCCCCTTGGATAGGAAGGCCCTACAGGTGTTTTTCTCTTCTTCCCCCACTTGGTTTCAACATCGGAAAGGGGAAAGTCGGGTGATGCAGCAGCCAAATTCCAGGTGACTCAGGCTGAGACAGGGAAAGTGTTGCCGTTTCCCTTCCTGGCTCTGCCCGTGCTGAGAGGTGAATGGAGCAGCTGCCAACTTCTCCGCCCTGAAGCGCCGGAGATGAAGATAAGGGCTGCCTGAGGACACCGGCAAGAAATTCCAGCTCCACTTTTGGGTGGAGTGGGATGGGAAGCCACAAAGCCAGGACCGGTTGAGGAGTGGTAGCCGAACCGTCCTGCCGCCTCTTTCGATTAGCAGGTGCTCAGAGACACACTCAGTTTCTATCTGGATTCCAGGGAGGGAGGGAGGGAGGGAGGGAGGGAGGGAGGGAGAAGGCAGGCATTGCTCATGGTTGGCATCATCGGCCCTGTCTCCTCTGGCATGGCAGAAGGGGCAACA
Organism: Natrix helvetica; assembly: GCF_964273705.1. Taxonomy (NCBI): domain Eukaryota; kingdom Metazoa; phylum Chordata; class Lepidosauria; order Squamata; family Natricidae; genus Natrix; species Natrix helvetica. Next base: position 882,541 of record NC_138558.1, on the reverse strand, counting down.
GCAGACGGTGCCCTGCAGCTAAGCTCAACACCCGGCCCCTCCTTGGCGCAACTTCTAATCTCAGGCATGGCCTTCCTCCCGGAGATCCAGGTTTTCACTCAACACAGATCGAACGGATTCCCTGACGTACCCAGGAAGCAGGGGGATTTCAAACGAGGCCAAGGGGAGAAGTTCTCTCAACAGCCACAGAGAAACCCTGGCCAAGTTGAAGGCCACCCGGGCTTTGCTTCCTGGGGGAATGGGTCCCTTGGAGTGTCTCACTTAAGTGTGATGGCTTCCCTGGGGTCCTTGGTGGCTCTCTTGAGCTGGTGGAGGAGAAGGAGTAGCAGAATCTGGGTGGGGTGGGGGCTCAAAAGAGGGGTCCTCCTAGAATCCCTACGGAGCCACAAACAAAGTCCAAAATCCTTGCAGCATCGGTGGGCGTGTCCTTGGTGGCTCCCCATCTGGGCTGCAAGAAGTAATCAGTAGACTTCATGAATCCACTCTGGCAAAAGAAAAAGTCTTGCATGCCTGGAGGTGGGATTTGTGTCATCAAAGGGAAGAAGCCACTGAGTGGCTTAACAGTTGCAACCACAGGGATGGGGATCACGATAAAAGGAAAAGCCTGCAAGTTTGGGACTGTTTGGGAAAAGGGTGCATGAGAAGTTAAGCAGGTGTGGGACTGGATCAAAAGAAAGATGAGAAGGGAACCAGATGCGGAGGTGCGTTGAGAGAGAAGGCTGACTCGGAGGACTAGGAGTGGATCATCGCAACCTCAGGTTGAGAAGCTTTTCCTGCGATGGGGAAGGCTGTTGGAAACCCGCAATCTTGCGACATTCCTGCCCCAGGTCAGGAGATCAAACCACGAAGGATCAAGACGAGGCAAGAACTTGCAATTCTGGACAAAAAGAAGAGCATTTCATCAGAACAGAGCTGGAAGGGACCTTGGACCCTCCTCCTCAAGCAGGAGACCCTCTGCTATTCCAGACAAGGGGCTGTCCAGTCTCTTCTTAAAAGCCTCCAGTGATGGAGCTCCCACAACTTCATGTGGCAAGTCGTTCCTCTGGTTAATTGTCCCCATTGTCAGGAAGTTTCTCCTTAATTCCAGGTTGCTTCTCTCCTTGATGAGTTTTCATCCATTGCTTCTTGTTCTGCCCTCAGGTGTCCCAAAAGTGATTTTTTTTCAAGATGCATCTGAACTTTCTGGCTTTTTTTTTTCTTTGAAGACGTTTCGCTTCTTGTCCAAGAAGCTTCTTCAGCTCTCCAGTGGCCAAAAGGTGCTTTTTCAAGAGACAAAGTCCAGTTGCCTCTTGAAAAAGCACCTTTGGGACAACCGAGACCTGGACGACTGAGAGTCTGCATTGCCTTCGGGGGCTTTGGAGGCTCCTTTGTGGCAGCCCATCACATATTGGAATGCTGCTACCAGTATCGTCTCCTACTCCTCCTTGCCGCCTTCTCAATTCTTTTTATATATATATATACAGTTGCTTCTACATTTTAACGCTTGATTGCACTCCATCCAGCATCCCTCACAGAGGGAGATGGATGGTTGGAAAATGTGAAAAGGAAAGAAATGAAAGAAAGAAGAAGCAAAGACAAGATCCCAGACTGCTTCACCCCCAGCGCATGGACTTCTGCGAAGTTGACTGAACTCAACTCATCAAACCAGTCATGTCTCCAATTCAAGTCTTCAGGCTTTTCAGGACCCGACATGAAGGTTGAGGTTTTCTTGCCCTCAGATGTTTTTGACATCAGAGAGGGCGGCCCTGGCCGGGAGTTGGCACCCCTGGCAAGTCTTTTCAGACAGGTACGCTTGAACCTCTCGCGTTGCTTAAGAGACCCTTTTCCCGGAGGGCCTCTACTTAATGTAATCAGAGGGGAGGTTTGAGGGACAGTTTTAAGACTCTGTGGATGACCTCAAAGTACATTTCCCATCACTTCAGTAGGGCCAAGCGTAGACGCTGGAAGTCAATTTAAAAACACAGAGAAAGATCTTGGATAGATTATATGGCAGGACTCAAAAATTTTTTGGCAGCAATAGAAAGAAGAAAACTGTAAATTCATTCCAGAAGAATCCCTTTTCTCTGGCAAAGGCATTCTTGCACAATCCTTCCCCACCCCAATTATTCCTTTGCTATCCAACACGGACACTTATCCAAAGCATTTACGGACTATAAACGTGTCTTTCAAATGTCGATTTATCAAACATTTATTGTACGACATCTTGGAGTAATCAAAGGTAAAAGGGCCTCCTTCAGGTGGGGACAAATGCTTTGCAAATACCAGAACAAGAAACTTTGCCTGCGAAAATATTCAGAAATAGCTGTTATTCTTTTTATTTCATTTTTGTAAAGGAGAGATTAGAAGTTTAGTTGGTTGGGTCTCCTTAAATTTTAGATAATGTGGAAATGAACTGGTCCCTGATCTTGAGGGTTATTTTTAACTGCATTTATTCATCTTCTTCTCAAATTGAAATATACAAAATATACATATTTTGTGCCAACGTTCAAATATACAATCTTATTCATAAATTAATCTCCCCTTAGCTTCATTTCCAATACCTTAAGTATCTAATATTATAACAATCCCATTGTAATTTATTTAAATCTATTAGTTATATTGACTATTAATGTATTTTCTATACTTTAGCTAACTTCTTTTACTATTAATTTTTATGTCTATTCTCTAACCACCGGTAAAATATTCCCAAATTGTATAATAATTGGTTTGTTCTTTCTCTTTAATAGCCAGTGTGAATCTGTTCATTTCTGCGTATTCTAATATTTTCCTAATCACATTGTCTTCTGTAGGGATCTCTTCACTTTTCCAATTGTGTGCAAATACAATCCTAGCTGCTGTTATAACATGAATAATCAAATATACATTTTCTTTACTATAATTTTCAGCTGAAATTCCCAGCAAAAATATTTCAGGTTTTAAATCAATATGTTGTTGTATCATTTTTTTCCAGCCAGATGTGTATTTTAGTCTTTTGGGGGGGGCTTCTGCGCAGGTCCACCACATGTGAGAGTAGGAGCCCGGTGTCTGGTGGCATTTCCAACATTTAGCTGATTTATCTTTAAACATCTTTGCCAATCTTGTCGGGAGCCAATGCCATCTTATACAAATTCTCTTTATATGCAGTTGACATTGTTAATTTATAGTTTTGGTCCCATAGTTGCCCCCAGTTAGCTATTTCTTTCGTGTAACCAAAGTTTTTAGCCCAAGCTGTTGTTGTGTCAGGATGTCAAAGGACGCGGCAACACGTTTCTTTCCCTTGTTCTTCTTCTAGTTTAATACTCAATAGGTCGCTATACAGTTTTTGTTTTTTTTACCATCCTCTCTTTTGTTCCTGTTAATATCTTATCTAATTCTGTCAATTCTGTATAAAAACTACGTAATTTGGCATCTTTTTCATACCTGGATTACTGAAGGACTTTAATACCTTTTGTTAAAGGAAGATGATGGGAAGAACAGCAAAGTCAATAAATCATTTATTTTCTATGAAAGACGATCTCGCAGCCTGTGCTGTTTTTTCGGTTGATGGTTCTCACTCTCAAGAAAATCCTCCTTACTTCAAGGTTGTAAGTGTCAAAGGCTCTCCCAGATACGAATAATAATAATAATAATAATATTTAATGCTTCTAGACCGCCCCCTCTCCCGAAAGGGACTCGGGGCGGTGTACAGTTCATACAAAATATAACAAGATACAATAAAATTAAATATGTACAGTTGACAGTTGACATGGAGGAGGTTAAAATGCCGTTAAAAGAACTGTACAAAGCAGATATAAAATAAATTCAACCCCCTAAAAACAAATACAGTAAATTAAAAAACCCCTAAAATAACCAGATATAATACATTTGCCAGGAGGGACAGTTGAATTATGCCAGGCCTGCTAATCGGAACAGATGAGTCTTCAGTTTTTGCCGGAAGGAGCGGAGGTCAGAAGTGGTTCTAATGTCGGGGGGGAGGTCATTCCAGAGGGTTGGGCCCATCACAGAGAAGGCCCTACTCCTCGGTGTCGCCCGCTGGCATTGCCTAGTGGACGGCACCAGGAGAAGTCCCTCCCTGTGTGAGCGTATTGGCCGCAGGGATGTATGTGGGAGGATGCGATCCCGCAAGTAACTAGGTCCCGTGCCATGGAGCGCTTTAAAGATGGTAATCAGCACCTTGAAACGCACCCGGAAAACCACAGGTAGCCAGTGCAGCTCGCGCAGGAGAGGTGTTACGTGGGAGTACCTCGTACTCCCCATCACAGCCCGCGCGGCTGCATTCTGAACTAACTGCAGTCTCCGGGCGCGTCCCAAGGGCAGCCCCATGTAGAGAGCGTTGCAGTAATCCAGGCGGGACGTCACCAGCGCATGAGTGACCGTGCGTAGGGCATCCCGGTCCAGTAGGGGGCGCAATTGGCGCACCAGGCGAACCTGGTGGAACGCCCCCCTTGCCACGGCTGCCACATGGTCATCCATTGACAGCCGGGCATCAAGGAGGACGCCCAAATTGCGCGCTTGTTCCACAGGGGGCAATTGTTCGCCCCCTATGGCCAGCGATGGGATCAGCTGGCTGAACCGAGGTGCCGGTAGCCACAGCCACTCGGTCTTGGAGGGGTTGAGTTTAAGTCTGTTGTCCCCCATCCAGACCCCGACGGCTTCCAAGCACCGGGACATCACTTCGACAGCCTCGTTGGGGTGGTTTGGAGTTGAAATATACAGCTGAGTATCATCAGCGTAGAGGTGATACTCAACCCCAAAACCACGGATGATCTCACCCAGCGGCTTCACATATGTGTTGAACAGGAGAGGTGAGAGGACCGACCCCGGTGGCACTCCACAAGTGAGTGGCCTCGGGGTCGACCTCTGTCCCCCTGTCAACACACATTGCAGGGATAACGGAAACCTGGTTGGGCCACGAGGGTGGTTTACCCCTCGTGGAAATGTGCCCACCAGGTTTCCGTGCATTCCATCAGCCTCGGGCCCTGGGTAAGGGTGGTGGGGTGGCGGTAGTTATACGGGAAGGTCTAGAGCCGAGGGAGTTCACTGTTCCTCAGATATCCGGGTGTGAGTCCCTTGGTGTGAAATGGGGCCCAGGGAGGCAGTTGGGTTTGCTGATTGTATACTTGGCTCCTCGCTATACATCAGCAGCCCTGCCCGAGCTCCTCGAGCTGATCTCGGAGACGGCGGTTGAGATCCCCAGGCTTGTGGTTATGGGGGATTTCAACCTGCCGTCGACGGGAGCAGCGTCTGAGGTAGCTCGGGAGTTCATGGCTTCCATGACAGCCATGGGCCTGACCCAGTTAATTCAGGGCCCCACACACGAAGGAGGCCACACATTGGACCTTGTTTTTGTATCTGAGCAGTGGACGAGTGATCTGGGTAGAGGGGATTTTACTGTTACACCCTTGTCATGGTCAGATCACTCATGTCTCCGGCTTGACTTCCCTGGCGCTACCCCCCACCGTGAGGAGGCGGGACCAGACGGTCCACGCTGGTACCGCCCCAAGCACCTGATGGAGCCGGATAGGTTCCAGATGGAGCTTGGGCCATTACCTGTAGCCCTGACCCACGCTCGGTCGGAGGACCTAGCGGCCGCCTGGAATAGGGCGGCGGCTGGGGCTTTGGACCGGGTTGCGCCTTTGCGACCTCTCCTGCGGCAGCGACCCACCCGGGCTCCTTGGTATACCGAGGAGCTGAGGGTGATGAAGCGCCACAGGAGACGTCTAGAGAGCAGGTGGAGGTCCTCACACTCCGAATCTGATCGAACACAGGTAAGATCCTACTTGCGGACCTACCTTGTGGCATTAAGGGCGGCCAAACGTAGATATTGCGCCACCCTTATTGCGTCCGCGGATAACCGCCCTGCCGCCCTGTTTAGGGTGACCCGCTCCCTCTTGTCACAGAGGACGCAGGGGGCACCCTTACAGGGCAGAGCAGAGGAATTTGGGGAATATCTGCAGGACAAAGTCGCTCAGATCCGGAGCGGATGGGCCCCACTCAGTGGACCAGACGGGCTGCCAACAGCGAGTCTTGTGAGACCATCCTGGGAGGAGTTTGATTCTGTTGCCCCCGAGGATTTAGATAGGTTGCATGGACGGCTGCGACCCACCACATGTTTAATGGACCCGTGTCCCTCCTGGTTGGTACTGGCATCTTGGGAGGTGACCCGAGGCTGGCTTCTGGGCTTCCAGGGATGTGATATTAGTAATTCAGTCGTGTCCGATTCTTGGTCATTCTATGGACCAGGCCAGTGGTGGGTTCCTATCGGTTTGGACCGGTTCGGTGGAGCCAGTAGTCGTTTGACAGCCTGGGCTGCTGGAACGGGCAGGGACCCAGGCCTGCCACGCCCCCAAACCGGTTCTCCGGGTGACGGCAGCGCCATCTTCTTTTTCAGTTCTGTGCATGTGCAGAGCCTATTTACGGACCTACCTTGTGGCATTGAGAGCGGCCAAACGTAGACATTGTGCCGCTCTCATTGCGTCTGCGGATAACTGCCCTGCCGCCCTGTTTAGGGTGACCCGCTCTCTCCTGTCGCAGGAGACGCGGGAGGCACCCTTGCAGGGAAGAGCAGAGGAGTTTGGGGAATATCTGCAAGACAAAGTCGCTCAGATCCGGAGCGGATGGGCCCCCCTCAGTGGACCGGACGAGCCGACATCAGTGAGTCTTGTGAGCCCACTCTGGGAGGAGTTTGGCTCTGTTGCCCCCGAGGACTTAGACGGGTTGCGTGGACGGCTGCGACCCACCACATGTTCAATGGACCCGTGCCCCTCCTGGTTGGTACTGGCATCCTGGGAGGTGACGCGAGGCTGGCTTCTGGGCCTGGTGAACGCCTCATTGAGCGAGGGTTCCTTACCGACTGCCTTGAAAGAGGCGGTGGTGAGGCCCCTGCTCAAGAGGCCTTCACTTGACCCAACGGAGCTAGCTAATTATCGTCCAGTCTCCAACCTCCCCTTTTTAGCGAAGGTTGTTGAGAATGTGGTGGCGCAGCAATTTCCACGTCACCTCGACGAATCCGTATATCTAGACCCACGCCAGTCCGGCTTCCGACCCGGGCACAGCACAGAGACAGCCTTGGTCGCGTTGGTGGATGATCTCTGGAGGGCCAGAGATAGAGGTTGCTCCTCTATCCTGGTCCTATTAGACCTCTCAGCGGCTTTTGATACCATCGACCATGGTATCCTACTGCGCCGGCTGGAGGGGATGGGAGTTGGAGGCACCGTTTTACGGTGGTTCGGCTCCTACCTCTCCGACCGGAAGCAATATGTGTTGACTGGGGGGCAGAGGTCAACCCCGAGGTCACTCTCTTGTGGGGTGCCGCAGGGGTCGGTCCTCTCGCCCCTTCTGTTCAACGCATATGTGAAGCCGCTGGGTGAGATCATCCGTGGTTTTGGGGTTGAGTACCATCTGTACGCTGATGATACTCAGTTGTACATCTCAACCCCAAGCCACCCCAACGAGGCTGTCGAAGTGATGTCCCGGTGTTTGGAAGCCGTCGGGGTCTGGATGGGGGACAACAGACTCAAACTCAACCCCTCCAAGACTGAGTGGCTGTGGCTACCGGCGCCTCGGTTCAGCCAGTTGATTCCATCACTGGCCATAGGGGGCGAACAATTGCCCCCTGTGGAACGGGCGCGCAATTTGGGCGTCCTCCTAGACACCCGGCTGTCAATGGATGATCATGTGGCAGCCGTGGCAAGGGGGGCGTTCCACCAGGTTCGCCTGGTGCGCCAATTGCGCCCCCTTCTGGACCGTGATGCCCTACGCACAGTCACTCATGCACTGGTGACGTCTCGACTGGACTACTGTAACGCTCTCTACATGGGGCTTCCCTTGGGACGCGCCCGAAGACTGCAGCTAGTCCAGAACGCAGCCGCGCGGGTAGTCATGGGGAGTACTAGGTACTCCCACGTAACACCTCTCCTGCGCGAGCTGCACTGGCTACCTGTGGTCTTTCGGGTGCGTTTCAAGGTTTTGATCACCATCTTTAAAGCGCTCCATGGCATAGGGCCTAGTTACCTCCGGGATCGCATCCTCCCACATACATCCCTGCGGCCAATCCGCTCTCACAGGGAGGGTCTTCTCCTGGTGCCGTCCACGAGGCAATGCCAACGGGCGACTCCAAGGAGTAGGGCCTTCTCTGTGATGGGCCCAACCCTCTGGAATGACCTCCCCCCCGATATTAGAACCACTACTGACCTCCGCTCCTTCCGACAGAAACTGAAAACACACCTGTTCCGACTGGCTGGTTTGGCATAACTTTAACGTCTACCTCCTGGCATACACATTCTTCTGGTTTTTAGAGGGATATTGTTTTAAATTTAACTTGATATTTTAAACTTTTGTATTGATTTATTTATTAGCTGTACAGTTTGGCATATTTTACCCTCCTCTTATACATGTATTTATATAGTTATTTCTACGTTTTAATCTGTTGTATTTTGGTATGGACTGTACACCGCCCCGAGTCCCTTTCGGGAGAGGGGGCGGTATATAAACGCTAATAATAAATAAAATAAATAAATAAATAAGAACAATTTTAATTGCACTGTGCGTGTCCACGCAGCTGTGCATAAAGCGTGCATAAAGCGTGCGTGTACAAAGGGTGCACATGAGAGAACCGGCAGTGGTGCCTGCCGGAAGCCACCCCTGGGCCAGGCCTCTCCACATCTTCTGTCCTTGCACGACCACTTTGAGTTGTTCTATGCTCTGGCTGATGTCAGAGGGTCTCCTTTGACACCCTAAATTCTTTCAAACAAAATTGCTTTCTCCAGCGAGATCCCCCTGCCTGATGTGGCCAAAGTAAGTGAGATGTAGTTGCAGGATTTTGCCTTCCAGTAGATTATTGACTGTGCTTCCCATCCATTGTCTGAGTCGTAAGACTGAAGGTTCCTTGAACCAATCCCTCCAACCTGTTTCTCAGAAACTACAAAGCAATTGAGAAATCAATTTTCCGCCCCTGACGAAACATGTTTTCTGTCCAAGTGGCCTCATCCTGGCTGGTGCTCAGTCCTGAAGATGTCGGCTCCTTCCTCTGGGAAATGTGGGCCACTTATCCTCACCTGCTGAAAACAGATCCCATGCCCTTCCCAGGCCACAATCTGCCTAAGGCCCAAATAAGAAGAGACAAGTGCTTTAATTCCCAAGGGTGGAGTTGAAAACATAGCACAATTATTCCCAGGGCTCTTGGAAACGGGGAAGGACCCAAAGCCTCCCCAAGGAATGTCCTCCATCATTCGCAGCCTGGCAGGTTGGAAAGACGGGTGGGTGTTATTTCTGTGGCTTCCCATCTTCTCCCATCCTCCTTTTCTCCTTCTTCCACTTCCCAGATCCGTTTTCTTTTTCAGGAAGCGGGTAGGCAGGTCACACACAGATTTCATCTTGGAAAACCCCAAAACATTTACTGGATGATCCAGTCAAAGCAATTTTGGAACCTTTCAAGAATGCTCAGATGTTTCAAACAGGGGAAGTCTTGCAATGACTGGGACAAAGGACAAATGAAATGGGTGTTTGCGGGTCTGTAAATTGCCCAGAGAGTTTCTGCTGTTGGGCTTAAACATGTACACCGGTCCACCCGTGGCCTGCCCATGCCTTGATGGTATCATTTTGGTGGTGCTACAAAGCAGTGGGGGTCAAGCTATCCTCCAAAGCACCTGAGGGCAGGACAAGAAGTAACAGATGGAAACTAATCAAAGAGAGAAGCAACTTGGAATGGAGGAGAAATTTCCTGATAAGGGAGGACAACAAACCAGTGGAACAGCTTGCCACTAGAAGTTGTGGGAAGTTTTTAAGAAGAGAGTAGACAGCCATTTGTCTGAAATGGTATAGGATCTCCTGCTTGAACAGGGGGTTGGACTAGAAGACCTCCAAGGTCCCTTCCAAGTCTGTTGTCCCAAAGGTGCTTTTTCAAGAGGCAACTGGACTTTCTGGTTTTTCTTAGAAGACATTTCACTTCTCATCCAAGAAGTTTCTTCAGCTCTGAACCTCTTGGATGAGAAGGGAAACGTCTTCCATGCAAAACCAGAAAGTCCAGTTGCTTCTTTGAAAAGCACCTTTGGGGCAACCAGGACAGCCTGGGTGACTGAGGGTCCCCATAGACGCTTCCAAGTCTCTTACTCTGTTATTCTGAGCCTGGAGCAAAGGATTCAGAACAGGGCTGCACAGAGGGAGGAAAAGGGGGAGGTGGGGCCAAGCACGGTCCAAGTCTTGAATGATGCGGATTCAGAAGAAGTTCACGGTTAAAAACTCTTTGGAGAGAAACCCAACATATCATCATCACCGTAGGCCCCAAACTGGACTGCGAGGAGATTTTCCTTCTTTGTATTTGGAAATTTCTTCTACTTCCTTCAGTCTGCTCTACATTAAAGATGCAAGAGTGACTTTATCTTCTAGGTTCAGCATTGTGTGCATCACTAGGCAAGGAGTCCAATGGAAGACAGATCCTTAGCTCCCGTGTCTTACCAATAAAGGAAAATATTCGTAGCTCAGGGTTGAAACAAGAAGCGTAGAGTCTTTGGTGCTCTCTGAGTTGGGTGATTCTGTTGCAGAAGTTTCATTACCCAAACTAGGGAACATCATCAATGTTCAAGAAAACCACCAAGCTCAAAGAACACCAAGGACCCCCCCCCCAGTCCACCTCCTCTTCCTTGTCCTCTTCCTCCTCTTCCTTCTCCTCCTCCTCTTCTTCTTCTCCTCCTTCCTCCTCTTCCTTCTCTTCTTCCTCCTCCTCCTCCTCTCTACAAACCCTCCTCCCTTCTGGCATTGCAGATGTTCCCTAATTTGGGTAATGAAACGTCTTCAAGAAAACCACCCAGCTCAGAGAGCACCAAGGACCCCTCCTGTATCTTCATTCCTGTCTTTTGCTGACTTCTCACAAGACGCTAGAGACCAGGTTAAATTGGGACTGGGGATTTGTCAGTGTATTGTGGAAAATTGCTGTGACTTTCTGGATTTGCCAGGCCTGAGTTCTGTTTGATTCCGCCTGTAGATTCCAGCTGAAGAGGATAGTCGGTTTTCCAACAGATCCTGGCCAGGATACCTGGCTAACCACCAAAGGCATTTCCCAACCTTTGAGATCAACAACCCACATGGAATAACAGGGATCAAATAGACCTGGTATTTCTCCTTCCAAGACATGTTGAGCCTCTTGTTCAGGATGCCCGGAGGAATTGAGCTGTCACAAGACTTAAGAGGCAGATCTGAGAACGTTAGAAATGGGCCAGTAACTAACTTACCAGTCACAAGGCGGAGGGTGGGGGATGCACAGCTTACTTGGAAGGGAAAGTTTGGATTTTCCCCTTGCCCTGGGAATAGGGCCTCTTAACTTATTCCAGGAAGGCTCCTGAGTCACAAGAAGTCAGCACTGAGCAAATAGGTTTGCAAGTCACCCAAAGAATAAATGCTCCAAAGAACCCAACTGAGTAAGACGACAACACTGAGCAACCTGCCTGGAGATTCCTAAAATATCCTAACATATCTGACTGATTACCAGATCTGCTGGTAATAGAGTTTTTTTTTAAAAAAACCATGCAAAATTTCTTCCGAGGGAGTGGTGACAAAGGCAACTCCTCCTTTTCACGCTGAATTGAATTGAGTTGAGCCCTTTACCTGACCCCGTTGTGATTAGACACACAAAGGATTTGCCTCCAGTGCAGAATGATCAAATGATCAAAAGCTACACGTCTCCTTCAGCCTCAACCAGGGACGAATGAATCTGTCAAATTCAGTTTGGATGCTTCTCCCTCATTGCCGTCTTCATTCATAGCTCTTCCTCCATTTACATACTTTAAAAGCCACACAATGAAATAGATGCTTTTCACATGCTTTTCTCCCGAGATACGTTTTTCCTCTAATACAACACATTTGTGGTATATTTTACAAGCACATTAAAAAAAAAATCTTCTGGGCCCTTTCAACTTAGAGAGGGAAGAATTGAGTGTATCTCAAGAACCCCCTCCAATAACCATGTTGATGTGTTTGCTTCTTCCCACTGTATACGGTGCCCACGGTGCCCATGTTTTTTCCAACAGGAATCCAATCTGTAACTGGCATTCAGGAGAGCCCAGTGAGTGATCTGTAGTGGGCACCTTCCTCAGAGTTGGAGGTCCAATGACTCATTAACATCACGAATGCTACTACAGACTCCTTGGTGCTCTCTGAGCTTGGTGGTTTTCTTGCAGACATTTCATAACCCAACTAGGTAACATCATCAGTGCTAGAAGGGAATGGGGTTTGTGGTGGAGGAGGAGGAGGAGGAGGAGGAGGAGGAGGAGGAGGAGGAGGAGGAGGAGGAGGAGGAGGAGGAGGAGGAAGAAGAAGAAGAAGAAGAAGAAGAAGAAGAAGAAGAAGAAGAAGAAGAAGAAGAAGAAGAAGAAGAACAACAACAACAACAACAACAACAACAACAACAACAACAACAACAGCAACAACTGTGGGGTCCCTGGTGCTCTCTGAGCTTGGTAGTTTTTTTCCAGATGTTTCGCTACCCAACTAGGTAACATCATCAGTGCTAGAAGGGAATGGGGTTTGTGGTGGTGGTGGTGGTGGTGGAGGAGGAGGAGGAGGAGGAGGAGGAGGAGGAGGAGGAGGAGGAAGAAGAAGAAGAAGAGAAGAAGAAGAAGAAGAAGAAGAACAACAACAACAACAACAACAGCAACAACTGTGGGGTCCCTGGTGCTCTCTGAGGAGGAGGAGGAGGAGGAGGAGGAGGAGGAGGAGGAGGAGGAGGAGCTGTGAAATTCTTGATGCTTTCTAAAGTCGGTTGTTTACTTGCAGACATTTCATTTCCCAGCTAGGTAACATCATCAGTGCTGGAGGGGGTGGGTGTGCTCTCTGTATGGCTTGCCCTGGCAGTGTTGGTGGGTGTGGTCTTCCTTATCTAGGTTCAACCTAGATAAGCAGAGATTAAAACCAAGATGAATAGTAGACTAACAATCAAATAGTAAACAATTCGCCAATCAAGGAACTACCAACTCAGACAAACAATGAAACAGTAAATGACAACCTAATCAGGAGCCACAAACTCTGACAAGACCAGCCACTAGTGTGTAAACAGAGAGCACTGATGATGTTACCTAGGTAGGTAATAAAACTTCTGCAAGAAAACCACCAAGCTCAGAGAGCACCAGGGACCCCATGGTTGTCCTCCTCCTCCTCCTCCTCCTCCTCCTCCTCCTCCTCTCTTCCTCCTCCTCCTCCTCTCCCTTCTAGCACTGATGATGTTACCTAGTTGCGTCATGAAACATCTCCAAGAAAACCACCTTGCTCGGAGAGCAACAGGGACCCCTCATTTCAACCCCGAACTGCAAATATTGGTAAGAATGCATTGTTTTCTTCTTAAGATTGTTTTTAATTTATTTTCTTTCTTTTTTTTTTGAATAATTTTTTATTGTTTTTGTCTTTTTATCACATATTACACTCTTTATATCAACAGTTTGTACAATGTTACATCGTCGTATCTATGTATGTTTTCCTCTCTTTACCATATATTACAATCCTTATGTCATTTTATCTATACATTTTTATGATATTTAACATATTTACCTATTTTTATATACAGTTCTATGTTTATTTATGTATATTGTTTTCGGCTTAAATGTTTTTCTTATTATCCAACCATTCATACCACTTATTCCAAATTTCGTAGTATTCCGATTCTTCTTTGTCCTGTAATTTTTGAGTTAGTTTGTCCATCTCTGTTTTTAATTTATTTTCATGGCACCGAAATTTGCTGCAAGTTGGGATGCCATGCAAGATGAACAAAGAACAACTGACTGATTGATTGAATGAATGAATGAACGAACGAACGAACGAACGAATATTCTGTAAAACCCCTTGCACGTGAAGGACACGGCCTGCCTGCCTGAGTATGAGGCTCTTTCAGGGCCGTCCCACCGAGCCGAGGGGAACACAAAATCTGAAAAAGCAGCAGGGGCCCCTCCAGCCCCCCCCCCCTTCTGTGTTCTGCGTGCTCCAGTTTTAGTCTAATTCAAAACCTCCCAGAAGTCTGCATCTGTTCCTCATTGGAAGAGCTCTTCTTCTTCTCCTCCTTCACGGCACACCTTCCCTTCCACCCTTCCAAGGATGCCCCACCAGAAGTTTTCCACTGGACTTTTATTTTTCCACTGGGGGCCCCCTCCCTCCCTCCCTCCCTCCCTCCATCCCCCCCCCTTTTCCTAAAAAACACGATTTGAACTTTCGACTCCCCGTAAAATGGTTGGAGGGAATCCATAATAGATCCCGAGGGACTCATCCGTGTGTGTGTGTGTGTGTGTGTGTGTGTGTGTGTGTGTGTGTGTGTGTGTGTGATCCCATTCCCTTCCAACAGGGTTCTCAGTTCCCTAAGTAGCTCTTTGAGCTCTTTGACACCAGTAGCATAAAGATCAAGGGGAGGGGGGGCAGATTCCAAGCGGGGAGGGGGGCACATAAGAAACCTCACGTTTCTCGGAGAGTTTGCCTGGGCTGAGCCCCCTGCCTGCTCGGCTCAGAGTCCTCGGTGGCTGAGATGCAACCTGCAGGAGCCAGAACCAAGCGCAGCCTTGTTCCATTCAGCTCCTAATCGTAGTCATTCGACCACTCGACTTATGACCACGATCGAACCCCAAATTTCCCACTGCTCAGCAAGACGGTTGTTAAGTGGGTTTTGTGCTATTTATGCTCTTTCTTGCCAGAGTTGTTAAGTGAAGCATTGCAGTGGTTCAGTTACTCACCCGGTTGTTAAGCGAATCTGTCTTCCCCTTCAACTTCACTTGCCTGGAGGTCACAAAGGGGAATCATTTGACCTTGGGATACTGCAACCGTCACAAATATGGGTCCACTTCCGAGCAACTGATTGTTGATCATGTGTCCCTGGGGATGCTGCAAAGGTCGTAACTGTGAAAAACGGTCACAGGGTTGTTGTAAATTTGGACCGTCACTAAATGAACTGTTGTAAGTTGAGGACTACCTGTATTAGGACTTCTGCCCCCAAACTGCAGGATTGCTGACGTAGGTAAAATGAGGGCCCCAAGAACCTTCCTCCGTAGGGTGGTCCTTCCAGCCTCCTGCTCCAAAGGACCCTTGTAAATAGAATCTGTTGGGATCCCTCTTAAGAAGTATCAGACTCCCCCAACCACAACCTTCTTGTAAAAATAGACGGACGGATAACAATTCATAAGTCTGAAAACCTTTGAATAAGAAAACTCCACAAGTGTCCAGGGTCCTGCATTCCGTCATCTCTGGATGTAGATGTCAGAGAGCGCACAGCTTTACTGGGTGAGACAACCCAGGAGCAATAACCGCAAACGGAGGTTTGTAATAAATAGTGGTTTTATCTACCAAAGAATATGTACTGTACGTACACTTACTATAGGCAGAAGTCAAAAACAATCAGTAAATTACAGCAGGGAAAAACACGGGGGGTGGGAGAGAGAGACAGAGAGAGACAGAGACAGAGACAGAGAGATGCCCTAACAGGGCCTCTTATTATTATACAGGCTCTTAAAGGGATAACAGCCAAAAACCTTGCTGATTCATTCCCATCATTACATCAGTGCCTCATTGTAGCAGCTGATCAGCTCTTAAATAACTCCCTGACAGCAGAACTCCAAAGCAGAATAACAGAAGGGACTTTGTAGGTCATCTAGTCCAACTCCGCCCCCCCCCCCCCGCCGTCCAGGCAGGTGACCCAAAATATTCTCATCAGCACTGATGGTATTACCTAGTTGGGTAATGAAACATCTGCAAGAAAACAGCCAACACTCAGAGAACACCAAAGACACCAGAGTCTTTTCCTCTTCCTCCTCCTCCTCCTCCTCCTCCTCCTCCTCCTCCTCCTCCTCCTCCTCCTCCTCCTCTTCCTCCTCCTCCTCCTCTTCCTCCTCCTCCTCCTCCTCCTCCTCCTCTCTGCAAATCCTACTCCCTCCTAAGCACAGGTAAAGTTGCCTAGTTGGGTAATGAAACGTCTGTAAGAAAGCCACCAAGCTCAGAGTGCCCCAAGATTCTGCCCCCCCCCCAGTTCAACCCTGAGCTACAAATACTCCCCTCTGTTTGATTGAATTGTTGTGGGTCTCATCTCCTCCCTTTGATTCCTTCCCTGCAGGCGTCTCTGGGCTCAGAGGAGGGGGGGGCTCCTCAGTGGCTTGAGGGAGCTCCCCAAATCCTGGCCTTTCTCTCCGCTTGAACTGGATGGCAAGGACTTCCTTCAAATGGACCAAACCCTGAAAGTTTTAATCTCTAGGCATGAGATATTTTCAAATGTTTTCACCCCTTGGATCTCTCTGTCCCAATCTTTCATCCTTGCTCTTTTAATTCCTTAATTGGCATGACACTTTTTCTTTTTAAAAAATCTAATTAGGTGATTGCATTTTTCTGTTTTTGATCTGGAAGTTGCCTCCGGGGCCCTCTTAGAACCAGAAGAAAGTGGCTGAGGAATTTATCCCTTCTGTCATTCGCGAAAGGCTTCGGGTATTTTCTGTTCAGGCAGAAAAAGCCTTTTGAAGTGTGAGACACCGCAGAGGGAAACGGGTTTTCTGGATTTTCCACTCTGCTGAGCAATTCCATCGCTTAGACCCTCTAAGGCTCTCACTGGAGAAGTAGGCGGCTGCAAAGGGGAAAGGAGGACCAGGCAGGAGCGTGGGGAAAGCCCCCCCCCAGAAGAATGAAATATTTTGGGGAAATATTAAGAGGCAGAATATTATATTTCCCCAAAGGAGAAATGGAGGAAGGGGCTCTTAAAGGCAGAAAGCAGACTCAGTCTGTCTTAATAGCCTCCAGCAGATCTTTTGTGCCCATTCAGAAAGATTGGACCTCCCTATTCACAAAACAAAAGAACTTCAGATGCTTGGCCACTGACTCGTATTTATGACGGTTGAACCATCCCAGGGTTATGTGATGCCCTTTTGCGACCTTCCAACAACCAAAGTCAAGGGGGAAAGCCAGATTCACTTAATGACCGTGTTACTAACTTAACAAATGCAATGATTCACTTAGCAACTCTTGCAAAAAAGATCATAAAATGGGGAAATCTCACTCAACAACTGACTTGTTTAGCAATGGAAATTTTGGGCTCGATTGTGGTCATAAATCGAGGAGTGTGTGTGTGTATACATACACATACACACAAACACACACACACAAACACATATGCATATAGGCGCTACTTGATTTGTGATTTGTGATTCATGGTTTATATTATAGATGATACATATACCGTACTTTTTGGACTACAAGACGCACCTAAATTTACAGGAGGAAAACCCCCCCAAAAAGTTTTTCCCCTCCCAGGCCCCCAGAAGCCCTCTGCAGAGCTCTGTATGTCCTGTTTTCACCAAAAACATGCCCATTTTTGGCCCTTTGTGGGTATGGTGTGGCTTGGTGGGTGTGGCTTGGTGGGTGTGGCTTGGGGGGGGCGTGGCAGGGGAAGGATACTGCAAAATCCTCATTCCCTCCCGATCAATTGGGACACGGGAGGCAGAGAATAGATGGGGGCGGGGCCAGCCAGAAGTGGTATTTGCCGGTTCTCCAAACTACTCACAATTTCCACTACCGATTCTCCAGAAGTGGTCAGAAACTGCTGGGTTTCCCACCTCTGGCGCAGAGGGTTCAGAGGCCAAAACACCCGTATTCAGTCTATAAGATGCACCTAAATTTTCACCCACTTTTACGGGGAAAAGGCGCATCTTATACTGAGAAAAATACGGTACATACATAGACGCACACACACACATATGCACACATACCTACAGGTACTATTCAACATATATATATATATATATATATATATATATATATATATATATATATATATATATATATGCACTAATCTGAAAGCTGCCCCCACTTTGCACAGCTGCGTATCTTCTATCTGAAGAGTTCACTCTGAAGCCGAAGGATTTGGCCTCTCAGGCCACTCCATGTTCAAGAATTGAATTATTTGGGGTACTCGTTCATTGGATTTCACACTTCAGTTGATTTCTGCTGCCTCCAAAATCTTCCTTCGATGTTTGCTGGCAGAGGACGGCTTATCGGCCCCCCTCCCCAAATTCTGAACTCAGAGAATGCCTCCGGCCGAGGTCTCCAAACTCTCGTCCTCAAGGGAGAGTCCGACCGGTCTTCTCTAGCCAAGCAGGACCGGGCAGTGATGCTGCTGCTTGCAAAGGGGGAATCGGACTCTAAGAGGTTAATATTGTGTGATTCGGATCCCCAGCCTTGGGAAAGGAAGCATGGAGAGGAGGCAGAAAAGGAACAGAATGAGAAAATTCAAGTTCTGTTTCCAAATAAACTTGCTTCTCTGCCAGCATTCAGGTGATGAGACTCAGTAACCCTGACGAGACTCACCTGCTGGGGAGGGGGAGATTGCCAGAGATTAGCACCCCACAAGCATTTCCACACCAGGCCCCGAGCATTTGACCTCACCTCAATCCTGAGCCTCTCCTGTAATGCCTTGTTCCCCTCCTCCACGGCACATGGGTTTCCCAAGCCCATCCCCAAGTTGTGGGTCTCACAACAGCTTCCAGGCAGGGTGGCTGGCTTTGTGTCTGCAGCAGGAATGAGAAAAGGGCAGGTTCCCACCACGGAAGGAGCAATGTTCCCAGGGACCCCACATTTCCCCATGAACTTCTGTTGAAGCTGTTCCTTGAAGGCACGGGGACATAACAGAGTAAGTAACAGAGATGGAAGGGACCTTGGAGGTCTTCTAATCCAGCCCCCTGCTCAAGCAGGAGGCCCTCTAGCAGTTCAGACAAATGGTTGCCCAGTCTCTTCTTTAAAAACTCCAGTGTTGGAGCATTCACAACTTCTGGTGGGAAGCTGTTCCACTGTTTAATTGTTCTCACCATTGGAAAATTTCTTCTGAGTTCCAGACTGGATCTCTCCTTGAGTGGTTCCCATCC
Source organism: Natrix helvetica (assembly GCF_964273705.1). Taxonomy (NCBI): domain Eukaryota; kingdom Metazoa; phylum Chordata; class Lepidosauria; order Squamata; family Natricidae; genus Natrix; species Natrix helvetica. Next base: position 863,699 of record NC_138558.1, on the reverse strand, counting down.
GTTGCTTCTTGTTCTGCCTTTGGTCACCTGACCAAGGGAGTGCTATAACAGCCGTAAGTGCAAGGACCAGTCGTAACCAGAGGTGGCTTTCTACCGGTTTGGACCAGTTCAACATGTAGTGGAAATCACGGGTGCCCCCCCCCTGGCTCTACGACATCCCATTTAGGCCCTTTTTTCACCCAAAGCACATGCGCGGAAGGCTGCGTGCAGTCACATTTGTGAACCAGTAGGGAAGGTCGTAAGTCACTGGTCATAAATCACTTTTTTTCAGTGTTGTTATAACTTCAAATAGCTGCTAAATGAATGTTTGCAAGTCAAGGACCATCTCTAGGGCAGGAAACCGGCAAGACCTCTGGAGGCACAAAGATCTCCCGATCTCTTGGCCTTGTGCACATTCATCTCGTAGGACCCTTGGTGCTCTCTGAGCGTGGCTGTTTCCTTGCAGACTTTCATTATCCAACTAGGTAACAGCATCCGTATTATTAGTAATGGGAAGATGCTGAGGGCAGAGAAGAGCCACCAAGAGGATCAGGGGCCTGGAAGGGAAACTCTGCGAAGGAGAGCGAAAGGAACGGGAGGAGGGAGAGGGAGACGGAGACGGAGGGCAGAGGGGCTGCTGATTTATTCTCCAAAAGCTCCGGAGGGCAGGACAAGAAGCCAGAAGCCATGGGGGGATTTCCTGAGGGTGAGAAGAATTCATCACCTGAACGGCCTCCCTCCCTCCCGAAGTTGGGAGAAATGCTGCAGCTGTTGCAGAAGAGATGGGACAAGCATCTGTCCAGGGATGGAATGAAAACTTCTGCTTTGGGGAGGGGGGTGGATTAGAAGACCTCTGAGGTCTGCCCGAATCCATCTTTTCTTTCGGATCTTTGGCTGGCCACACTTTCAAATTATTCTACTGTGCATTTTCAATTGTATGTGAGATTGTAAGGAGTTAGATGCTGTGTAGCCATAACAAAATTCTTTCTAGAAAGCCAAGGTCATCCTTTGTCTCTGCACCTGACAGGAACTGGATGGGTGGAAGCTGCCAGTAGGGCAGTGGGAGATTGGACCATGGGATGGACTTGTGGGTGGGGGAGGAAAGATCTAGTACTTTCAGCTGGGGGTGGGGAAAACCGGGAAGCTTTCAGATTCGGGTTTTCCCAGATGTGCCAACGTGGCTCTCTTAATAAATCGGGACTTTGAGCAATACTTTGCCTCGGACTCTGGTTTACTTTCGGATGCTATTTGGAACCCTGACACTAGGACCAGGGCAACCATGCTCAGAGACCACCAAGGACCCCCCCCCCATTCAAAACGGAGCTCCAAATGTATATTCATCTTATGCTCAGCCTGGCTCTATGAGCAAACGCCTGCCCCAAATGCAGAAGATGTATTTGATTCTTTCAGCTGTGGTGGCCCAGTGGTTAAAGTTCAGCATTGCAGGCCAATTCTGCCCAAACCAGGAGTTCGGTCCTGACTGGCTCAAGATTGACTCAGCCTTCCGAGGTGGGTCAAATGTGGGCCCAGGTGGTTGGGGGCCATAGACTCTGTAAACAACTGTGAAGCGGTATGTAAGCCTAATGTCATGCTAGTGCTATTCAGAGGGGGCTTCCTGAGGTATGTAAGTCAGCATCTTTCCACTCTTGGGGGGTTCATCAAGACCTCTGTCCTGGCGTATGGGCACGTAGACGACCAAGAGGGATGCTTGGTACCCAACGGAGGTCCTGGGGGAGGGGAGGGGGCCTAGGAAAACAACACACAGGCACATCCTAGGTGGCAAAATAACAAAACAAAAACCAAGCAACCAACCTCTAACCTTCCACCTCCTTTCCTGCCTCGCTGCCCTTCTTCCTCCCCTCCGGCGCACCTGATGTTCTAAGGGCTTACGGAGCCCTTCCAAATCAGGGCGGGGGTGTGTGAGGTGGGGGGGAGCGAATAAGGAGTATCTATGTAATTTACCAGCCTGTTTTAATTAAGCCCCTGAGGCAAAGAATCTGAAAACAAGTATAATTTGTTGCAAGGAGGGGGGAAAGGAGAAAAGGAAGAGCGAAATACACCTCCGGAGTTTCTGTATTGACGACTTGAGGGCCAAGAATGTAGGGTGTGCCATCCCTTTGCTGCTCCTGCCATTGCCAACCTGTGAAGTCACCCAACATCAAAGAGGCTCTCAAGGTATCTACCAAGAGGTATTTCCTCATCACTGTTTATTTGGGAAAGGGAGATGCAGGAGCAGGGCAGCCTTTGCGTCCTCCGTGTCCTGAGGCTGGAAGTCCTGAGGCTCCCCCTCGCAGGAGCTTCCATCCATGGCTTCTTGTTTCTGCCTTCAGGTGCTTTGGAGTACAGGTTGGCTTCTTCTTCTTCTTTGTGGGAGCCCCTCAGGTTTTGGGAGACTGCTACCATGTCAACCCTAGTCCTTCTCTTCATTAGACTAGACCAGTCTTCTCCAAACTTGGCAACTTCAAGACCTGTGTGGATTTCAACCATCATGGCTGAGTGAGGAATTCTGGGAGTTGACGTCCACAAGTCTTAAAACGGCCAAGTTTGGAGACCTCTGGAGTAGACATTCCCAGTTCCTGCAACTGTTTTTCATATTTTCCAGCCTCCATCCCTCGAATCATCCTGGTTGCCCTTCTCAGGACTCTTTCTAGAGTCTCAACGCATTTTTATATGGTGGCCACCAAAACTGGATGCTGGATTCTAGGTGTGGTCTTACTAAAGTAATATATAGCAGTAGCAATACTTCACACAGTCTTGAAACAATCCCTCTGTTGATGCAGGTTAGGACTGTGTTGGCTTTTTCCCCGTCTTGGTTTTAGGAGACCCCAAGCGCACCGAGGGTCTAGGAAGGTGACCCTCTGCAAGCAACTTCCCCCCCACCCCGTCCCCACAATTCCTGAGAGAAAGACTTTTTGGCCTTCCAGGGATCAGGGATATTCTTCTGTCTCTCCCCTCCGAGGTTCTCCACCAGCTGAAAGCAGAACCTGGCAAGATCTGGACTTACAGACGGTCCTTAACTTACAACACTTTGTTTAGTGAAAAATTGAAGTTATAACGGCGCTGAAAAAAGTGACCATTTTCACACTTGTGACTGTTGCAGGCTCCCCATGGGCAGGTGATCAAAATTCAGACTTGCATTTATGATGGTTTCATTGTCCTGGGAATCATGTGGTCCCTTTTTGCGACCTTCCTATGAGCAAAGTCAATGGGGAAGCCAGATTCCCTTAACAACTGAAGAACTGCAGGGATTCCCTTATCAACTGTAGCAAGAAAGGTTGGAAAACGGGACAGATTCATTTAACGAATGTTTCACTTAACAACAGACTCAATTATGGATGTAAGTCGAGAATGACTTGTACTTCCTAACAGGGAGGACAATTAATCAGCGGAATAGAAGTTGTGGGGGCTCCTTCACTGGAAGTTTTTAAGAAGAGACTGGACAACCATGTGTCTGAAATGGTAGAGGGTCTCCTGCCTGAGCAGGAGGTTGGACTAGAAGACCTCTAAGGTCCCTTCCAGCTCTATTCTGATTCTGATTCTAATCCATTCACGCCACCACCCAGCCATCACCTGCTGAAGCCAATACAGGTGTGAATGATGTACCTCTCACAGGGAGAGGAAGGCCCATGAACAATCCTGTGGATCTTGTTCAGCTTGACAATTGACCTCAAAAAGGCCTATTGTGCTTGTTGTCTATGATTTAATAATAATAATAATAATAATAATAATAATAATAATAATAATAATAATAATAATAATAATAATAATAATAGCAGCTATCATTTGAGTCAGAGGCTTAATTGGAGTTCCTCAAAACTCCAATTAAGGATCTTGACAAACTTGAACATTGGGCACTATCTAATAAAATGAAATTCAATGGTGAAAAGAGTAAGGTTCTACATTTAGGCAACAAAAACGGAATGCACAGGTACAGTATAGGTGATACCTTGCTCAGTAGTAGTAACTGTGAAAGGGATCTTGGAGTCCTAGTGGACAACCATTTAAATAGGAGCCAGCCGTGTGCAGCACCTGCCAAAAAAGCCAACACAGTCCTAGGCTGCATCAACAGAGGGATAGAATCAAGATCACGTGAAGGGTTAATACCACTTTATAATGCCTTGGTAAGGCCACACTTGGAATATTTGCATTCAGTTCTGATCGCCACGATGTAGAAAAGATGTGGAGACTCTAGAAAGAGTGCAGAGAAGAGCAAGAAAGATGATTAGGGGACTGGAGCCTAAAACATATGAAGAACGGTTGCAGGAACTGGGTATGTTTAGCTTAAGAGAAAGAAGGACATGGGGAGACATGATAGCATTGTTCCAATATCTCAGGGGTTGCCACAAAGAAGAGGGAGTCAAACTATTCTCCAAGGCACCTGAGAGTAGAACAAGAAGCAACGGGTGGAAACTAATCAAGGAGAGAAGCAACTTAGAACTGAGGAGAAACTTCCTGGCAGTGAGAACAATTAATCCGTGGAACAGAAATTGCCTCCAGAAGTTGTGAATGCCCCAACACTGGAAGTCTTTAAGAAGATGTTGGATAGCTGTTTGTCTGAAACGGTATAGGGTTTCCTGCCTAGGCAGGGGGTTGGACTAGAAGGCCTCCAAGGTCCCTTCCAACTCTCCTATTGTATTGTATTGTATTGCATTATTATTGTTGTAAAACGGAGACTCTCAAGCAGAAGCCTGCAAGAGCTGGTGGCAGACGGATTCTTGCTTGTGCTCCCAAAGAGAAAGCAGGAGAGAGAAGGGCTTCTGATGCAACTGAGGAATGGGAGCTGCACCCCTTGTTTTCTGTGTCTCACATCAGAAGGAGCAGGACTTTGATCCCGGAGGTGTCACCGCCCACTGTGGCCTCTCGGCTGCCTTCCGTCCCCCTTGTTTTCTACCCCAGCCCCTTTGAGCCTTTCTCCCTACGACTCTGAGCAGCACATTTTACTTATTCTTTATTTCAGGTAATTTATGTAGCCCAACAGAGAAGGAGGGGGCTGGATGGAGTCACCAAAGCAGCTTCAAGGGACTGCAGGGGATGGTAGAGGACAGGAGGGCCTGGAGGAACGTGGTCCACGGGGTCGCGATGGGTCAGACACAACTTCGCAACTAACAACAACAACAACAACTTGCTCAGAGTGACTGTAGGCAGCTTACAGGCAATAAAAACACAATGTAGAATATAAATAAAAAAATAAGAATAAAATAAGAATAAATCATAATAAGCCTCACCCAGCCAGCCCCTCGGCTCCATCCTACTTGGGGTTCCCACATCTTCAGGGCCTTCGGAAAGAGGGACAGAGTGGGGGACAGTCTAATTTCTAGAGAGATGCAGTTCCAGAGGGAAGGAGCCACCACAGAGAAGCAAAAATATGAATGCCAAATATTCCCTCTGCCTTCTTTGAGGCTGTCCTCAGGAGTTCCCCATTCAGCCCTATTAACAGATATGTTTGTACTCACCATTTTACCTAACCTGCATCTGTTTGCAAGGCATAAAGCTGTTTTCCAAATCAACTCCACTTGGGTATCGCTTCCATTAATATCTGCATTTGCGTGCAAGCTTTTCTCCAGCACACACCCTGCAGCCTTGCAAAATCCAGAAAAGTGCAAAGTTGAGGTGGGGTTTAAATGTATCAAATGAAATAAATCTGCCTTTAAAATGTTGTATCTCTCAGCAAGATATTTCTTCAGTCGTTTGAATATTTCAAAGTTTGCCTCCTTTTTTTTGCCAGGAAAGAGGAAAGGAGGAAGGAGGGAAGGGAAGGGAAAGAAGGAAAGGAAGGAAAGATAAGGAAGGATAAGGAAAGAGGGAAAGGGGAAAGGGGGAAAAGGAAAGGAAAGGAAAAAGAGGGAAGGTGAAGGATTAACCTAAACTTCCAAAATCTTTTGCATTTTCCCTATTGAGTTGTGTAAAAGCACTACAGAATTTTGAACTGTGTGATTCTTCATCTGAATAGTTTTAGTGAGTGATGTGTGGAGAACAACTTCCTGAGTGTACACCATGCCCATCAGTAAAGTCCCAGAGAAAACAGCATTGGTAAGGTGGGCAAGCGTATGTTTTTATGAGCTTCCTCTATGCCGGACGCAGCAGCCCTTACCTTCCTTCTCTGCTTTTGGGAACATTTTCTTTCTCTGGTTTTTTTTTAACAGCAACAGGAGCGCCACAAAGAGGGGCCGGGGATGGGCAGATGACCACCCGCTTTCAGGAATCGGTTATTGCAGCTTTGCGAGGGTCCCTCCCTCCCCTTCTGGAGGGAAATCTGGAAGAGCTGGGTTAAGGGAACGCTCCCCTCCTGTGCCGCCCCACCCCACCCTCTCACCTTTTCTGTGAAAAAGGCATTCGACCTGATTCACGGGAGCAGCAACACATTGCAATAATTCACAGCTTTGATTCAGAGGAGCCAGAAAGCCTGATGGGAAGGGCAGGGCAGGGAGGGAGGCAGGGGGGGTGGGAGGCAGCTCAGAAGAAGGATGGATTGCTACTTGGGTCTAATAATTGGGGAGGGGGATTTTCTGGGAAGCTCATGGGCCCCAGCAGTTTCATATGGCCCGGTCATGTCTCGAAAACCCCTCCGTGTTGCTGCTCTTATCTCCAATGTTTGATGAAAAAATCCATCCATCCATTTATCTGTTTATCTTTTTCTTTATCCATCCATCCATCCATCCATCATTTTGCCCAACCATATCATTTATGTCCATTTGTCTATCAAACAATCTGTTTATCTATTTATCTATCAGTTGATCTTTTTACCTATTCATGCATCTATTTATCCATCCATCAATCATCTGTCTAAACTTCTATCATTTTTGTCTATTTGTGTATTAGTCGATCTATTTGTCTATCGATTGATTTAGATAGTCACTATCTATCTATCCATCCATTTATTTGTTTCATTATTTATCTATCTATCCATCAATCAATTCTATCATCTATCATTTATGCCTGTTTGTCTATTAATTGATCAATCTACTTATTCATCCATCTGTTGTTGATCTGTTTTTCTGTCTGTCTATGTATGTATGTATGTATGTATGTATGTATCTATCTATCTATCTATCTATCTATCTATCTATCTATCTATCTATCTATCTATCTATCTAGCCTGCTAGCTAGCTAGCTAGCTATCCATCCATCTATTCATCATTCCAGCCATCCAAATATCTATCATTTATGTCTGCCTGTCTGTCTAGGAAGAGGGGGGAGGGGCATTTCTCACCCTCCCACTTGATGCAGCTCCTGAAAAGCCTCTTATATCCAAGAGGGAAAGTTCTGTTTGCTTTTCCTCCTTTCCAGGATGCTGAACTGGATTCTTGGTCCTTTTTTACTCATTTCCTCTTCTTGTCAGTTTCAATCGTTTCCCTCCCTCCATCGCTTGCCCAACAGCTGCCCAGTTTCACTTCTCCTGCTCTGAGGACCCAGTGAGTTGCATCATCCTGGCAGAATCTGCTGGACAAGGGGGTGGTAGAAGGGAGGGGGGCATTCTCTACCCTTTATTGAGTCTCTATTTTATGGCCTTTAAAGCTTTGGGGCAGCCCAAAGGGGAGGGGGTGGCAGACCCACCAGCCTAGAGTGCCCCATTGGACAGCCATCTATTATTCCTGCTGTCCTGCCTGGAGGGCGGCTGCTCTCCCCTCTGGCTGGACATAATGGTCTGAAGGGGGAGTGGCGGCCAAGCCAGCATCCTCCTCCTCTCGCTAGTCAATCACCAGTCAGGCAACCTTCTTTGAAAGTGACTCAGGTTGGAGGCAAAAGAGGGCAACAAGTTCACCCAATTTCCTTCCAGCATCTTCCTGTTCCAGGAAAGGAGGGTGAGGAACATCAAGCATCCCTTAATCAGCTTTATCTGCAGGCTTCCTTCGAATTTTGAGCTCATCATCCATCAATCTTCCATCCGTTTGGTAGAACAACCAGTTAATTTCTAGCCCTGGCCCAATGACCAAGTCAGTTTCATCCATCTCAAAGAGGCAGAGAGCCCTGGGGAGGCTGCAGGAAGCCACAAAGAGACAGTCCGTTGCTGGGTTTTTTCCCTCCCACCTGCAAGACAAAATCTACAGCTGTCTGATTTTTGAAGGCAGAACAGCCTTCCTTGACTTCAGGTTCCCCCTGTGTCTTATGTCCCATAACCTCCAGCCAGCATGGGCTTTGTAACCAAAAGGGCTTCTATACTTCCATGTCAGCATCGAAGGGCTTCCGTGGTGAAAAGATTAGCCAGTGATTGCCGGTGGGGAGGGGCTATTTGGCTCTCCTTTCCTGTCGCCATTAATAAGCCCACCAAAGTGGTACTTATTTATCTATTTGCATTTGCTTTTAAACTGCTTGGTTGGCAGGATCTGGAGTGAATGATGAGAGCTCACCCCATCACACAGCAGCACTCGGGCATCGAACGTTAGCTTGGAAATTGTCAACCCAGCATCTTAACCACGTGATCCACCAGCTAGGACTGATTGGATTAACCCAGCTGCATGCTGTCCTCCTGCGTAACCCTTCCTGGTGGTCCAGTACTTCCTACTCATCCCTCGGTGCGATCACCCATCAACAGGCACATAGAGATAAACAACACCCAGGAGGACCCCATGTGGTGTCTTCTGTCTTGGCCTGTCTTGAATTGGTTACTCTTCGATTTGGAAGAACCCTGGGGCTGATAGAGCTCTTGAAGGTCTACTAGTCCAACCCTCCTCTAAGGAGGGTTCAGATCATTCAAGCAAAACAATCGTCCAGATGAAACAGACCATACACCGCCTACAGTGACCTAAACATAGTTCACAAAATTGTCTGCTACAGCATCCTCAGCTTCAACCTCAATAATACACAGGCAAACCATAGATACAAACCCAAGGTCAACCGCTCCAAACTCAATTGCAGAAAATACGACTTCTGCAACAGGGTGGTCAATGCCAGGAATGCTGTACCCGACTCCGTTGTTACATCCTGAAACCTCCACAGCTTCAACCTTAAACTGTCTACCGTTGACCTCACCCCCTTCCTAAGAGGTCCGTAAAGGGGGCGTGCATAAGCGCACCAGTGTGCCTACCATCCCTGTCCTATGGTCCCCATTTATTTGTCCCCATTTCCTTCATTCATGTTCATGTTTATACTTATGCCTGTTATCTTGTACATATTTGACAAACTAAACAAATAAAATAAAAATAAATAAACATATCCAGAAGATGGGAAAGAATTTGATTCCACTCCCCAAGAAGCCCTGTTTAAAAGAACATTTCCTTTAGCATTTTTCTACCATTTTATCTGGAGAATCGCACGGGCTGTATCTTGACCCAGCTGGGATTTAATTTAATTTAATTTAATTTAATGCTTCTAGACCGCCCCCTCTCCCGAAAGGGACTCAGGGCGGTGTACAGTTCATACAAAATATAACAAGATACAATAAAATTAAATATGTACAGTTGACAGTTGACATGGAGGAGGTTAAAATGCCGTTAAAAGAACTGTACAAAGCAGATATAAAATAAATTCAAACCCCTAAAAACAAATACAGTAAATTAAAAAACCCCTAAAATAACCAGATATAGTACGTTTGCCAGGAGGGACAGTTGAATTATGCCAGGCCTGCTAATCGGAACAGGTGAGTCTTCAATTTTTGCCAGAAGGAGCGGAGGTCAGAAGTGGTTCTAATGTCGGGGGGGAGGTCATTCCAGAGGGTTGGGCCCATCACAGAGAAGGCCCTACTCCTCGGTGTCGCCCGTTGGTATTGCCTAGTGGACGGCACCAGGAGAAGTCCCTCCCTGTGTGAGCGAATTGGCCGCAGGGATGTATGTGGGAGGATGCGATCCCGCAAGTAACTAGGTCCCGTGCCATGGAGCGCTTTAAAGATGGTAATCAGCACCTTGAAACGCACCCGGAAAACCACAGGTAGCCAATGCAGCTCAGGATAAAGGGCCAAGCCTTATGCTGAGGGACCAAGCCTCTGCAGTGAACCTGCCAAAGGTCTGTCTCTCAAAACTCCTGAAGACACACACACACCCCATTGATGGCATATTTCCCTCTCCACTCCCAGGCCTGGAAAAAAGGGGCAGGCCCAAAGAAGAGCTCCAAAGCAAGGCAGCCTTCCAGGTGTGGTGGACCTTTGCCAGAAGATCCGGTGATACCAAATGGAGTTTTGCAATCCACCAAGTAGGAGGACACTTGACCGGAGTGTCTGCTTTGACTATTGCAACATGCATTCCAGCCGACAGGTGTCATTTTTGGTTGCTGGGAGATTTACACATGGATCAAAAGTTGGTAACAGGTCATCCGTTGCTGAAGAGATGATGTCATGGAATGCCTCTAAAACTCTTAAGTCTTCAGGAGAAAGTTGTGGTCAGTCCTGCCCCAACTTGGTCCCTTAAGCAAGAATGACTCTCGACTCCACTCAGTGTGAAAGGTTTACTTTACTAAAGGTCAAGTGGATTACAACATTGCAAAGCCGGAACTGAGGTTGTGCGCCAAATTTTCCTGTGTCCCTTTCCACTGTTGATCACCTGTTGTCCAATCATATTCAAATAAAATGTTTTGGAAACGGTCTTGTCAACTGTAGAGTAGGCAGTGTGGCGGTGTATCCCTTTCCAAGCTGTCTGACCTTGAGGTTGTGTCTCTAGAAGGTGTGATGAGTTGTTACCTGCCCTTCCCCCCTTCCCATCCAGCTCCTTCCCCTCTGGCAGTCAGAGAATGCGAAGCACATGTGTCAAATGCGGTTCTGACAGTTGCCTGTAGTAGGACATGAAACTATGGCATGCCACCTTTGCTACTGTGCATAAAGATGGATATTTTCTCTCTCTCCCTTTTGTACGCATGCTCAGAACTATAGTGTGGATAAGAGGTTGTACTTTTCAGCCCGAGATGCAGTTGAGGGGGACTCCCACATGCTCCACAAGCAGGGAGCCCAGGAATGAGTGAGAAGAAGACACTTGATTGTCCTCACATAAGGTTGGATAAGGTTGGAAGGGCTGAGATCACAGGATTCTTGACCTTCTGGCCAAGCACACAAAGCTAAGAAAACATCAGTATCCAGGTTCCAAATAGGATCCGAAAGTAAATCAGAGTCCGAGGCAAAGGATTCCTCAGAGTTCCAATTGATGAAGAGAGCCATGTTGGCACATCTGGAAAAAACCGAATCTGAAAGTTCCCCCCCCCCCCCGTTTAAAGTTCAAGATCTTGCCCCCACACCCACAAGTCCATCACACAGTCCAATTTTCCACTGCCACGCTGGCAGTCCCACCCATCCAGCTCAGGTCAGGTGCAGAGATGCAAAGGATGACCTTGGCTTTCCAGAAAGGATTTTGTTACGGCTACATCGCATCTCACTCCGTACCATCCCCCCCCTCCCGTTTTCCCACCATAGAAAATGCATCGTAGAATAATGGAAAGTGTGGCAGGCCTGAGGTCCAAAGGAAAACGTGGCTGCAGGACTGACCATCAGAAGGAGTATCTCCAAAGGCTTCCTGCCCATTTCTGGGGCTAAAGGGGTGGAGAAGTAGGGGTTTAAGTGTGGGGGAAGGAACAGAGGCACATTGTTCACAAGCATGCCCTTGAGCCCACCACCCTGACCCCAAATGTGGGTGCTGCAAAGAGGCAGAACTGCAGGCTGAATATGATGGACAGGTTGTAGGGTGGCTTCACCTCTGGAACAGCCCTTTGGTTGACCTGGAGTTGAGATGGACAACTAGGTAACATCAACAGAGAAAGGAGGACCATCACAGCACAGGGGTCCCCATTCCTAAACTTCCTAGACAAGGCAACAATGATAAGAGGCATTGAAGGCCACTGAGATGTCAAGAAGAACCAAGGTGGGTTCACAACCTCTGTCCCATCTAGCAGAGGCCATCAGCAAGCATGATTGATGTTGCCTCCAGACTATTCCCCACTCCGAAACCTGACAGAGATGAGCTATGAACATCTGTTCCTTCTCGGGCCTTCGGATACATTGCTCCGTTACCTTCTCAGCAACTTTCCCTAAAAGGAAGACTGGCCAAACATTATCCAGGACTTTGGGGCCTGACAAAGACTTCTTGAGGAAAGAGAGCACCATCCCTTCCTCCAAGGCAACCAGCTCCAAAGACATCATGGACGCTACTTTATAGATCCAATCACTTCTCAGTTCCTGGCGGGTTTCCATCAGGAAGGGAAGGTGGCTGGAGTCACAATCTTCAAGGATCTTGTCCACTTCCTCTCGAGCGACAGGTTCAAACTCATCCCAGCTAACCACCCAAGACCTTGCCTCATTCACTTTGTCAGGACTTGCTCTGTTGGAATCCAGCTCCAGGTGGATCTGCGTGACTCTACTCAGAGAGTTTCACCACACCGATCGACATGGCGTAACCCCTAATATGGGCTTTTGTTCCAGGTCACGATTCCCACTTCACCTCCCCAGCAGTGCTCTAGTCATTTCTTCTGGTGCTTCATCTCCCAGAAGACACCCCAAATCTGCTTTGGATCTTCTTGAGTCCCCATCTTTCCTGGGCTATGATGGAAAACAGTTGCTTCATGGTCAGGGGCCTCTCCAAAGGACCCCCACCACCATATAATAGAAGCCATGCCCTTTTCTACATGTGCTTCATATGTGGTCCATGTTAAAAAAAGGGATTAGGCTTCATTTTCATTCCCCTTCCACGGATGCCCTTCTTCAGGCCTTAGTTATAAGCGCCAACACTCTGGCTGCTACTCATTGTTGTAAATGCTTAAGAAACCTGTGAAAAGGATTGTGGGGTAGATACTTGTCATTCAGTGTTTTTATCAGATGGTGAAAGGGGAGCAAACTCACAGCAGGCCCAGTAACACCCATTTATCAGAGGAAAGAGAATAGCGAGGAGGAGGAAGTACCGGTGAAGAAAAGAAGAAGAGGAGGAAGAGGAGGAAGAAGAAGGAGGAGGCGGAGGAGGAGGAGGAGAAGGAGGAGGAAGAAGAAGAAGAAAAGAAAGAGGAGGAGGAGGAGGAAATCTGACATTCCCCTGGAGATCTCTATAATCTACTCTTCATGAAAGATGGGTGTTTATATGATCATCGGTTCTGTGTTGTCTATAAATATGTTGCAACAAGTTCAGGTAATTATTGACTGCAGTGCTCTCTGTTCCTGGCTGTTATGGTTCTGTTTACATGGTCTTTGTCAACTGTTATCTCCCCAAGGACATAAACGTGGCATATGATTCCTTGGAACAATGAGATCCAAAGAACACCTGTGGGACCTGATTCCAATATTTCTGCTGAGAAATTGGAAGGTCCTACAGCTATGAACCCCTAGACGGCTTTTGCAGAAGGTTGTCAGGTGAGGGAGTTGCCTTTGGAGGCTGCCTTTCTCACAAACAGTTCCAGGAAATAGTCTGGAAAGCTTGTCTGGACGGCATGATTTTTGGGAAAGTGCAGCATCTCCTCCTGTAGTATTACTCTTATCGGGAAAGATGACTCCTAATACCAGCTGGATTCATCAGAAACGCCTGGCCTTCTCAGAAATGTTGGATGGGTTAACAAAGACAATTCAGCCCCAGATGTTGACATATCACTCAACTTTTCTGAGAAGGCAGCTTCTGATGAATCCAACAGACCTAGCCATGTTAAAAGAGTAAAAAGGCCCTAAGGTCAATCAAGGAGAATGTTGGTAGCTGCTCGGGGTTGAAATGAGGGGTCCTTGGTCCTCTCTCAACACTGCTGATGTTGCCTGTTTTGGCTAATGAGACATCTGCAAGAAAACAGCCAAACTCAGAGATCACCCAGGACCCCTCATGTCATGAGTTAATTTCTCCTCCAAGCAAATGACGCAAGTCTTCTTCCCATAGAAAATATGACCAAGGGGAGGTGATCTGTCAGCCATCTGCTGGCAAGGAAGGTCACCCAGGAGCAATTTGCTTGGAGTGGATCCAAGATGGTCTTTATTCCCATCTCTGGAACAGAGGTCTCTTTTCTGATCAGGGAGGGGGAGAAACGTCTTCCTCTTTCTGCAGGGCATGGATCACAGGTGGGTTGCTCCGGGTTTGGTCCAGATCAGCCGAACTGGTAGTTGTGGCTATGGGAGGCTGCACCCACCCACCTGGACGATTCTGCGCCTGTGCAGAAGTGTTGCATGCGAGCATGAGTGAACCAGTAGTGCCAGGATTTGAAACCCACCACTGGTGTGGATGCCCCTTTCCTGACATCCCAAGAGTCCCGTGAAGAAGGACATCTTTTTGAACCCTCTGCAGAGCTTCCCAAAGCAGCACCTCCAGCCCAATGGAGATGGCCACCCATGGGATTACAGGGACCAAGTTGGAGCTTTGGGAATCATCCCTGTGAGTTTCAGATATGGATCACCAGTAGGTGAAGAGAAAAATGTTCCACTTCCTTTCAAAAGATTTTTCTTGGTTCCCTGGCCCAGTGTGATTAAGCTGCCCAAGGTTGCATGACACAAAACGTCAGTCTGGGAAGCCCCTTGAGATCCGTTCTTCAGACAGAAGCCACCAGGAGAGGGCAGCCCATGTGTTCTGGATGAAGAGTTGGAGGTCCTTCCTGCAGGCTTGTTCCTTGGAGAGCTCCCTGCCTAGAATCTCAGATCCCCCTTTCTCTCCCCCGCCCCTCCCCCCATGCTTCACCTCAGCCTTTTGGCCTTTTTTGAAGCCCCTCAGTTCTTCTCTCTTTTCCAACATCGCCCTGGGGCCAGAAATTCCGAGAGAGAGTGAGGGAGAAGAGAAGACCCACAAGTGAGACGACCTCGGACCTTGATGTTGAGCCTTTAAGGTGGTGGGGGAATGAGTCCCTTCTTCTGGTGACATGAATCCAGAGAGAGGCCTGGTTTGTGACAGCCAATGTCCATTTGAAACACGCAGATCTTCTCACGGAAAGGAACAGTTCAAAGAAATTGAGCCCTGGTCTTTTCAGCCGTCTCTGGAGTTGAACCAAGAAGGGACAACCTGCTCTGGACATTTTGCCTCTCTTTGGGAGGCCACAGAGCAGAACAGCCTTTGCTTCACTTTAGGCAGTCAGCCAGGGAGGAATACGGGATAAACCTTTATGTATTTGAGTGTTTTTATCATCTGCACAACGCAATTTCTTCAAGTGGAGATGAGCTGCCCACTGTCCCAACGCTGGCTAACTCTTCTTCGGCTCTTTGCAACCTCTTCTTCAATGCCCTGGACTTTATACCTGGTGCAAACTGTAGCTGCCAGTACTGATAGGAGAGAATTTGATTCCTGATGTCTCCAGTTGAAGGGACATGGATGGAGGAGGAGGAGGAGGAGGAGGAGGAGGAGGAGGAGGAGGAGGAGGAGGAGGGCATTATCCATTTGGTCATGTCCAATTCTGGGTGATTCTATGGGCCATTGCTAAGCAAGACAGTTGTTACGTGAATTTTGCTCCATTTAAGACGTTTCTTGCCACAGTTGTTCAATGAATCAATGCAGCTGTTCACTTAACAACCGGGATGTTCAGTGGATCTGGTTTCCTCCTTGATTTGCTTCTCAGAAGGTCGCAAAAGGGGACCATGTGACCCCCAGGATACCGCCATAAACACATGACAGTTGCCAAATGCCTGACTTTTGACCGCCTGGCTGAGGGGAGGCTGCAACGGTCATTAAGTGTGAAAAATGGCCATCGGTCACTTTTGGCCATTGTAAATCTCAGCGGTCACTAAACGAAGGCTTGCAAGTCAGAGGGAAGCTCTGGTGAATCCTTCTGGTCCTTCCCAATGCCCTTCCATAAGTGTCCTCCACAGATGCCGTCTTTTCTTCCCTGGGTGGGTGAGGTTTTCATCACCTGCAAGAGACCACCAAGACTTAGCCTCGGGGGGGGGGGTCCATTTTCCTCTCTTCTCCCAACTGCCAAATGCTGGATTTAACTGCCTGAAGTGAGCAAACCAGATTCCTGCTGGTGTAATTGGCCCGTGCCGAGATGCCCTGGAGCTGGGCGTAGGCACTTTCTGCACCCATAACATTCAGTTGTTGCTTCTTGCCTCGCTAAGAGTGGCAAAAGGCCTCGTGTTGGTTTCCCTGGCAACCAGCACAGGATTGCAGTGTAGTCCGAGAGCCTGAGACCCAGATGGGGGGTCAGCTCAAACATCTGGCTTTGCAATGTGTCCCATCTCTTTTGCTGCCTACCACTGTGAAACGGGCTGCCCGTTGGGATTGAAAGGATGGTCTGGTTGGGCCAGTGACCTACAAGAGAAGCAACATGTGGCCTTTCTCTTCTAATGAAGGAGAATATTTGTACTGCAGGATTGAAATAACGGGTCCTGGGTGCCCTCTGAGCTTGATTGTTCCCTTGCAGACGTTTCATGGCCCAACTAGGTAACATCATCCGTGCTAGAAGGGAGGTAGTTTGTGGAGAGGAGGAGGACCATAGGGTCCTTGGTGTTTTTCTTGCAGACGTTTCATAACCCAAACTAGGTAACGTCATCAGAGGGGGTTTGCTCACCGAACACTGAGCTCTGATCATCTTTTCTAGTTTGGGTCATAAAACTTCTGCAAGATCAGAACCCAACTCAGAGAGCACCAGGGACCCCTCATTTCTATTCCCCCCCCCTGGTTGCCCTCCCCAAGGAGGCTTCAGAATGCTGATGTCCAGGGGTGACTTTTCTCTAGTCCAGTTCTCCCCAGTTGGACTACAGTTCCCATTGGTGAAGTCCCTCTGGCTTCTGAGGTCACGAAGCCTTCTCCTTCTGCTGACACATGGGACCTGTGTGCTAGAGGTGGACACCAAAAGGCAAATCTCTTCCTGCATCTTTCTGAGTGGCGCAATGGTTAAAGGATTGTAGGCAAACTCTGCCCACAGCCAAGAGTTCAATCCTGACCAGCTCAAAGTTGACTCAGCCTTCCATCCTTCTGAGGTTGGTAATGTGAGGACCCGAGGGTTGAGGGCAATATGCCCCTGCCCCAAACTATGCCTGGCTGCCCCATAGCCTTCAGCTCGTCCTTGGCAGCTCCCAGCTAGGATGCTTTCCAGATCTTCTAGGAACTTGGCAGAGACAGAAGGCTGCATACATATCTCTGACTTTCGCATCACCCTGTTCCATTAGCTGTTAGGATAAAAAAAAAACGTCAACTTTTAATTCAAGTCTTTCATTCACCTGCCCGAAGGCCACCCACTCCACCCCACCCACCCACCCACCCCACCCCTTCCTTGCCCCAGAACCCCAGGGGAGGGGGGCACTTTTGGACATCCTCCAACAAATGGGAGTCAAAGCATCTGTTTGGCACAGCCCCAAAAGAATTGCCTGCAGCCCCCTCCCATGGAAAGTGCCTTGCTCACAACCCGGGTTGCATGTTCTAAATTAAGAGATGTTAAAATGTGTAACACCGATTCATCCTTCCAGAGGTTGTGGGTGCGCTATCACCGGACGTTTATTTAACAATCATTTCTCTGGAATGACATAGGGCGAACCTACCGCATGTCTGCCAGAGGGTGCACCAAGAGCCCTCTCTGTGGGCTATGTGGGCGACCGGGCACAGTCGCCAGGTGCTGTGGTTTCCAGCACACACATGTGCACTGGCAGCTGGTCTTCATGTGTGTCAGAGCACCAGAGACCCAGAGACCAGCTGGCTGCGCGCGCATGTTCACCGGCCAGCAGCTCTTTGGGTTTCCAGAACTTGGCCGCACATGAAGACCAGCTGGCCGGCATCCATGTACATGCTGGAACCAATGACCAAGTGGCATGCACGGGCCAGAAACCCGAAGACCAGGTGGCCAATGCTCTGGCGCACGAATGCACACATTCCAGTTTGGGCCCTCCCCTGCTGGCTGGGGAATTCTGGGAGTTGAAGTTCCAAGTCTTAAAGTTCCAAGATTGGACGTCTCTGATATTGGGTCTCCTGATTAAGGAGTGGGTTGGACTAGAAGACCTCCAAGGTCCCTTCCAACTCTGCTATTCTGTATTCTGGTATTAAATTTCAAATGCTCTTTATGATTTATTATTATTGCAACGTTTGCAGTGTGTTCAGACCAAATATTTTGCTCAACAGTTTTTTAAAAATGAAATAGCTTCATAAATCACTGAGAATTTTTTTTCCTTTTGAAATAAATCTCCATGCTATGTTACCCAGAAGTACTATTCTGTAGTACCCACATTTCTATTCTGTGTTTGGGGAAATAATTGGCTTTGCTTTATTTATCTATCGGAATCTGGACAGGTCAGGATTCCACCTTCTGAGCCAACAGCCAGGTCTGATGAAGTTTTTTCTAAGGCTTCAACGTAAAGTGAAGGACTGAAGTTTAGATGGAATAGAAAATGACCAGAAGAGACGCAGATGGAATATTCACTGTGGAAGGTACCATGGACAGCGGTGGTTCAAAGTGACCTTCGCTGCTTCTGCTGAAATCAGCTGCCCAAATCCGGTTCCCCTGGCTTGGTCAGGTTTCAGCCTCCCAAATGTCAAACATTGATGGAGGCCATGGCTATCCCAAAGGTGCTTTCCCAAAAGGCAACTGGACTTTTTCCTTGAAAACGTCCCAGGCCGCATCCAAGAACCTTCTTCAGTTCTGACTGAATGGTGGCCAGGTGACTACAAAGAATATATCCACCGGTATATAAAAGAATATGAATATTTCCATTTCCTCCCATTCATTCAGAACTGAAGAAGCTTCTTTGATGAGAACTGAAATGTTTTCAAGTGAAAAAACCTGGCCAATGCAAAGAGGAGGAGGAGGGGAGGGGGGAGGGAGGGAGGAGGAGGGAGAAAGAAGGAAGAAAGGAAGGAAAGAAGGAAGGAAGGAAGGAAGGAAGGAAGAAACACAGAAAGACAGAAAGAAAAAGAAAGAATGGGGCTTAAAAGAATGTTATTGTTATTGTTATTGTTTCCCTGGCCCCGCAGTGATGGGGTGGATCAACCTTGGAGACTGAGCCCCTACAGGCCACCCAGGAAGCCTTTGGAGAAATGCAGATTTGGTTATTGACTTCCAGTCATAAATTAATGCAGCAACAGCAGCAGGAAACCCCTTGGGGCTCCGTGCTTGGCCTTTCCATCCGCAGAGCACCCAGAGACCGTCTCTGGCCCTCCAGTGGCTGTGGGGAGTGGCCAGGCCCTTCAGAGCCCCGCCCTGGCTGGGATGGAGAGCTACCCTGGGGGTCCTTCCAAGGAGGAGCAAAGAAAAGTGTTAGATATTAGCATATATCGTGGCAAGTCTCCCCTCTGGTCCGCTGCTACAGCGGGAAACAGGTATCGTTCTGATTGGTCGAGGGGCGTACCCGATCCCTATAAAAGGGGACCCCTCCGACCACAGAGCAAGCTGGATCACTACTACTACTACTAATAAAGAGCTGTTAAGTCACTTCGTGTCCGCAGTCTGTCTCTCGTTGCCCAGATCCAACATTGGCGACGAGGGTGGGATCGAGAGGCAGATAGGACGAAGAACGCTACCTCCAGAATCTCCGGATTTGATCCAGCCCAGGAATTCGGCAGAAATTCCGGCCGCCATATCAGATCACCGCAGCGCGGCAAATTCAAACAGAGAAGATGGCGATGCATGCTCCCCCCGCTCCATTCGACCCAGCGAACGATGAATGGGAAGCCTTCATGATTCGTTTCGAGTGTTTCCTCGAAGCGAACGAATACACGGGGATCACAGACGCCAGGAAGAAAAACATCTTCCTCGGCTACTGCGGAAAAGAAGTTTTCAACACGGCAAGAGACCTCACCGCGCCTACTCCAATACAGGCAGTATCGTGGACGGCGTTGCAACAGGCCCTGCAAACTCATTACGCGCCAAAACCTTCCCGCATGTCTGCCGCAAGGAATTCAACATGAGGAACCAGAAGGCGGGAGAATCCATCAATCAATATGTTGCAGCCCTACGAAAAGCAGCAACTCACTGCGAGTTCAGGGATCTGGACGAACATATCTTCGCGCAGCTCATCTGTGGGTTAAGAGACATTTCACTACAAAAAAAGCTGTTGGCAAACCCGAATTTAACCCTACAGATAGCGCTAAACGAAGCAAGAGCGTCAGAGTCAGCAGAGAAATCATCGGTGACCATACAACGAGGGGCCAACGTAAATCAGCCAGCACCAAGGCAAACCAGAGTACACTACGAGGACACAAGCCCCGACTACGAGAATCCCGAGTTCGAGGACAGTCACCTGATGCAGAGCAGTCACTTGAGGCCTGGGGGGAGACCCGGATTCCGTTTGCCGCCCTGCGCAAGCTGCGGAGGGAATCACCCCAGGTCTACTTGTAGGTTCAGGAACGTTGTTTGTTCGCACTGCAACAAACTTGGGCACATCGCACGAGTGTGCCGGAGCGGAGTCCCTGCCTCACGGCAGCCACCCATGTACCGCCAACAGAAGCCCAACCCAGGGGCTTGGCGAAATCAAAAAGGACGCCCCCACACCACGAAATCAGACCGAGTTGCAGGCCTTCCTCGGACTACTTAACTTCTACAGCGTTTTTCTGAGGCAGAAGGCGACCGTTGCTGAGCCATTACACCGTCTACTCCAGAGGAACGCACCATGGAAATGGGGACGATCCGAAGCTGCAGCTTTCGCCGGGGTAAAGCGCCTGCTCACCACGGACTCACTGCTTGTCCAATACAGCCAGACCCTACCGCTGGTATTGACCTGCGACGCATCACCCTTCGGAGTTGGAGCAGTCCTCAGCCACAGGATGCCCGACGGAAAAGAAGCGCCCATCGCCTTCTACTCCAGGACTCTTTCATCGGCCGAAAGGAATTACAGCCAAATGGATAGGGAAGCGCTGGCTGCTGTAGCTGGAGTAAAACGTTTCCACGAATACCTCTACGGCTGCGATTTTGAACTAATTACAGATCACAAACCGTTGTTGGGACTTTTGGCGGGAAACCGCCCCACTCCGGTCTCCCTTTCTCCACGCATGACCAGGTGGACTGTTTTCCTGGCTGCGTACTCATACAAATTGATTCATCGACCGGGCTCCACTCTCGGACACGCAGACGCACTCAGCCATTGCCCATTACCTGACATTCTGCCAGACCCCACTCCAGAAGTACCGGTATTGCTCATTGACTGTTTGGACTCTGGACCGGTTTCTTCATACGACGTTGCAAGGTTCTCCTCTAAAGACAATTTAATAAAGCAAGTTCAAACTTGGGTTTGGAGGGGGTGGCCGAAGGGAAACGTGGGCCCGGAATTCAAAGCGTTTTGGTCAAAACAGGACGAACTCTCAGTGTTGCAAGGTTGTTTATTGTGGGGGGATCGAGTTGTTATTCCGTATGCTTTACGTAGAAATGTATTAGATGCTTTACATGTGGGTCATCCGGGGATTGTTAGGATGAAGGCGTTAGCAAGAAGTTATGTTTGGTGGCCAAACATGGACAAAGAAATAGAGGAGTGGGTGGCCACTTGCGACCCATGCCAGGAATCGAGACCAGCACCCCCGGAAGCGCCCGCCACAGAATGGGAGAAACCTAAAGCACCCTGGTCACGAATACACATCGACTTCGCAGGGCCATTCCAAGGTCAGACTTTCCTTATAGTTGTGGATGCATACTCAAAATGGCTAGAAGTAGTCCTAATGACTTCAACCACGGCAGAGGCAGTCATTAAGGTTCTACGGCGACTTTTCGCCACCCAAGGCCTGCCCGACCTCCTGGTCTCCGATAACGGGCCCCAGTTCACGGCCATGCAATTTGAGACATATCTAGCAGGTCAGGGAATTCGGCACGCCCTCGTCGCGCCATTCCATCCGGCATCAAATGGACAGGCGGAGAGAATGGTACGATTCGCAAAAGAGGCCCTCGCTAGGATGGGTCCAGGTGATTGGCAAACACGCATTGATCATTACCTTTTAATTCAGCATATCACCCCAAGTGCAACGACGGGTAGGAGCCCCGCTGAACTACTCATGGGCCGCCGTCTATGGTCTCACCTGGACCGTCTTCACCCAAATTACTCTGCCACAGCTCCCCCAGACTCCACAAGCAAAATTCGGTCTTTTAGCATAGGGGATTCAGTATACGCCCACAACTATGCAGGGGGAACATTGTGGATGCCGGCAAAGGTCATTCGCATCACAGGTCCACAATCGTATCTGCTGGAACTGGAAGATGGGCGGAACTGGAAAAGGCACATCGATCAACTTCGGGGTCGCCTAGCGCACTCAGACCTTCGAAATGAAGACAAGATTTTCCTGCCTACAGAAAGTCAGCCACGCGAGAGCCCCATCATAGAAAACTACGACACCTGCGAACCAAGCTCGGAACAAGAAAGCACGCACGAAGCAGAGCAACCCCCAGGCAACGCAACCGAGCAGACTCCGGAACGCCCTAGCAACGAGGGCACGAAACCTCCCGAACGTGGAACGGGAAAAGCATCCGATCCGGAAACCATTTCTGACCAACCAGAACCACGACGTTCCTCCCGAGTAAGGCAACCCCCAACATACCTAAAAGACTATGTTACCTACCGCAACGTTCCGTCTAGGAGGGGAGGGGTGTTAGATATTAGCATATATCGTGGCAAGTCTCCCCTCTGGTCCGCTGCTACAGTGGGAAACAGGTATCGTTCTGATTGGTCGAGGGGCGTACCCGATCCCTATAAAAGGGGACCCCTCCGACCACAGAGCAAGCTGGATCACTACTACTACTACTAATAAAGAGCTGTTAAGTCACTTCGTGTCCACAGTCTGTCTCTCGTTGCCCAGATCCAACAAAAAGGGAGCTGGACGTGCGTTGCTGGAGCTTTGGGCCAAGGAGGTAATAACTGGCAACCGTCATCCTGGGTGACCCAGCAGACCAGATTATCCAGCCTGGCCTTTCCCAGCCAGCACCTGCACACCCGTCTCCATAGCTCCTCCTCAGCAAAAAACATGGGGAACATGGGAGATGCAAACAAAACCATCTGCAGGGCAGCAGATCTCTGCGGAGATAGTCTCCGTTTTCCAGGTGGTGGTTTTCCAAAAGGCAAATGGAATTTCTTGAGTGGTTTTTTTCCCCCTTGAAAACGTTTTGCTTCTAAAAGCACCTAACTGAGGGATGCTAACAGGACAGGGAAGTTATTTGGTGGACAGGAAAGCTCTGGGAAGGCCACCCGGAGAGTCCCCCAAGCCCCCTTCTCCGTTTCTAGCCATGCCTCACCAGGAAGGGAGAAAGGCCCAGGCCTTCCGGTCCTACTTCTGCCAGCGTCCCTCCAACATCTCAGAGGCTGGAGGGACGAAGGAGCCTCCACTGGTGCCCAGCACTTCAGCTGCTGCAGGGGGGGGGCATTTTGCAACCCTCGGCCCGCCTGGGTGGCTTTGGCAGGGCTCGGTCCAGCTCCAGGCAGGCGGAGGCCGGGCGAGGCTCCCGAAGGTTGCCAAGGAAGAGTCAGGGTTAGGGCAGCCATGGATCAATCGCAGGGTGACTCACTCAGCAGGGCAGACGGGGATGAAAGGCAGGGATCCAGACCAGGGTTCAAATCCAGAGCCGGGCCTGGGAAGGGTCTGCAGCAAGGGGCATAGGAATGAAGTCCCCATCGGGCCTCCCATCACGCTCCCCCTCTTTCTCCCAGACATCCCGGCAAACTTTTATCTTTTTAAATTAAAAATAGCATTTACTTTTAAACTTTCCTCTCTCCCCAGAGCAGTGATGGCTGACCTTCTCATCACTGTGTGCCGAAAGCACCCATGCGCCCATAAGGCAATGCATGTGTGACACACACACACCCGCGTGGAACCCCACACATGCCCCTGTGCCCCCTCTGGTACCCCCCAGCCACCCTGTGGATGCACATGTGCCACCTGCGCATGCACGGCAGAGGCCCCCAAACCCAGTTGGCCGGCGGGAAGTGCGCACGTATGCGCCGAGGAGCTGAGCTGCAGTGAGGGCTTGCGTGCCCATAGAGAGGGCTCATCCCGGCCCTGGAGGAAACTCTGCATTTCCACACCAGTTCAATGTATTGTTTTGAGCGAGTCCTTGCTTCTGTTCTCTGTCTTTTGTTCAGTTTGAAAATGCACAAAAGCTACCAACTATTCTTAAAAACAACAGCAAAGAAGACGAATTCCCTGCTCTGCCCTCCCCCTGAAAAACTGCTCCCTCTTTTCCTCCCCAAGGGGAGTGGGGAACCAGGCCCTCTGCAGGGAAGGAGCAGAGTTCAGGGCTTCCAGGAAATCTTGTCGGAAAACAGTTGGAAAAACGGATCACTCGAAAGAGACTTTGTCGAAACCCACAATCTTTCCCCGATCAGCGTCTTCTGCTTGAGGGGCTGGATGGCTTCACAGGCATATTTCTTTCCCACAACACAAAATCCCGTTTCAGCAAAATGTTCAGGAAACCTCTCCTGTCTCAGGTAGGATGGGGTCTTGGAGGCGTCTCCCTGAGCTTCAGACATTCTTACTTCTGGTGTCCATCTCCATTGAGGCCACCTGGTTTCCCAGGACTACTAGCCACCCCCACCCCCGGAGGAAGACCTGAAGCCTGGCAGGTTGTGAGAAAAGGCCCAAAGCCTTCCAGATGGGCCTCTCCAGACCAGGTACCATTTTGAGCAGATCCTGGCTAGATTCATGCAGGTATAGAAACTAACAGAAAAGCAGAGTTGGAAGGGGCCTTGGAGGTCTTCTAGTCCAACCTCCTGCTCAAGCAGAAAGCCCTGTTCCATTCCAGTCTTTTCTTGAAAACCTCCAGTGTTGGAGCCTCCACAACTTCTGGAGGAAAGTCGTTCCACTGGTTAATTGTCCTCACTGTCAGGAAATGTTAGAAATGAAGGCAAATCTGCCTGTCCCAGGAGAATGTGGCAGGATCCCACCTGGGTCGGTCACCAGGGCCAGAGGTTTGGGCTTCTGAGGTTTTGGAGCCCATCCGCAGGAAGCTTCTCTCTCCCGAGAGCTCCTTCCGCTGAAGGGTTCCCTGAGGGGGGATCCAGTCCAGAAGACGAAACCTCTGGTCCTGATGACCGACCCAGGTTGGATCCTGCGGCTTCTCTGTAGTTCTGGGCTGGTTTCCTCCTTGATTAGTTTCCACCCCTTGCTTCTGGTCCAGCCTTCAGGTGCTTTGAGACACGCCGTACAGTGGAGGTGCGAAGAGACACCTCAGTGCAACGCAGCCCAGGAGGTCTGTTGCTTCACCCCCAGTTCAGAGAGAAGTCAGGTTCCCAAATTACAAAAGCGTGTTTATGTGGAGACGTTGCACAACCTCCTGCACCCACACACCCCATCTTGAACTCCGGCACCCGCACTCTCTCGCCAGCCCTGTCCTGTCATGCCAACCTTCCTTTCCCACAGGCTGAGAGCAGGAGAGCCACCTGCCAGGGCTGGGAGGACCCTCCCGCAGCTCCAGTGACGTGCGGTGAGGTTTACAGCTGGTGAGGCTGGTGATGTCATCAGGAAGGTGGGGAATGGGACCACGTGTGCTGGAGGCTGAGGCTGCCTCAGTCTTCAGCACACGTGATCCCATTCCCCGCCTTCCTGAGCGTGTTCCGCCGGCTCGCACTCCGCAGTCCTCGAAAGCGACTGGGGAATGACGAGAACCTTCCTGCCTCTGCTGGACGTCCAGCAGAGACAGGAAGGTTCTCGTCGTTCCCCAGTCACTTTCGTGGCTTCGTCATCCGGGAGCGCCGACAACATTTCTGCCTCCGCAGCTCCCGGGCGCGGACAGACGGAGGTAGCCAGAGTGACGCCGAGACAGTCCGGCGGGCGAGCGACCGAGGACCTCCATCGCTCGCTCGTTCGCTCTTTCGTCTGCCCGGACCGCCTCAGCATCGCTCTGGCTACATCCGTCCGGCCACGCCCGGGAGCTGCGGAGGCAGAAATGTTGTCGGCGCTCCCGGATGACGAAGCCACGAAAGCGACTGGGGAACGACGAGAAACTTCCCCCAGTCGCTTTTGTGGCTTCGTCATCCGGGAGCGCCGACAACATTTCTGCCTCCGCAGCTCCCGGGCGCGGCCGGGCGGATGTATATAATATCATAATATTATATATATATAGTATATAATATTATATACTATTATTTCATGAAGAGAGGTGAGGCTCTGCCTCCCTTGCCTCCCCTGACCGCACGTCCCTGGGCAAAGGTGGCAAAAGGTTGGGAGACTCCGAGGAGAAGGCAGGGCTTGTGTGAGCAGGCACGGCTTTTCCTACATGCTCACCTGTGTGTCCGTGCGCCTCCAACCTTCCCTTCCCACACCTCCTGGGCAGAACCGTTCCAGAGCGAGGTGCCGTTCTCTGGTAGCTGGAAGGCAAAGGTGGGGAAGATCTTCAGACCAAGAGGAAGGACGGGTGAAGATGGGGAAACACAGCTAATTTGCACATTTGCACTAGCCCAATTAACACAGCCCACATCTGGTAATCCTAATCTTGTGGTTTAGAACATCAACTCAATTTCCTGAAAAAGGTTTGTTGGTTTGTTTGTTTTATTGGATTTATGTGCTAGTTTTAGAGAAAGAATTAACTAGGTGAAATTCCATAGCTTTCCCCTCTGATGCTCACCAGTCTACGATCACAAAACTGTACGTCTAAGAAGGACAGGACAGGACAGGACAGGACAACAGAACAGAATGGAACAACAGAGCTAGAAGGGACTTTGGAAGTCTTCTACTCCAGAATTTGTGAGTTGGACTAGAAGCCCCCCCCCCAAGGTCCCTCCCAACTCTGTTATTCTGTATAATGCCCATGTCATCAGTCCTTGTTTCTTGGTCCGCCTCTTGTAAGTGACTCTCACGGGCTCATTTGGAATGAAGATTACTTCTGCTGATCCCAAATAATTTTATCTTGGGATGTGCGACCTGAGGACTGGGTGAGGGGTGTGTTAAATATGTGTGAGTAACCTTGAAATTCAGGTGCAAAATTATACAAAACAGGTGCCGTCCTGGAGGGTTAATCTGGAGAAAATGAAATTAATTAATAACTTCAGATATGTAAAAGCTCCACAATCTTCCCTCTAAACAGCCAGGAGAGCTCCTATTGCTCTCCCTAAAGGGAATCCGGAGAAGTAAAACAGGAAATATATGAAGAATAGGAAACATGAAGAATTGGAGTATGCCTACTGTAGTGAAAAGAAGGACCAATGAGTCATTTTTCAAAATCTGAGGCATTCATTATGAGACTAAAAGAGACTTGGACATAATTGAACATTAGAGTAATGACTTCTACTGTAGGAGGAGGAGTGGCAGGACCTGGGGGAGGCGGAGTGAAAAGGGGAATAAGTCTAGAATCGCTTTGTAGCCACAAGCAAACTAAGCCCAGCCTTCCTTGAACTTTGTTGACCCTTGCCTAACTCTAATGTGTCAACTGTTAGTTAAGAAGGTCCCTGTGCAGAGGCCTTTTTGCAATGTCAGTTGAATTGAACCTCCTCATGGGTGGACAAGGCTGGCTCAGGAATTCTGGGAGTTGGAGTCCACAAGCCATAAAGGAGCCACGGTTCCTCATCCCTGCAATACATTATCTTATTTATTTAGATTACTTTTCCAGATTCCTCTTTGGATGCAAAAGCTGGGTCCTATTCCCCCCCCCCTCCAGCTCTTGCCGGCCACCCTCTAGCTAATCTTCCTATCTGGATGAATTATTTCTGTTGATGGTCCATTTATCATGTTTGTTCTCCCTCTGATGAGCTTCCAAGAAGAAAAGAAAATCAGATCCAGACAACTTTGACCGAAAAGCATCCACGATTCATAATTCCTTGTTATTGCTAAAATGCACTCAATCAGAGTTGAACCATGCTGGCCACCCGCCTCTCCTGCATTCCCTGGCCACCTTTCCTGGCTTCTTCAGAACTCTTTCAACCAATTTCCAAAATTCCCCCCTTCTTCTTCTGCAGGCATCACTCAGGGTTGGGTGGGAGGAAAAGCTGGGGGCTGTTTAAGTTGACTGCTCCTAAGGAGACCCTCCGTTCTTCCTTGTGAGACGCCAACACTGGGCTTGAACATAAACATTGTGGTCTGGGACCATCCCAGGTAGACGAGGCAGAATCCAAAGCCCCAAACATCTGGTAGTCTCCTTCCTCAAAGACGCTCCTCACCCACATCAAGCTCTCCATGGCTTTGGGGAAGAGGTTTGTTTAATCCTCAATAGCAGCAAACCAGCAGGCAAGGAGGCTCTCCATAACCAGGAGGGACAGAAGGATTCACCTGTGGTGTTGATACCCCTTTACAAGGCCTTGGTGAGGCCACATTTGGAATACGGCATCCACTTTTGGTCGCCACGATATAAAAATGATGTGCAGAGAAGAGCAACAAAGAGGATTAGGGGGCTGGAGGTTAAAACATACAAGGAACACTTACAGGAACTGGGTACAGCTAGTCTAGTGAAAAGAAGGACTAGGGGTGACAGGATAGCAGCCTTCCAATATTTGAGGGGCTGCCACGCAGACGAGGGGATCAACTGATGTCCCAAAGCACTAAAAGGCAAGAAGAGAAACAATGAGGGGTGAAATGCTACCGGTTCGGACTGCTTCGAAAAAATGCTATCGGTTTGGGTGAACTGGCATTTCCGACGATCAGCTGTGACGCACATCGGATTTCCTGCTTTCTAGCTAATCTAAATTGCGTGGCACAGCAGATTCCTCCCCCACCCTCGCTGTTCTACTTACCTTGTCAGGCGCGCTCGGTGGAAGGCTCTGCCCACCCAGACGTCATTGCATCATGTTTTTGACACTCTGCGCGCGCACACTCACATTTGCAAACTGGCAGCAAAGGTAAGTTGATTTCACCCCTGGAAACAAAGGATGGAAACTAATCAAGGAGCGAAGCAACCTAGAACTAAGAAGAAATTTCCTGACAGTTAGAACTATTAATCAGCGGAACTACTTGCCTCCAGAAGTTGTAGGTGCTCCAACACTGGAGGTTTTTAAGAAGAGCCTGGACAACCGTTTCTTTGAAATGGCATAAAGTTTCCTGCTTGAGCAGAGGGTTGGACTAGAAGACCTCCAAGGTCCCATCCAAGACTGTTATTCCGTATGGAGTCACAAAACCTTGATTTAACTTGTGTAACTCACAGTTACATGATGTGGTAATGAAAGGAGATCTACAAAAGTTATCCAGAGGAGAAAGTAAAGAAGGAATTATGCAGGAAAAGAAGTAATGTATTTAACCAAAGGCAGGAAGGATGAAAAGGATGAGTGACAGCATGGCAGATATCAAGGGAAAACAAATACAATATTGTTCATCCTTAGATTATTATTTTTTCTTCACTCAGCATACTGCTAATGTGTTGGATTTCATCTCCCAGAATTCCAAAGGGCACCTGGAAGATGAAGCTCACACCAACGAGAAAGATATCCTGTCCCAGAAGGTGCAAGCTTTCAACACAGGCCTTCCAAAGTGGGTTTGATTTAACCATGTTTACAAACAAATCTTATTGTGTGGAGATGAACCTCATTACGGGCTTCTAGTGGAAAGAAGGACCAGAGGAGGCATCAGAGCATCTCCCAATACTTGAGGGGCTGCCCCAGAGAAGAAGGAGACAAGCTATTTTCCAAGGCACCCGAAGGCCAGACAAGAAGCAAAGGATAGAAACTAACCAAGGTGAGAAGCAATCTGGAAACAATCTGACAGTGAGAACCATCAACCGATGGAAGAGAAGTTGCCTTCAGAAGTTGTGGGAGCTTCATCCCTTGCAAGAAGAAGCTTGCAAGAAGAGACTGGACAGGAATGGTGCAGGGCCTTAATACATAAACAATACCTTCAATTGCCCCTTCAAAGTTATACCAAATTTTCATTTCTTATTTTCTCCATTGATATTTTTTACCATAAACAACATAGAACTTCTAATTCAATTTACACATAGTATAAAGATGAAAATAATAGAAGAGAATAATTTGCCTGAAAGTGAAAACAAAACTATGTTGTAAAATGGACTGTATAAATGAGAGGGTGCAAAAGAAAAGACCCAGACAATAATATGGATAATTTGTATTTAAAAAAATAAAAAAATCTTGAATTAGAAAAAAAAGGAATGGCAGGGGGTTGGACTAGATGACCTACGAGGTCCTTTCCAACTCTGTTGTTCTGTCCTGGTCTTCTTTCAGAAAAGTGGAGCTTGTAGCTAAGGGGTCTCCTTGGTTTCCACCAATGCCAATTCTGGGAGTTTTCAGGGCTGGCAAGAAGAGTCCAGACGGAGCAATCAAGCAACAGGCAGGATAAAAATATTTGTCTTTCGCGCAAACTGGCCCCCGATCAAGTCCCACATCACATGAAAGGGAGCAACGAGAAACAATCTGAAAACAAGTCGATTTAAATTTGCTTGTGGTTCAGACGGCAAACTCAGTTGCTGCTGCTGGCCCTCCAGAAAACTCTGGAAGGCAGATTAAATAACACCAGATCTTCTGGGAAGGGGTGGACCAGAGGAGGACAGACTCCTCTGGAGTTTCTGGAAGGAACAACAAGAGCTGTGAACTTCTCAAACCACGTAAACAGCCCACCCTCCCAGGACCTCACAAGCAGTGGAAGCAGGCAAGGGCAAAGGGCGCCACCAGGAAGACCGGAGGTGTTAGATCTGGGCAACGAGAGACAGACTGCGGACACGAAGTGACTTAACAGCTCTTTATTAGTAGTAGTAGTGATCCAGCTTGCTCTGTGGTCGGAGGGTTCCCCTTTTATAGGGATCGGGTACGCCCCTCGACCAATCAGAACGATACCTGTTTCCCGCTGTAGCAGCGGACCAGAGGGGAGACTTGCCTCGATATATGCTAATATCTAACACCCCTCCCCTCCTAGACGGAACGTTGCAGTAGGTAACATAGTCTTTTAGGTATGTTGGGGGTTGCCTTACTCGGGAGGAACGTCGTGGTTCTGGTTGGTCAGAAATGGTTTCCGGATCGGATGCTTTTCCCGTTCCACGTTCGGGAGGTTTTGTGCCCTCGTTTCTAGGGCGTTCCGGAGACTGCTCGGTTGCGTTGCCTGGGGGTTGCTCTGCTTCGTGCGTGCTTTCTTGTTCCGAGCTTGGTTCGCAGGTGTCGTAGTTTTCTATGATGGGGCTCTCGCGTGGCTGACTTTCTGTAGGCAGGAAAATCTCGTCTTCGTTTCGAAGGTCTGAGTGCGCTAGACGACCCCGAAGTTGATCGATGTGCCTTTTCCAGTTCCGCCCATCTTCCAGTTCCAGCAGATACGATCGTGGACCCGTGATGCCAATGACCTTTGCCGGCATCCACAATGTTCCCCCTGCATAGTTGTGGGCGTATACTGAATCCCCTATGCTAAAAGACCGAATTTTGCTTGTGGAGTCTGGGGGAGCTGTGGCAGAGTAATTTGGGTGAAGACGGTCCAGGTGAGACCGTAGACGGCAGCCCATGAGTAGTTCAGCAGGGCTCCTACCCGTCGTTGCACTTGGGGTGATATGCTGAATTAAAAGGTAATGATCAATGCGTGTTTGCCAATCACCTGGACCCATCCTAGCGAGGGCCTCTTTTGCGAATCGTACCATTCTCTCTGCTTGTCCATTTGATGCCGGATGGAATGGCGCGACGAGGGCGTGCCGAATTCCCTGACCTGCTAGATATGTCTCAAATTGCATGGCCGTGAACTGGGGCCCGTTATCGGAGACCAGGAGGTCGGGCAGGCCATGGGTGGCGAAAAGTCGCCGTAGAACCTTAATGACTGCCTCTGCCGTGGTTGAAGTCATTAGGACTACTTCTAGCCATTTTGAGTATGCATCCACAACTATAAGGAAAGTCTGACCTTGGAATGGCCCTGCGAAGTCGATGTGTATTCGCGAACAAGGTGCTTTAGGTTTCTCCCATTCTGTGGCGGGCGCTTCCGGGGGTGCTGGTCTCGATTCCTGGCATGGGTCGCAAGTGGCCACCCACTCCTCTATTTCTTTGTCCATGTTTGGCCACCAAACATAACTTCTTGCTAACGCCTTCATCCTAACAATCCCCAGATGACCCACATGTAAAGCATCTAATACATTTCTACGTAAAGCATACGGAATAACAACTCGATCCCCCTACAATAAACAACCTTGCAACACTGAGAGTTCGTCCCGTTTTGACCAAAACGCTTTGAATTCCGGGCCCACGTTTCCCTTCGGCCACCCCCTCCAAACCCAAGTTTGAACTTGCTTTATTAAATTGTCTTTAGAGGAGAACCTTGCAACGTCGTATGAAGAAACCGGTCCAGAGTCCAAACAGTCAATGAGCAATACCGGTACTTCTGGAGTGGGGTCTGGCAGAATGTCAGGTAATGGGCAACGGCTGAGTGCGTCTGCGTGTCCGAGAGTGGAGCCCGGTCGATGAATCAATTTGTATGAGTACGCAGCCAGGAAAACAGTCCAACTGGTCATGCGTGGAGAAAGGGAGACCGGAGTGGGGCGGTTTCCCGCCAAAAGTCCCAACAACGGTTTGTGATCTGTAATTAGTTCAAAATCGCGGCCGTAGAGGTATTCGTGGAAACGTTTTACTCCAGCTACAGCAGCCAGCGCTTCCCTGTCCATTTGGCTGTAATTCCTTTCGGCCGATGAAAGAGTCCTGGAGTAGAAGGCGATGGGCGCTTCTTTTCCGTCGGGCATCCTGTGGCTGAGGACTGCTCCAACTCCGAAGGGTGATGCGTCGCAGGTCAATACCAGCGGTAGGGTCTGGCTGTATTGGACAAGCAGTGAGTCAGTGGTGAGCAGGCGCTTTACCCCGGCGAAAGCTGCAGCTTCGGATCGTCCCCATTTCCATGGTGCGTTCCTCTGGAGTAGACGGTGTAGTGGCTCAGCAACGGTCGTCTTCTGCCTCAGAAAAACGCTGTAGAAGTTAAGTAGTCCGAGGAAGGCCTGCAACTCGGTCTGATTTCGTGGTGTGGGGGCGTCCTGGATCGCCTTAATTTTCTTTGAAGTGGGGTGTATTCCCTGACCATCGATTCTATAACCCAGGAATTCTACGCTAGGCACGTTAATTTGGCATTTTTCCTTTTTGAGGCGGAGACCCTTTTCTCTGATTCTGGCCAAAACAGTTCTGACTCTTTTATTTAATTGCTCCTCGTTTGCAGCGGACACCAAGATGTCGTCAAAATAGGGGACGACTCCCGGTATCCCTTGCAAAAGTCGTTCCATGACGCTCTGGAACAGTCCTGGGGCAATACTCACACCGAATTGTAGCCGGTTGCATTTGAATGCTCCTCTATGCGTCACTATAGTTTGGGCCTCCGCTGTGGCGCTATCAACTGGCAGTTGCTGGTAAGCTTGTGCCATGTCTAATTTAGCAAATACCTTTCCTGGCCCCAACGAGTGCAATAAGTGCTGTACTACAGGCACAGGATATGCGCTCTGTTGTAGCGCGACATTAATTGTGCATTTATAGTCCGCGCAGATGCGGACTGATCCGTCTGGTTTGACTGGGGTCACGATGGGTGTTTCCCAGCGCGCGTGATCCACCGGCTCAAGGATTCCTTGCTCCACTAACTTATCTATTTCTTTATCTATTTTTGGGCGGAGTGCAAAAGGCACTCTTCTCAGTTTAAGTCGGATTGGCGCCACTTTGGGGTCTAAATTGAATGATATTGGTTTACCCACATACTTACCAAGACCGGGGCTGAACACATCCTCGAACTCCTTAAAAATCTGTTCAGCGCTGCTGTTTCTCACGGCGTTGATTCCGGTGACTTCTAACCCCAGGGCTTCAAACCAATCAAGCCCCAGAAGGTTCTGTAATGGCGCGCTGGCGATGGTCACGGGCAGCTGGGCTTCGATGTCCTTGAAACGGATTTGGAATGTGCCTTGGCCCACGATGGGGACTTGGTTCCCCTGGTAGTCTCGTAGCAGGACGTCTGGAGCGCATAGTTGGCTCTTTCTGAGGCTAGGGATAGCCTGTTTCATGGATGCCCATGAAATAATCGTCAGGGTCGATCCTGTGTCAACTTCTAGCTCGCAAGGTGAGCCCTCCAAGAGGACTGTGACTCTCAGCCTTTTTGGCCGCTTAGGGCGGACCTGATGTATTGTGGTGAGATACGTTCACAACTCCTCTCTCTGGGTCAACTCTATCTCATCGTCTACATCCTGAAAATACTCTCGTTGAGCGTCTTGATAGAACGCTCTTTCAGCTCTTTGTGTGTATTCTCTCTGGGGATACGCTCGCTCAGCTCCTTGTGAGTAATCTCTCTGGGGATACGCTCGTTCAGCTCTTTGGAAATTTTCTCTCTGGGTAAACACTTGTGGATTTCTCTCTGGGCGCCCTTTTTGATTTCGCCAAGCCCCTGGGTTGGGCTTCTGTTGGCGGTACATGGGTGGCTGCCGTGAGGCAGGGACTCCGCTCCGGCACACTCGTGCGATGTGCCCAAGTTTGTTGCAGTGCGAACAAACAACGTTCCTGAACCTACAAGTAGACCTGGGGTGATTCCCTCCGCAGCTTGCGCAGGGCGGCAAACGGAATCCGGGTCTCCCCCCAGGCCTCAAGTGACTGCTCTGCATCAGGTGACTGTCCTCGAACTCGGGATTCTCGTAGTCGGGGCTTGTGTCCTCGTAGTGTACTCTGGTTTGCCTTGGTGCTGGCTGATTTACGTTGGCCCCTCGTTGTATGGTCACCGATGATTTCTCTGCTGACTCTGACGCTCTTGCTTCGTTTAGCGCTATCTGTAGGGTTAAATTCGGGTTTGCCAACAGCTTTTTTTGTAGTGAAATGTCTCTTAACCCACAGATGAGCTGCGCTAAGATGTGCTCGTCCAGATCCCTGAACTCGCAGTGAGTTGCTGCTTTTCGTAGGGCTGCAACATATTGATTGATGGATTCTCCCGCCTTCTGGTTCCTCGTGTTGAATTCCTTGCGGCAGACATGGCGGGAAGGTTTTGGCGCGTAATGAGTTTTCAGGGCCTGTTGCAACGCCGTCCACGATACTGCCTGTATTGGAGTAGGCGCGGTGAGGTCTCTTGCCGTGTTGAAAACTTCTTTTCCGCAGTAGCCGAGGAAGATGTTTTTCTTCCTGGCGTCGGTGATCCCCGTGTATTCGTTCGCTTCGAGGAAACACTCGAAACGAATCATGAAGGCTTCCCATTCGTCGTTTGCTGGGTCGAATGGAGCGGGGGGAGCGTGCATCGCCATCTTCTTTGCTTGAATTTGCCGCGCTGCGGTGACCTGAGATGGCTGCCGGAATTTCTGCCGAATTCCTGGGCTGGATCAAATCCGGAGATTCTGGAGGTAGCGTTCTTCGTCCTATCTGTCTCTCAATCCCATCCTCGTCGCCAATGTTAGATCTGGGCAACGAGAGACAGACTGCGGACACGAAGTGACTTAACAGCTCTTTATTAGTAGTAGTAGTAGTGATCCAGCTTGCTCTGTGGTCGGAGGGTTCCCCTTTTATAGGGATCGGGTACGCCCCTCGACCAATCAGAACGATACCTGTTTCCCGCTGTAGCAGCGGACCAGAGGGGAGACTTGCCTCGATATATGCTAATATCTAACAGGAGGCTACTGAACAGAGGCAAGAAGACAATCTCCAGAAAGCAGATCCTTCAGGAAAACAGATCAAAAAGACCTCAGAGGCCACAGAGTGGAAACCTCCCCAGAAGCCAGGGAAACGGGGGTGGGGGATGTAGGAGGGGATGTAGGAGGACTTCGTGGTTGGTCTATGTCTCCATGATCCTGAGGAGATCTAGTCCAGAGAGCATGTCCAGGGAGAGCATGTCCAGGGAGAAACCTTGGGACAGCCTCTTTGTCCTCCAGTCTAGGAAACTAGACTGGTCTTGCA
The DNA here is from genome assembly GCF_964273705.1 of Natrix helvetica. NCBI lineage: Eukaryota > Metazoa > Chordata > Lepidosauria > Squamata > Natricidae > Natrix > Natrix helvetica. The sequence continues at coordinate 828,238 of NC_138558.1, read as the reverse complement.
AGGTTTTCAGCCACCAATGGACTAAGCCCACCTGTAAAAGGGGTGGACAATGGCTTATTTTCTATTTTTAAAAAGGCTGGATTCTCTCCAGGTTGGTCTGTTTGGGTCTCCAAGGTGGGCAGGGTATATAGAAGCCACGACTGAGTCCATAAGTGACCGCTGAAAGACAATGGGCAGGATGGTTATGCGATTAATGGAAGAGAAGGGTTGAAGAGTGGGGTCCTTGGTACTTGAGGAGCGGTCACGAGGAAGAGGGGGCCAACCTATTCTCCAAAGCACCGGAAGGCAAGAGAAGAAGCAACGGATGGAGGCCTATCAAACAGAGAACCAAACTAGAACTAAGGAGGAATTTCCTGACAGTGAGGACAATTAATTAACCAGTGGAACAGCCTCCCTCCAGAAGTTGTGGGTCCTCCATCACTGGAGGTTTTTAAGAAGAGATCGGAGAAACCGTTTGTCTGGAATTGTAGAGCGTCTCCTGCCTGAGCAAGGGGTTGGACTAGAAGACCTCCAAGGTCCCTTCCATCTCTATGATTCTATTCTATTTTAATAAAGGAGAATATTTGAAGCTCAGAGTTGACATGAAGGGTCTTTGGTGCAAGGATGAAACAGGCAAGCTCTGAGAACTCTCCGCTCCTTCCGCAAGAAACTTAAGACCCACCTGTTCCACTTATCTGGCCTGGCCTAACCGTAGCTTTAATCTTTAATCTTTCTAGCCTGTATTTTAAATTTAGGGGTAGGCTTTTTAGGTTGCTTTTTAATTTTTATTATTGTACAGCTTAACATTTAATTTGTTTTTAGGGGTATTTTAGATTTTTTATTTTGTACATGGTTTTTAGCTGCTGTCTGTACACCACCCCGAGTCCCTTCGGGGAGAGGGGGCGGTCTATAAATTCAATAAAAATAAAATAAAATAAATAAATAAGAACACCAAGGACCCCTTCTCTTCTCTTCTCCTCTCCTCTCCTCTCCTCTATATTCTATTCTATTCTCTATTCTATTCCATTTTATTCTCTTCTCTTCAATTTTCTATTTCTCTTCTCTATTCAATTCTATTCTATTCTACTCCACCCCATCCCATCCCATTTTATCCTGTCTGGAGATTTCTCCTGCAATCCTCCTGGATTCGGGGCCCGTCTCCTGCCTTCGTGCTGCTCCCCCCCCCCCCCCCGCTCCCTCCAAGATCCCTGTGAGCCTTTGAAGGAACAGAGGCCCCCTTTCTTCTCCCTGGGATGCCGGTGGAGGAGACGGTGGCCAGCTGCTGCAGGCACCACTAGGAATCTCCCGGAGCCAAGGCAAACTCCCTCCGCCCAGCCAGTTCAGGTTGCAAGGCCCCTGGAAGAAGGCATGTTCTGGGTCGGAGCCTTGGCAGGTGGAAGGGGTTCCTTCCTGTCTCCAATGAAGCGTGTGTCCCCCCCTCCCATCCCACCCCAAAGGCTTTCCCAGAAGGAGGCTGAGGTGTCTCTTACGGGAAGGGCAACTCTCTCAGGCCTGCCAGGCTCTTCCCAGCTTCTTCACTCCCAGGGTTTCTGGGCTCTGCAACTGGACGGGCTCATTTCATCTACCGGTTCCCCTTGTGGCAGGAGACACGTTCCGGGGGGGCTGAGTCCACCCACTCCCTGCCTGAGCTGCAGAACGAGGATTTCTTCCCACCTTCTCCACAGAATAGTCAGCCAGTGGGAGTTGGCCCTCGGGAAAGGGAAAGGGTGCAGAAATGGCTGGGAGAAAGGATGCCAGGGTTCAGAATAACAGAAGAGCAGAGGTGGGAGGGGCCTTGGAGGTCTTCTAGTCCAGCCCCTTGCCCAAGCAGGAGACCCTGTAGCCGTGATGGGGAATCTATGGCACGCTCGCCACAGGTGGCCTTCACAGCCCTCTCTGCAGGCACACCAGCCGTCGCCCCAGCCCAGCTCCCCTGGGCTCCCACTGGTCGGCTGGTCTCTGCCGCGCATGCACAGGGCACATGCAGGGGGCGCACGTGTGCATGTGTGTGGGGTGCTTGCATTGCATGTTGGGGTTTCGCACATGTGCTTTGGGCACTCAGCACCAGAAAGCTTAGCCATCATCACTGCCCTATACCATTCCAGGCAAGTCCCATCTCTTCTTAAAAGCCTCCAGGGACGGAGGACCCACAACGCCTAAACAGTCTAAACAGAATAAGAGAGTTGGAGAGTTGGAGGGGACCCTGGTGATCCTCTAATGAATGACACTGAATTTGGACATGCACAGAAGTGGGGAAGAAGGTGATGGGTTTGTGGGTACCAACTTTAATTTAAAAAGATGAAAGTCTAACGAAGTATACTGATATATTTAATACCTTTGGGCAGCTTACTGTATTGAAAAGATTAAAAAAATAAATACAAAACTAAAAGCCAACCAGATTTGGGATTCTGGCTTGTCTGGTGTCTTCAGCCCTGCTACTGAATGGGCTTTCCCTCCCCCCCCCCCCCCAGTGATTTCCCCCTCTCCTGGTCTGGTTTAGGAATAAAGAGGATATTTAGTGTTGCCTGTTTATTTAGCATTTAAGCTCACCCGCCATGGGCATGGATCCACTCTCCTGAAGGTGCCCTGAAAACAGAGCCCTTTATTCCTGTTGACTCACTGCTAGAGTTTTGCCTTGGGGCAATTTGTTTCAAGAATAGAACTGACCTTTTTGAGAAAAACAAAAGTAAGAGTAATCAAATCATAGCTTTGAAAACTTCTGACCCAAACGGAAGTGGAACCCGTGATGCTAGAGGCTGGCAATGGAAGAAGTCCTGCCCTTTGGAAGAAGGGGAGATGGCCACAAAATGACCTATTTTCCTATCTTTAAGTGGCAGAAGTCCGGCTGAGAAGAACCTCATGAAGGTCTCCCTGGTCCTGAAGCTCTTCTGAGCTAATGGGACATCCTCTTGGCCATGTGCTGGGAGAAGCACCAAAAGCCTTCAGGAATTGGAAGCACACAGAGTTGGAAGGGCCCTTGAGGATGCTTGACTCTGCTTCCCCTTCTACAACATCTCTTTTGACTTGCGCTTGAGAAGACGCCAAAACCAGCAAAGCCCATCCATGAAGCCCAATTGGCATTCAGAAGACATGATGAAGTCTCCTTCATCACCCAACACATGGACAGACTTAGCCACACTTTCAGCTGGGAAACTGTGAGCATCCTAGACCAAGTCAAATCCAAACATGCTGGTGAATTCCTGGAAGCCTGGCACTGAGACAAATCCTCCCACCAACCCTGACAGGATAAGCTTCTTGTATATAGAGCCCACTCCCTCCTATCACTGTTGATGTTACCTAGTTTGGTCATGAAATGTCTTCAAGAAAACCACCAAACTCAGAGAGCATCAAGGACTGCTCAGCCTTCCTCCTCCTCCTCCTCCTCCTCCTCCTCCTCCTCCTCCTCCTCCTCCTCAGGGGGGAGGATATCATTCCTATACAGGGCTCTTTAATTCCAACGGTCGCAGGGAGGGGCAGATATGAGGACAGATTAAGAACTTATAGTCGGTTGGGAGACCGTGGTTGCTGGTTACACCCGGTCGCTTGTACCAACCCCCGCGGTCTAGGTGGTCAAGAGTTACATTATATTGTGTGGAGGGGGGGTGAAAAGGGGGAAAATTTGTTTGTACAAAACTCTTTTAATTAAAAAAAAAAAGAGTTACAGACCCAGGGCCTGAGGCTGTTGTTATGCAATGCGAGGTCCGTTGTTAACAAGGCCCCCCTCATTCACGATCTAATTTTAGAGGGGGAGCCGGACCTCGCGGGAATAACGGAGACTTGGTTGGGCCACGAGGGAGGTCTTCCCCTCGTGGAAATGTGCCCACCAGGCTACCAAGCATTTCACCAGCCCCGGGCCCAGGGAAGGGGCGGTGGGGTGGCAGCAATTATTCGGGAGGACTTAGAGCCGAGGGAGTCTACTGTGCCACAGACGTCCGGATGTGAATCCCTTGTTGTGAAATGGGGCCCTGGGAGACAGTTGGGCCTGCTGATAGTATACCTGGCTCCTCGCTATACATCAGCAGCCCTGCCTGACCTCCTCGAGCTGATCGCATCGGTGGCGGTCGAGACCCCCAAACTTTTAGTGATGGGGGATTTTAACCTGCCATCGATGGGAGAAGCATCAGAGGGGGTTCGGGAGTTCATGGCTTCCATGACAGCCATGGACCTGACTCAAATGATTCAGGGCCCAACACACGAGGGAGGACACACTCTGGACCTTATTTTTGTCTCTGGCCAGTGGTTGAGTGATCTGGGAGGAGGGGACTTAACCATCACTCCCCTGTCATGGTCAGATCACTCACTCCTTCGTCTTGACTTCCCTGGTGCTACCTCCCGCTGCGGGGAGGCGGAACCGGAAAGCACTAGATGGTTCCGCCCCAGGCGCCTGATGGAACCAGATAGGTTCCAGACGGAGCTTGGGCCACCTCCTGTAACCTTGACCCGCCCCTGGGTAGAGGACCTGGTGGTCGCGTGGAATAATGCGACTACCGGGGCCTTGAACCGGGTGGCGCCTTTGCGGCCTCTCCGGCGGCAACGATCCACTCTGGCCCCTTGGTTTACCGAGGAGCTGAGGGTGATGAAATGCCACAAGAGATGTCTAGAGAGTCGTTGGAGATCCTCTCGTTCCGAACTTGATCGAACACAGGCACGAGCCCATTTAAGGACGTACCTTGTGGCATTGAGAGTGGCCAAACGCCAATATTGTGCCACTCTCATTGCATCCACAGAGAACCGCCCTGCCACCCTGTTTCGGGTGTCCCGCTCCCTCTTGTTTCAGAGGCCGCGGGAGGCCCCTCTACAGGGCAGAGCAGAGGAATTTGGGAAATATCTGCAGGATAAAATCGCTCAAATCCGGAAGGATTGGGTCCCTGTTAGTGGTCCTATGGAGACGTCCGTGGCGAGTCTTGAGGAATCGACCTGGGAGGAGTTTGACTTGGTTGCCATCGAGGATTTGGACAGAATGCGTGGACGACTGCGACCCACCACATGTTTATTGGACCCGTGCCCCTCCTGGCTTGTACTGGCATCCTGGGAGGTTACACGAGACTGGCTCCTGGACCTAGTGAATGCTTCACTGAGCGGGGGTCTCTCCCGGCCGCCTTGAAAGAGGCGGTGGTGAGACCCTTGCTCAAGAAGCCTTCCCTGGATCCTTTGGAGCTGGCCAATTATCGTCCTGTCTCCAACCTTCCCTTTTTGGCGAAGGTTGAAGAGAGTGTGGTGGCCTACCAGTTTCCACGGCATCTGGAGGAAAATGATTATCTAGACCCGCGCCAGTCCGGCTTCCGCCCCGGTCACAGCACGGAGACGGCCTTGGTCGCGTTGGTGGATGATCTCTGGAGGGCCAGAGATAGAGGTTGTTCCTCTATCCTGGTCCTATTAGACCTCTCGGCGGCTTTTGATACCATCGACCATGGTATCCTGCTGCGCCGGCTGGAGGGGTTGGGGGTCCGGGGCACCGTTTTGTGGTGGTTCGGCTCCTACCTTTCTGGCCGGACGCAGCGTGTGTTGGCAGGGGAGGAGAGGTCGACCCTACGCCCCCTTACTTGTGGGGTACCACAGGGGTCGGTCCTCCCGCCACTCCTGTTCAACACATATATGAAGCGACTTCCGGGTTTTTCCTTGAGCGTCGAAGGCAAGCTTTCTCTGAGCTTGTCAGATCATTAGGCTGTAGAGGTGTTTTTTTTAAGATCTTTAACGCCTTGGACGCTCGTAAATTCTTGGAATTTACGAGGGAGAGATTCAGCTGTCGGGTTGAGCCACTTGTAGCCCTCCGGAAGGATTTATAGCCTTTGGAGTGCGGCAAGGAATGCCCCCCCTCGCAGTTGTTGCATTCTCCGGTCTTTTGATGTCCTCCGCTAATGTGGAGCCAGACGCTGGGATCAGCCTCAACTTCTAACAACATCCCAGAAGGAAGAAAGACACTTGCAAGTAAGCCCTAAGTGGGGGGGAAAAATCTTTTTAAAAAAGAACGCTACTGCTGAATTTGAGAGGCGTGGGTTAAGAACAAAGGATTCAAAATGGCGTTGATTTATAGTTGAAAACCTAAAGAAAACGAAAGCTAACTGCTTGCTGATAGCTGGGGCGGCTGAAATAGCTATTAACAACTTTTAAGTCGGTTTGCATAACCTGACCTACTTGGAAGAGTATTTTGTGAGAAAGCTGGAAAGAACTGTCCTCCTTTTTTTCTGTTAATTATGGCAACGGATCAAGGGGCAACTCCCCCAATGAATCTCCAGGACTTGAAGGACTTTATAGGCAAGGAACTTAAAGAGATTAAACAAATGGTCCAAGACACTATAAAAAGGTCCGATCAAATTGATAAAAATATGCAAACTATCGCAACGGGATTATCAGAGGTGGTTCTCAAGGTGGACAACAAAATTGATCAATTAGCTGTGGATTTGGAATCCA
>NC_138558.1:685284-821648 GCF_964273705.1 Natrix helvetica | reverse complement strand
ATCTACACCAACATCAGCAGACTTGGACGTCTTAGAGCTGAGGATGTTTGAGAAAGAGACAGAAGAACAAAGAAAGCAGTTGCCAACAGAGAAGGAGGTGCAGGGTGCTGAAGGTGGATTTCGAGTGGACCCCTCCGGATCTCTGTTGAGCTCTTTTTTGGAAGAAGGACCGTCTAAGACCCTCATTGAAATGCCGATACTTAAACCTGTGGAACAACGCGTTACCAGATCCACGACTAGACAAATGCTAGAAACTCACAAGCAGGTGGACCCCCAAATACAACGTGCTAAGAAAGAAGTTAAGAAGCAAACTGGAGCCATGGGAAAAGCCGGGCCGAAGATTAGTCTTGTGGAGAAAGATCTTCAGCAAATGCTCTCAACGCTCCAGATTAGACCCAAAGATGCTTAAGCTATTATCTTGGAACGTGAATGGATTGAACTCTCCACAAAAAAGGAAAAAAATATTTTATTATTTGAAGCAATTTAATAATAATGTTGTTTGTTTTCAAGAGACCCATATTAGGCTACAAGACCAGAAGTATTTAGTGAACTCAAAACTGGGAACATTGTATGCTGCCTCTAACTTGGTAAAGAAAAATGGAGTGGTGATATATATAAATAAAAGATTCCCAACCAAGGTTATAGAGGCAGACGACAGTGGTAGATATATAGCAATTGAACTTGATACAGACTTTGATGCTATTTTGGTTTTAGGAATTTATGCACCTAATGAATTACAAGAAAGTTTTTACAAGATGCTTCATTTAAAAATTTTAGATTGGAATTTTAAGAGTATTTTAATTATGGGAGACTGGAATGGAGTGATTTCGCCAAGAATAGATAAGAGAACAACGACCAAATTCATTACCAAACTGCCAAAGGCCTTTTTTGACCTACAAGATGACTTGAAATTAAAAGATGTTTGGAGGATACAACATCTAAATGAGATGGACTTTTCTTTTTACTCAGATAGACATAAATCCTTTTCAAGAATTGATTTCTTTTTGTTAACACCGGATCTACTCCCTAAAGCTAAGAAAACCAAGATATTCTCCAGGACACTTACGGACCATAGCCCGGTGTGGTTACAAATTGAACTAGGGAAGAGGCCAAGAAGGTCTTGGAGAGTAAATGAAAATTTATTTAGATATGAAAAAAATGTTGATGAACTTAAAAAACACATAGTATTCCGATTCTTCTTTGTCCTGTAATTTTTGAGTTAGTTTGTCCATCTCTGCGCACTCCAAAGTTTTTTTTATCACTAATTCGTCTGGCGGTGTATTGTTTTGCTTCCAGCATTGGGCGAAGGCAATTCTAGCTATAGTTAATATATGTGTTAGTAAATATTTAATTTTTTTTGTATAGTTCCCTTTAATTATTCCTAATAAAAAGGTTTCAGGTTTATACTTTACTTGTTCCCCCGTAATTTCTTGTGCCCACTTCCAGATTCTTTTCCAGTATTTTTGCGATTCCGGGCATGTCCACCACATGTGGTAGTAGGTCCCTTCTTCTTTTTTACATTTCCAGCATATCGATTTCAGTGTTGGGTACATTTTTGCTAATCTTGTTGGTGGTAGGTGCCAACGATAAAACATTTTATATATATTATCTTTCAGTGTCGCTGATCTCGTTAATTTATAATTTATATTCCAAATTTTTTCCCAATCCGCTAGATCTATGTTATAACCAAAATTTTTGGCCCATGCTATCATACATCCTTTAACTATTTCTTCTTCTAAGTTTATTTCTAACAAATATTTATACATTTTCGTTATAAATTTATTTTCTGGGCCAGTTAAGATTTTGTCTATTTGTTGCAATTCCGTATATATTCCACATTCTTTTATATCTTTTTTATATCTTGATTGTATTTGGAGGTATGGCCACCAATCTATATTGATATTATTCTCTTTTAGTTCTTGGTTCGTTTTCAAATTCCCCTGGTTATCTAATATTTCACTATATCTAACCATTTTTGATAAATCTAGCGTATTGGGGTGTATCATGGCTTCCATGGTGGAAAGCCATGCCGGTATTTTCATATAGTGTTTTGCTTTAATTTTATTCCAGACTTGAATTAATGCTTCTCTAATGTAATGTCTATGGAAATATTTTTGCTTCTTTTTACTCTCTTCCCATAAGAAAAAGTGCCATCCTGTTTGTAGGTCGTGGCCTTCTATTGCTAATATTCTTTTGTTTTTTAGATTTATCCAATCTTTAATCCAAATTAGTGCTGCTGCATTGTAGTAGAGTTCCCAGTCAGGTAGTCCCATACCACCTCTGCTTCTATCGTCCTGTAATGCTTTCAGTTTTATCCTAGCTTTTTTCCCTTGCCAGATGAATTTTAGTATTATTTTATTCAATTCAGTAAAAAAAGTTTTCTCTAGTTTTATGGGAATCGTTTGAAATAGATATAGGACTCTTGGTAGTATGTTCATTTTTATAGTTGCTATTTTCCCTAATAGCGATGGTTGTAGTTTCCCCCATAATTCTAGGTCTTTTTTTATTTGTTGCACTAATTTTGTGTAATTATTTTCTTTTATGGTTGAGCACTTTGCAGTTAGCCATATTCCTAAATATTTGACTCGGAATACTACGAAATTTGGAATAAGTGGTATGAATGGTTGGATAATAAGAAAAACATTTAAGCCGAAAACAATATACATAAATAAACACAGAACTGTATATAAAAATAGGTAAATATGTTAAATATCATAAAAATGTATAGATAAAATGACATAAGGATTGTAATATATGGTAAAGAGAGGAAAACATACATAGATACGACGATGTAACATTGTACAAACTGTTGATATAAAGAGTGTAATATGTGATAAAAAGACAAAAACAATAAAAAATTATTCTAAAAAAAAAAAAACACATGAAGGAATTTTTCAGTTTTAATATGAATAAGGGTACTCCCATTGAAACAGTTTGGGATGCAAGTAAAGCTTACATGCGTGGGGTCCTGATACATATGAATTTCAAACATAAACAAACTAGACAGAAAAGGAGAATGGAACTGGAAGATGAAATAAAAAGCAAGGAACAGCTGCTTATAACAAGCCCGAAAGACGAGACGCTCCAGATGGCGCTAAAATTGTTGAAAGACCAATTTCAAATGCTTATAGCCGAACAAACGGCATCTAACTTGCAATTTGCTAAACATAACACCTTTGCTAACGCTAATAAACCTGGTAGGTGGTTGGCTTATACTTTGAGAAGGAACACGAATGATAGAATTATTGATAGAATTGAGTATGGAGGGAAGACGGTATATCAACAAGATTTGATTAAAAAATCATTTGTGGACTATTATGCTAAGTTATATGTACGCGATAATATAAAGAACAAGTCAGTAGATGATTTCTTGGAAGAAAAAAGGGTTACTAAAATATCTGTGCTTCAAAAGGCAAATTTGGAACGTCTGATAACTGCTGATGAGATCACTTTAGCTATAAACCAACTTAAACTAGCAAAGGCTCCAGGGACTGATGGTTTGACTGCAATGTACTATAAAACTTTACAACTGGAAATGATTGAATATCTTACACAACTTTTTTGTAACATACAGCAAGGCGGTAAAATACCCCCCTCATGGAAAGCGGCTTTTATCTCATTAATACCCAAAGATAAAGAGGGCCCTAAGAAACCAGAAGATTACAGGCCGATATCTCTTCTGAATACAGATTATAAAATATTTGCTAAGGTACTAGCCAACAGATTGATGCCGGTTATTCAAGAGATTATTCATCATGATCAAGCAGGATTTATTGAAGGCAGACATATGAAGGAGAATGTAAGGCAACTCATAGATTTAATTGACTATCTTGATAAGAATAAGCAGATCTCGGCAGCGCTGGTCTTCTTGGATGCAGAGAAGGCCTTTGATCGAGTGAACTGGAATTTTCTAACCAAGACTTTGGAAAAGATGGATATGGGACCACGATTTCGGCAGGCGATTGGAGCAATTTATCAGCAACAAAATGCACAACTTATTATTAATGGAAATTTGTCAACAACTTTCGAGATACAAAAAGGTACAAGACAAGGTTGCCCATTATCTCCATTGTTATTTATCTTAACTTTGGAAGTCTTGTTGAATGCAATTCGGGACTCAGAATCCTTAGATGGCATAACTATTAGGCAAAAGGAATATAGAACTAGAGCATTTGCCGACGATCTGGTTGTTACCCTTTCACACCCTTTGAAATCAATAATCCAGATGAAAAATATTATAGTAGAATTTGGCATGGTGTCTGGGTTTAGACTAAATCAAAACAAAATGAAAATGATGGTTAAAAACATGACAGAGTCTCAAAGAAAGAGATTTGAAAGCTTAGCAGGCTTTGAAATAGTCTCCAAGGTCAAGTATTTAGGAATACAAGTTGCAGAATCGAACACAAAACTTTCCTCAAATAATTATGAAGTGTTGTGGCAAAAGATCCAGAAAGACCTTGAAGTATGGAAAAAGCTACAATTGTCTTTGCTTGGAAGGATCTCAGCAATTAAAATGAACATTCTACCTAGATTTATCTTTTTATTCCAGATGATACCGGTGCTTAAAACAGATAAAACTTTGTTAAATTGGCAAGCAACATTAAATAAATTTGTTTGGAAGGAGAAAAAACCGAGAGTAAAGATGAAGATTATGCAAGATACTCGTGAAAGAGGCGGCCTCAGACTCCCAAACCTTCGATTGTACTATGAAGCTGCGGTACTAACGCATGTAGCAGATTGGTTTGGGAAAACAAAAATGGATTTGCTGAATATAGAAGGCCATGATCTTGTTCTGGGATGGCATGCATATCTTTTTTATGAAGATAGGGTGGACAAAGTGTTCAACAATCACGTTCTCCGAAGTGCCCTGATGAGAGTATGGAAGAAGCACCGGCCCAATTGGGATTATAAGATACCGCTTTGGTTGGATCTTGCAGACACCATGGGGATTATGATTAAGTCACTCGGGGGTTGTTTATACAAAGATGTGCTTATCGCTGATGGGGATGAATGGAAGTTAAAAACTTTTGAACAACTGTTGGAAGAAGGAATTGTTTTAAATTGCTTACATTATATACAGCTACAGAAGAGATGGGAAGAAGATCGAAGGGTTGGTTTTATGGACAAAGAAGTGGATCTGATTAAGCAGATAAAAGAGACTGGCCCAAAACAAGTTAAAAGAATATATAATGTACTGTTAGAAAGAGATTCAGAAAGTGAATTGGTTAAGGACTGTATGATTAAATGGGCTCAGAATTTTGGTGAAGTTGTTATGTTGGAAACATGGGAAAGAATATGGGTTCAGAATGTTAAATTTACACAGTCACAGAATTTAAGGGATAATTTTTATAAAATGTTTTACAGGTGGTATTTAGATCCTAAAAAATTATCATGCATGTACCCAAATATTCAACCAAAATGTTGGAGATGCGGGTGCCTAGATGCTACCTTTTTTCATGTATGGTGGACCTGCAATAAGGTTAAGGCTTTTTGGATAAAAATATGGTGGGTCATGCAAAATGTACTGAAAAAAAGAATACAATTTACTCCGCAAATGTTTCTACTGGGCATAGCTAAGGATCTTACTAAAGGGGAAACAAAATTGGTTTTGTATATGGTCACAGCAGCTAGGCTGCTGATTGCGCAACATTGGAAGAAAGATTTTTTACCGACAATTGGTCAATGGACTCAGAAAGTGGCGGGGTTCGCCGAAATGGCCAAAATTTCAGCTTTTTTAAAAGATCAGAAGCAGGAGAATTATACACAAGAATGGGCAAAATGGATTGATTATATACAGAATAAGTACCAGACTAGGAGGTATTATGTAGCCTTTAGCTAAGATTGTTTAGACTGATAGTTGATTAGAGTAAATAATACATGGGATGCTTGGAATCATTAGAGTGGTGTATAGTGGAAGTCAGGGGGGGGTTGAGTGGGAGGTGGGGGTGGGTTAGGGTGGAGGGTGGGGTAATATATATGTATAAATATACTAGAAGATGGGATTAATGAAATATTATTTTAAGAGAAATTTATATTATGATTTATATATGTTAAATTAGTTTAGAAGAAGGGATTGATGGGTTATTATTATTCCAAGAGAAATTTATATTGTGATTGTTGGGAAGAGAGGGGGTACAATATGTGTATGAGTAATCTACTTTTAGACAGGGGGAGGGGAGGGGGTAAAATAATTGGTATAATATTTGAATTTCCTTTCTTTAGGGGGGGCTGGGGGGAGGGGAGGGGTATAGTATCTGTATGGGATTTATACTGTATGGTGGGGGGCTTAAAGGGGGAAAATATGTTTGAATAAAACTTTTTCAATAAAAAAAAAAAAACACATATATGAAGCCGCTGGGTGAGATCATCCGTGGTTTCGGGGTGGGATACCATCTGTATGCTGATGATACTCAGCTGTACTTTTCCACCCCGAACCACCCCAACGAGGCCATCGAAGTGATGTCCCGGTGTGTGGAAGCCGTACGGATCTGGATGGATGACAACCGACTCAAACTCAACCCCTCCAAGACGGAGTGGCTGTGGGTACCGGCTCCCCGGTTTAGCCAATTAATTCCATCATTGGCCATCGGGGGCATTCAACTTGCCCCCGTGGAGCGGGCGCGCAATTTGGGCGTCCTCCTGGATGCCCGGCTGTCCATGGATGACCATGTGACAGCCGTGGCAAGGGGGGCGTTCCACCAGGTTCGCCTGGTGCGCCAATTGCGCCCCCTACTGGACCGGGATGCCTTACGCACAGTCACTCATGCGCTGGTGACGTCTCGCTTGGACTACTGTAACGCTCTCTACATGGGGCTTCCCTTGAAATGCACCCGGAGGCTACAGTTGGTCCAGAACGCAGCCACGCGGGTAATTATGGGGAGTACTAGGTACTCCCACGTGACACCGTTCCTGCGCGAGCTGCACTGGCTTCCTGTAGTCTATCGGGTGCGTTTCAAGGTTTTGATAACAATCTTTAAAGCGCTCCATGGCTCAGGACCTAGTTACTTGCGGGATCGTATTCTGCCCCATACATCCCTGCGACCAATCCGCTCGCACAGAGAGGGCCTCCTCCAGGTGCCGTCCACTAGACAGTGTTGAGGGGCGGCGCCTAGGAGTAGAGCCTTCTCTGTGGCGGGCCCAGCCCTGTGGAATGACCTCCCTCCGGATATTAGGAATACCTCTGACCTCCGCTCCTTCCGTGTAAAGCTCAAGACCCACCTATTCCAAGTAGCTGGCCTGGCTCAACTTTGATCCAACTATATCGCTCCTGATGGGTTTTTATTTGGGTATTTTAATTGCATTCAATTACTTAGGGGTTTCTAAACATTGTATTTTATTGTTTTTATTCATTAGCCGACCTCCTCCTTGTACATGTCTTGGTATATGTTTTTGTAATATGTATGCCTTGTTTATATATTTATTTCATATGTTTTATTGTACGCCACCCCGAGTCCTTCGGGAGAGGGTGCGGCTAAGAATATATTATTATTATTATTATTATTATTATTATTATTATTATTATTATTATTATTATTATTATTATTATTATTATTATTATTATTATTATTATTATTATTATTATTATCTGCTCCATCACTGGAGGCTTTTAAGAAGAGATTAGAAAACCATTTGTCTGGAATGGAACTGGAGTCCTTCTGGCTTCTTTATCAGCTTCCTTAAAACCGCCTTCTCACTACACGTAGTCCTCACTTTATGTCCATAACGGAGCATGAAATTTCCATTGTAAGTCATGACAGTCAAAAGTCAAGGATCTCGCAAAATTGAATCCGATTGTATGACTTTTTTGGTGGCAACCGTTAAGTACTGTAAATGCCATGGTCATTGAGTGAATCAATGTATTCCATTTTTGGCCAGAAATTAGATGAAAGGGCCAGAAACAAGCAAACATAATCATAAACCACAGTCACGTGACCACAGAATGCTGCAACCAGCTGCAAATCCAGTTGCCAAACAGCTCAGATGCTTTCAGGTGGCCATGGAGGTGTGTGCAGCTGTATGCAGAACTCAAGAACCAGGTCATAAGTAGGGTTTTTTGGGAGGGGGAAGGGGTCATCATGACTTTGAATGAGGGTTACCTCTGGTAGGCAGAAGACCTCAGGCGAAATCTGACCCAAAGCCTGGGTACCATCTCTTGATGCAGCTCAAAAGGGCATTTGGTGTTTTGCTTGGTCCTGCTGCATCTTTCTGAGGTTTAATTGTTTACCTTTGTGGCCCACAAAAACCCCAAATCATACACAGAATAACAGAGTTGGAAGGGACCTTGGAGGTCTTCTAGTCCAGCCCCTTGCTCAAGCAGGATACCCTCTACCATTTCAGACAAGTGGCCTTCCAATCTCTTCTTTAAAACTTCCAGTGATGGAGAGCCCACAACTTCTGGATGTTCCACTGGTTAATTGTCTTCACTCTTAGGAGGTTTCTCCTTAAATCTAGGTTGCTCCTTTCCTTGACTAGTTTCCATCCATCACTTCTTGTCCTGCCTTCAGGTGCTTTGAAAATAAGTTGACTCCTCTTCTTTGAGGCAGCCCCTTAGATATTGGAACCCTGCTATCATGTCCCCCCAGTCCTTCTTTTCACTAAATGTGACACGCATTGTTGTCAGGTCAGGTGTCAACCGTCTTGTACCTACCCTTGCTTGGCCCTGCTCAAATTCCCATCTCCCTTCTGGCCTTCCTCGCCCCCCTCAACACGCTCCTCCTCTGCCTTGTGGGGTATGAGCTGCCCCACCCAGTCGGATGCCTTCTGCAAGTCATCCAAATAATTTACAAAGATATTAAGTAACACTGAGCCAATCCGGTTGGGTTGCTTGCCAAATGGATTCATAAAAACCAGATTTTATTTGGAAAAAGCAGGAAGTCTGTACCACAAAGCAAGAGTTACAAAACTTTGGGTCTAATTTAGCATTTGTTATGGAATCAGCTCCATACATCAGAAGCAATAAGGAGAGAATATCTACGGTGATGCTCAGCCATCCAGGTCACAGTTGTCCAAAGGTGGAAAAGGCCACTGGACTTTCCAAGTTGTTTTCCTTGAAAACATTTCGCTTCTCATCCAAGAAGCTTCTTCAGTTCTGTGGAACTGTGCTGAAGAACTCTCCAGGATAAAATCCACTCTTATGCAGAATCAAACTATGGGCAACTTTATTATCTGCTCATTGACGTTGGCCCCTCGTGGTGTAAGGGAAACATGCCCCATGATCCTGGGGGTGCAAAGGCAACTATCAAAAAGTTCAAGGACTCAACTTCTAACCAATGAAATTCCAAAGTATGTACACTTGACCAGGGTATGTACATAAGACATGACATGAGACCAGTACTTGAGGGGCTGCGGCTGCCACAAGGAAGAGAGGGGTCAACTTATTCTCCCTGAAGCCAGGACAAGAAGAAGCAATGGATGGAGGCCTATCAAACAGAGAAGCAACCTAGAACGAAGGAGAAATTTCCTGACAGTGAGAACAATTAACCAGGGGAACGGCTTGACTCCAGATGTTGTGGCTGCTTCATCACCGGAGATTTTCAAGACAAGATTGGACATCCATTTGTCTGGAATAGTATAGGGTCCCCCCCTTGAGCAGGGGGTTGGACTAGAAGACCTCCAAGATCCCTTCCAATGCTTTTATTCTGAAACATCTGGCATGCCACCTGCCAAGTACCTGGGCCATGAATCCTGGAGTGACAACCAAGCCACATAAGGGCCCTGGAGTACAACTCCAGAACTTCGAAGGCTGGGAAATTGGCAAAGAGATTCACTAGGTAGGTGGGGGACGGAGGAGAGAGCTCTTGAATTATGGTGCTCAGATTTATGTTCCTGGGAATCCGTGTATTTCACTTGGAGGGAAGAGGGAAAGGAACGAATAGACACCGACCAGCTGCATATGGCTGCCGGCTGTTGGCCAATAAATAACATGGAGTTTGGGCATGCCTATGCAAATAAGTGGAGGAGGTGATGAGTTTCTGGACACCCAACTTTGATTTAAAAAGATGTAAGCCTAGCAAAATATATTTAAGTCTTTTTTTTTAAGTTCCCCATGGAGAAGATGCCCCATGAGCCACAGACAACATCAGTTCTCTCTTGCAGATATGAAGAGAAGGTGAATCCGCGGGGACGATGGCCCTGGGTAGGCCCCCATCACAGAATTTAGTTCTGTCCTGGTTCCCTTTGGAGAGCCTCACAAGGACGAGACCAAAGAAGGAGCCAGGGGGGCAGAAATAAGGCCACTGGAAACATTAGTGCTAGCCAAAGACACGTTCAGATGTCAATAAAGGAGAATATTTGTATCTCAGGTTGAAATGAGGAGTCCTTGGTGATCTGTGAGCTGGCTTGTTGTCTTGCAGATGGTTCATGACCCTAACTAGGTAACATCATCAGTGCTAGAGGGGAGTGGGAGAGGAGGAGGAAGAGGAGGAGCATTGTGGGGTCCTTGGTGGTCTCTGAGGTTGGTGGTTTTCTTGCAGACATTTCATTACCAGACTAGGGAACATCATCAGTGTTGAGATGTTTAGTGATGGTCTTATCTAGTTTGCATAATGAAACATCTACAAGAAAACAACCAAGCTCAGAGACCCCCCAAAAAACCCAGGTTTCTTTTCTTATACTTTATGAAGCCTCTACTGGCAGGAGGGCTGGTGAGCTGTTGCTTTCCGTTCCCAGGCGTTGGCTTTGAGATGGTCTCTCTGCAAAGCACAAGGAGTCTTGTACACGAAGCTTGAGTGTATGATGCCAGCCCTGAGAGCCATTATGTGTAAGATAGGCCGATGTTGTGCATCCGTTGTGATTCTGTCTGGTGTTGTCTTGTAAAAGCAAAGAGGGATGGATCTGGGTTCACCCCAGGTTGGCTTTCAAAAGGCTTCTGCCAAACCTCAGCCTCTATGTCTACGTTCCAAAGAAGCTTCACTTGGAGGCCTTCCCACCCTTGTTAGAAAGGTCTTTCCACTCCTCCGCAACTTTCTCAAGAGAAGAGCTTCCCACTCGAGCTCAGCCAGAGATGGGATCTCCGGGAGAGTGGTTGATAAAGACATTTAAGTGAGGAGGGCACAGCTCTTCCATCCGCCATTGCATGGACACTGGGCCAAGTCAATGTTCTTTCTCAATCACAGGAACCACAAGGCGTGTCAGCAAAAATCCCCAGTTTCACTACTGGCTGGGAAAATCACAGAACAGGTTTAGAAACAAGATTCTTCCACGGAGAGAATGAGAGAGCAGTAAACACAAAGAATGGGGGGGTTTGACCTATTCTCCAAAGCCCCTGAGGGTAGGACAAGAAGAAGCAACAGATGGAAACTCATCAAGGAGAGAAGCAACCTGGAACTAAGGAGAAACTTCCTAGCAGGGAGGACAATTAACCAGTAGAATGGCTTCTCTTCAGAAGTTGGGGGTGCTTCATCACTGGAGGCTTTCAAGAAGAGACTGGACAACCAAATACTAATACTGATGATGATATCAAGTTTGAGTCTTGCAAAGAAAGCCAGCAAGGACCCCTGAGCTACAGATGTTCTCCTTTATTGATTGGACAACCATTTGACTCCTGTTTGGGGTCTCCTGTTTGAGCAGGAGGGGGTTGGATGAGGAGACTTCCAAGGGACTTCCAACTCTGTAATTCATTGAGGAGGCAAAGAGCCCCATGGCTAAACATGAGGAAGAACAGGCCACGGGGATGCCAGGCTCAGAAAGAAATATTCAGCAGACCCTTTGCAAAGCACAGCCTTGTAGACTCAGAAGGTTCTGGCACATGGGCACCTTCAGGAGCGGGAGGGGAACAAATGACATCACACCTGTCATGATGTAACTGCACAAATGACGTGGATGATGTACTGTCCATCAGGGCTCTCCAAACTTGGCATCTTTAAGACTTGTGGACTTCAACTCTCAACATTTCCCAGCCAGCGCAAAGAACCCACCCCTTCCAGATCCTGCGATGCTCAGGGAGACCTCAGTTCACCCGCTTCTGCTCCAGAGAGCAGAGGAGACCCACAAACTAAAAGGAAGCCCGTCTGCCGATGGCTAAGAACCAGCCTTTGGAACGACATTGTGCCAGTTCCAAGTTTCTTGAAGGAGACCCTGCCCATTGGTCTGAACTTCTACCTTCTCCAGATGGTTTCGCTCAGTTGCTGCAGTCACTTCCTGACAGGAACTGGCAGGCTTCGGTTGAAGTTTCTCCAAGTTCCTTTCTCTGCAAAGTCTTCTCTAGAGCCTCATTTTACATGACGGGCTTCTCCGAGAAGGCTTTTCTTCTGACTCAAGTGAGCTGAAACCCAGCAAATAGGTTTCAAATGATGAATCAAGAATGTTTGGAAGCTCTCTCGCTTGTCTGGAGTTATTAATAGCGAATGTGGGCCTTACCCTTTTGTAGCCCATCTGTTGGAATAGCTCTTCTCATTATTAGGCATTAATTATTATTATTATTATCCAATGATTAAGCCATTATCATGAAGCAAATATAGTCCAGCGATCTGGATGGAAGGGCTGCCCATTACCTCAACCACCCATTGGCAAAGTGTGTTCAAGAGAGACGTGGGCAGAAGAGTCTGGGGAATGAGTCACTCACTCATGGGAGGAGGGGCTCATTGTCTCTGGAGAGAAGGACGTTGTTGCAGGAAGACAACAGCGCCTGGACTTTGCTTCCAGGGATCTTCTTGAGAAATGCATAAGTGCCTCTTTCAACAGAGGGAACCAATCACTGAGGGCTAATAAGATGGTCCTTCTTGAGGCTTCTGCTCATCATCCTCTCTTCCGCCCTGGAGTTTCCAAGTTCCAAGTGTCAAGTGGACGAAAAACAGAGGAAAAGGAAAGGCCCTAATATAGTAAAGGTTGAGTGGAGCATCTTGTCCTACAGAACATAATTGGATTTGCTTCAACGTGCTATGCAGCTTCATACTGATCCAGGCAGGGGGGGGGGTCCAACGTTGGCCACTTTAAGACTTTAGGCTTCAATTCAATTTCCAGCATGGCTGGCTAGGGAATTCTGGGACTTGAAGTCCACAGGTCTTAAAGTGGCCAACATTAGACCCCCACCCCCACCCACCTACCCGGATCCTTATTCACCCAGCCCCTGTTATAAAATGAAGGACAAGGATAATAATGAATTTATGTACATTGAATAGAGGATTGGTGATATAATGTATAACTCTAAGTGCATACTATAAAGATATCCTGTTGAAAATAGTGATAGATGTACAAATATAAACACTTGGTAAATTCTTTTATACTGTAAAAATATTTAGAATGAGATAACGACTACATAAAGGTATGTTGTTATTAAGCAGACAATCAAGAATGTAAGAGAATTAGGTTTATTGAAAAGAGAGAAATATTAATTGTAATTGAATATATGTTGTACAATGAAAGTGAGGTATTTAGTTATATTAGATGGAAAATCTGTGATTGTATATGTAATTGAAAATATGGATGCAAGAAAGCTTGTAACCAAACGACATGCTGTATGTAATGGATGAAAAAAAATTAATGTTCTTTTTTATGTTTAAAAATAAAAAAGGGGGGAAAAGAAAGGTTCACAACATAACATCCATCCTGGAATCTTCAGTTTACATTATCAAAGGCATTGGTTATCGCCTTTAAAGCCCTTTATGGCATGGGTCCAGACAACCAAACTCAGAGGGCACCAATGACCCCACACTCCTATTACTACTACTACTACTACTACTACTACTACTACTACTACTACTACTACTACTCCCCACAAACCCCACTCCCTTATAGCACTGATGAAGTCACCTAGCTGGGTCATGAAACATCTGCTAGAAAACAACCAAGCTCAGAGAGCACCGAGGGCCCCACAGTCCAATCCTGAGCTACAGATATTCTATTTGAGACTTGTGCATTCTTTGGTAATATATAAGTAGGATTACTACCATGAATCTGGCCTACCTCACTTTCCTTTAGTGGAGAAATCCAACACAGCCATACATGTTTACCATTACAAACCTTGGACTTCCATCCTGAGACACCCTTAAGATCTCGGCAGCCCTTCATGTGTGCCTCCCATGAACTAATAATCATTCATTCAGCACTCTTTAGGACTGAGACCGAGAAGAAGACTTTAGAAAGGTTTGCCCCAAATTCTTGTAAAGTTGCAAACCATTTTGGGGAGAGGTGACTATTCTCAGCATCAGTTTGCTTTCAATCCATGGGTTGCTGAAGAAATGTTCTGTTCTTGGAAGAGAAGTGAAACACTTTCAAGGGAAAAAACCAAGGCACTATCTAATAAAATGAAATTCATTGGTGAAAAGAGTAAGGTTCTACATTTAGGCAAGAAAAACGGAATGCACAGGTACAGTATAGGTGATACCTTGCTCAGTAGTAGTAACTGTGAAAGGGATCTTGGAGTCCTAGTGGACAACCATTTAAATATGAGCCAGCAGTGTGCAGCAGCTGTCAAAAAAGCCAACACAGTCCTAGGCTGCATCAACAGAGGGAGAGAATCAAGATCACATGAAGGGTTAATGCCACTTTATAATGCCTTGGTAAGGCCACACTTGGAATACTGCATTCAGTTCTGGTCGCCACGATGTAGAAAAGATGTGGAGACTCTAGAAAGAGTGCAGAGAAGAGCAAGAAAGATGATTAGGGGACTGGAGACTAAAACGTATGAAGAACGGTTGCAGGAACTGGGGATGTCTAGTTTAATGAAAAGAAGGACTGGAGGGGGAGACATGATGGCAGTCTTCCAATATCTCAGGGGTTGCCACAAAGAAGAGGGAGTCAAGCTATTTTCAAAGCCACCTGAGGATAGAACAAGAAGCAATGGGTGGAAACTAATCAAGGAGAGAAGCAACCTGGAACTAAGAGGAAATTTCCTGACAGTTAGAACAATTAATCAGTGGAACAGAAGTTGCCTCCAGAAGTTTTGAATGCCCCAACACTGGAAGTCTTTAAGAAGATGTTGGATAGCTATTTGTCTGAAACGGTATAGGGTTTCCTGCCTAGGCAGGGGGTTGGACTAGAAGACCTCCAAGGTCCCTTCCAACTCTACTATTGTATTATGTTGTATAGTGGAGTGGAAATGCACTTTTAGGGTTCTCTGGCATCTGATGAGGGTCTCTTTGGTCTTTGAGATCTTCTCCAAAATCATAGAACGTAGAATAATAGAATTGGAGGGGACCTTGGAGGTCTTCTAGTCCAACCACCTGTGTGAGCAGGAGACTCTGTACAATTTCAGATAAATGGATGTTCGGTCTCTTTTTGAAAGCCTCCAATGATGGAGCCCCCACAACTTCTGAAGGCAATTTCTCTTCCACTGGTTAATTGTTCTGTCAGGAAATTTCTTTTTAGTTCTAGGTTGCTTCTCTCCTTGATCAGTTTCCACCCATTGCTTCTTGTTCTGTCCTCAGGTGCCTTGGAGAATAGCTTGACTCCCTCTTCTTTGTGGCAACCCCTGAGATATTGGAAGACTGCTATCATGTCTCCCCTGGTCCTTCTTTCTCTTAAGCTAAACATACCCAGTTCCTGCAACTGTTTTTCATAAGTTTTAGTCTCCAGTCCCCTAATCCTCTTTCTTGCTCTTCTCTGCACTCTTTCTAGAGTCTCAGCATCGTTTTTATATTGTGGCGACCAGAACTGGGTGCAGCAGTCCAAGTGTGGCCTTCCCAAGGCTTTGTAAAACAGTGCTAGAAAAATCTGTTGGGATGTGGGTATTTCTTCAGACACGGAACACAATAATTCACGTCCCACAGTTTATGGGTTCAAGTACAGCTTCCGCCTCACCTTTCATCCCGATTGTTGCCGAGACTTGATGAAACTGGCACGCACGAATAAACCCTGCGCACTGCTTGCACTTTGTCCTATTTCGGTGGGATTTTGTCAGTCTTTTGCAATTCATTGCTATTTCTCCAGAAGCCATTGCAAGGCACAAATATCCAGAGGTGGATTGCCGACATTGCAATAGCCCAGAAGTCACCCTGTGGGTGGGGAGCGCTACTGGTTTCTTGCGATACTTCGGAGTGATGCTGCCTCTCCTTCCTTAATTTGTATTTGTATTTATTGGATTGTCAAAGATGTACAAGATAGCAGGTATAAAAATGGACATGAATGAAGGAACTGAATAAATGGGGACCGTAGGACAGGGATGGTAGGCACACTGGTGCGCTTATGCACGCCCCCTTTACGGACCTCTTAGGAAGGGGGTGAGGTCAACAGTAGACAGTTTAAGGTTGAAGCTGTGGGGGTTTCAGGATGTAACCACGGAGTCAGGTACAGCATTCCAGGCATTGACCAATCTGTTGCTGAATTTGTATTTTCTGCAATCGAGTTTGGAGCGGTTGACCTTGGGTTTGTATCGATTGTTTGCCTGTGTATTATTATTGAGGCTGAAGCTGAAGAAGTCATTGACAGGTAGGACATGGTAACAGACAATTTTGTGTACTGTGCTTAGATCATACCGCAGGCGGCGCAGCTCTAGATTGTCCAAGGCCAAAATTTTGAGCCTGGGAATTCTATTGTGAGTAGCTTCAAATGGGTCTAGGACTTTTTGCCCCCTACTCTTTCTCCTCTCCCAGGGGGCAGAACTCCCAGGACGAACCCGCTTTCTGGTAATGGGCTGTGCCAAACACTGTGGGACGCAGTGGAGTATGGGTGGTGGAGTATGGGTAGAGGCGTGTCAGCAGAGGAGATAAGTCAGGGGGAAATTGCCTGAGGAAGAACAGCCGAGGAGACGAAAACCCCATTCCGCTCCAAAGCATCACTCAAAGGCCGGTGCGTTCAGATGTCCCCGGATGAAGGAGCCAAAGAGATCTCTGCAATGGAAAAACAGCTCCTGGCAACCCTGCATCTCCGGAGTAGCCTTGGACTCAACCCAAGGAGACATGGATGGCTCCACAAGGATTTTCCCATCCGCACGGAGCCAAGGACGACGTCATCTTCCTCATGTCCCTTCTCTATCCACAGGGATGCCGGAGTTGACCTTGCTTCCGGATACCCCCATATTATTCGGATGCTGTCAATCTGGGTTGGGTTTATGGAAACTGGGTGGAAACTAATCAAGGAGAGAACCAACCTAGAAGTGAGGAGGATTTCCTCGTAGTGAGAACAATTAACCAGTGGAATAACTTGCATTCGGAAGTTGTGAGGGCTCCATCACTGGAGACTTTAGAAGAGATTGGACAATCCTTGTCTGAAATGGTGTAGGTTGGACTAGAAGACCTCCAAGGTTTCTTCCAACTCTGTTATTCTGTTATTCTATTATAACAGAGTTGAAAGGGGCCATGTAGGTCATCTAGTCCAACCCCCTGCCCAAGCAGGAGACCCTACACCATTTCTATTATTTTGAAAAGGCCGAGCTATGGCAGGAGAAAGAAACAAAGCAGAGCTGGTCAGCTGAAGAGGTCAAGGACAATGACCTGAAGGATCGTTCCGGCTAGCCCAAATATAGAAAATCAGGCTGGGGGGAGGGGGGAGAAGCTCCCGCTGCCTTTTTAACTTTGCATGGCCCCTTTCAACTTTCTTTTAATCTGCTTTGTAACTTTGCAACAGTCCCAAAGGTGCGTTTTCAAAAGGCAACTGGACTTTGTTTTTCCTTGAAGATGTTTCACTTCTCATCCAAGAAGCCTCTTCCGTTCTGACTGAATAGGGGGACCGGAGGAGGGAAGGATTTCCATTCCTTACCTTCTCCACCATCCACCAATTCAGTTCGGAACCAAATACGTTTCTTGGATAAGAAGCAAAACATCTTCAAGGGAAAACAAATTCCAGGTGCTTTTTGAAAAAGCACCTTTGAGACAATCAGGAGCCGGATGAATTTGTTGGCCTGAACCGGCTACGCTTTCCAAGAAGCTGCACATAGAAAGGTCCAGCATCCTGCTCCACAAAGAGTCGGGAGCCCCTTTTTGGGCTGTGGCCCGGCACCCCTTGGGCAGAGCCCCAAGTCAAATGGGCTCCCCTTGACTTGGTGTTCCTGTCCCAGGCCAGGAAGTGGGCCATTCCAATCAACACAGTCAGCTCTGCTGGCTGGAGAATTCTGGGAATTGAAGTCCACAAGTCTTAAAGTGGCCGAGTTTGAAGACCTCTGATCTAAGTGGAGAGATTGCAGAGGAAGGGATTACAAGAGAGTAAACTATGCTGGCTGGAGAATTCTGGGAATTGAAGTCCACAAGTCTTAAAATGGCCAAGTTTGAAGACCTCTGATCTAAGTGGAGAGATTGCAGAGGAAGGGATTACAAGAGAGTAAACTATGCTGTCTGGAGAATTCTGGGAATTGAAGTCCACAAGTCTTAAAATGGCCAAGTTTGAAGATCTCTGATCTAAGTATAGAGATTGCAGAGGAAGGGATTACAAGAGTAAGCTCTGCTGTCTGGAGAATTCTGGGAATTGAAGTCCACAAGTCTTAAAGTGGCCAAGTTTGAAGACCTCTGATCTAAGTGGAGAGATTGCAGAGGAAGGGATTACAATAGAGTAAGCTATGCTGGCTGGAGAATTCTAGGAATTGAAGTCCACAAGTCTTACAATGGCCAAGGATGGAGACCTCTGTTTCAGACCTTGTGAACTTTAACTCCCAGAATTTCCCAGGTCTAAGTCCACAAGTCTTAAAATTGCTTAAAATTGGAGCCCCCTGATCTAGACTCCCAGCCAAGGAGAGCCTGAATCCCCTGGGAGCTCCCCCCTCCCCACTGCCATTGAGCCCCCCTTTCAGCATCTGAGTGTCCTCCTTCCCCCACTCCTCCTTTCTTGGGGGGGCGTATTTCAGCCTCTTCAAAAATGATGGGAAGTTGGATGGGGGCTTTATTCCACAAAGCCCTGGATTCAGTCTCAACCAGAGTCCGCTCGGAGGGCGCCATATTTTTTGGTGTTAAAATAGAAAGTTTTGGTAAGTTATTCCAACTCCCTAAGTGTGTAATAAAAGGGCAGCCTGACAGACGACCCTCCTGCCCATCCTCACCCTGGGCGGCGTGGAAGGAAGAGGATGCCTATCCCCTCCCCCTCAATGGTTTGACTCAGGCTGAGGGTGGGTCCTGATGACCTCATTCTCCCAAATTTATAACTTTTACAACTGTGCTAGAAACATGATCTAGGGAATCACATGTTAACTGACCCAGGTCTCCACAAAGTTACTGATTCGTGGTCTCCGAAATCCTTTAATCTTACCCAAACCTAAGAATTAATTAAACACTTATTTCAAATTGTAAACACACACAAGCAAACACACAAAACTCAATTAATACGATGTAAACATCATTATAACGCTCACAGTTCAAACAAAGAGACCACATCGCTTGATTTAACCAACCCCCTTCTCTAGGGTCAATACCTACTCCTCCCCCACACCCCTCAAGTGTCACCCTAGAGATCAGCACCTACAAACCTCCCCTCCCAGGACAAGCTCCCCTATAAAACAACCTCTCTGTACTCCATTTGCTCTGTAGCTGCCCCCCCCCCAAGGCAAAGCTCTTTGCTTTGGGAAATAAATAAATCTCCTTTCCACACCACTAGACAGTGGTGTCTCTTCTCCACTCCTTCTTTCCTCCCTCCCTCCCTCCTTCCTAATATCCTCCCTCCCTCCCTTCCTTCCCTCTATCTCTTCTCCACTGCTTCTTCCCTCCCTCCCTCCTTCCCAATATCCTCCCTCCCTCGTTCCTTCCTTCCTTCCCTCTTCCCTCCTCCCATCCTTCCTTCCTTCCCTCCCTGCTTCCTTCCTTCTTTCCCTCTTCCCTCCTTTCTCCCTCCTTCCTTCCTTCTTTCCCTCTTCCCTCCTCCCTCCTTCCTTCCTTCTTTCCCTCTTCCCTCCTCCCTCCCTCCTTCCTTCCAGATGGATTTCATTTTTATTTATTCTTGCACAACAACCCCTGCTTGAGTTGGAAGCCCAAACTGTGCCAGAGCCACAGCCCAGGAGAACTGCTGACTTCCTGCAATGGGGTAGCAATGTGGGGAGGGGAGACCCACATTTCCTCTGCTTGCCCCACAGCCACCTTCCTGGCCTTGGGAGCATCCAATCTGAGCAGGAACTGGCAAGAGCCAAGGCTGGAATTTTATTATTCTTTGAAGAAGCCTCTTTCAGGATGGCTGGGCCAGAATTTGGTGGGAAGAGAGACGCGTCTTTTAATGTCATTGTTTGCCTGTTGTTGTGGCACTATTGGGGGTTTTAATTGAATCCAGTGTTCCCCATTCCACACATTTCTAAGGGTTGGGTGGTCTCGGTCTTCCTGAGAAAATCTGGTGGCAGAGGAGTTGGACGGGAATGGTTGATTCTCACAGCTCTCCTGTCCAATTGTGCCCTGAAAGGAGATGACAAGGAAGCCCAGGCTTCATTCCCAACCAAGAACAGAACTCTGTTACCTTCCTTTGGGGGGAGGGGGGCCACATGAGGGCAGCCTTCCAATATTTGAGGGGCTGCCCCAAAGAAGAGGAGGGGGTCCACCTCTTCTCCAAAGCCCCTGAAGGCAGAACAAGAAGTAACAAATGGAAACGAATGAAGGAGAGAAGCAACCTGGAATTAAGGAGGAATTTCCTGACAGGGAGAACCAGTGGAACTGCTTGCCACCAGAGATTGTGGGTGCTCCATTACTGGGAGGTCTTTAAGAATAGACTTTTCTGAAATGATCTAGTTTTGGGGGCTGAGCAGGGGCTGGGACCTCCAAGGCCTCAACAGTAGGATTCTCTTTTCTCTTCTCTCCTCTGCTCTACTCTTTAATCCTCAGAGCCCCAGAGCCTGGGGAGTATCCCACCCGCCTCCTCCACAGTGCCAATGCCCGTGTGAATAATTACCCTACACCTCCTGACTCCTATATAATGCTGCCGTTTAGACATTCCAAGAGTGGCCATAAAGCATTTCCAGAAAAGCTGTTTGGGATCCACCTGATTTAATGCAGTTCTAGGCCCTTAATATATCACAGCAGATGCTGAATGGACTCTGTTCGATCCGATCCAACTTTATACCCACCGTAAAGTACCGGTACATATTTCATCCACTTGTTCCCCAAATCCAAAGCGGTTAAAATGAAAACCAGCAACTTTGATCAAAGGGTCTACACCAGGGAAGGGAAGCCTTTTCGGCACCCAAACCGGGACACGTGGGCACGTGGACCATTTTTCAGCCCATTTTCAGGCTGTTTTGGGGGTATTTTTGGCCTTTTGAGGGGCTGTTTTCAGGCCATTTTTTGGCACTGGTTCCCGCAAAGACCAGCTGGTGATGGCATGTGTGCCATAGGTTCACCATCACATGTCTCGACCATGTATCTCAACCTTGGCCACTTTAAGAGGTGTGGATTTCAACTTCCAGAATTCTCCAGCCAACATTTAAAAGGGGGGAGGGGAAGGGAGGGGAAGGGAAAGGAGGAAGGGAAGGGAAGGAAGAAGGGGGAAGGGAAAGGGAAAGGAGGAAGAAGAGGAAGGGAAGGGAAGGGGAAGGGAAGGGAAGGAAGGGAAGGAGAAGAGGAAGGGAAGGGAATAAGAGAAGGAGAAGGGGACGGGGACGGGACGGGCGATCCTCTGAGTCGCCTTGCACGGGACAGAGGCGTGCAAGCGAAGCGGATCCGGAGCACCAGCGCTCCGCCGGGCCGCTCTGTGGCTGCTGGGCAGAAGCTGCGGGGAGCGCTCGGCAGGTGCGCGTCTCCCTGGCGCGACCCGGAGGTTCCTGGGCTCCCGACACGTCGAGCGCGCGCCTGCCCTTCTCAGTCGCTCTCCGAGGAGCCGCCCGCGGGCGCCTCTTGTCCCCCCCCCACCCCAACCGGTCCCTGCGAAAAGGAAGCGAAGGGTCCTTGCACGACCACGGGGCGGGGGGGGGGTGGAGAGGCAGGAAGGGGCAGAGGCGGGTCCCGCGAAAGGGCCTCCGAGCACCGCAGCAGCAGCGCCTAGTGGGTGGCGCCGCCTTAAAGCCATTAGGGACAGCCAGCCAGCCAGCCCCCCCCCCCCCCCTGGAGACTTTTCTTTCGGCTCTTCCTTGTGCTTCGGTTCTGCTCTGAGTGGGAGGGAAACAAATCCGAAGTATCGTTTCTGATTGCATCTCAGCACCTTGGAGGGAAGGGAATCAATCCGAATGGAGCTGGAAGGGAGTCCCTAGTCCAGCCCCCTACTCAAGCAAGAGACCCTAGGTAAATTTTGGACAAATGGCTGACCAGCCTCTTCTTAAAAACTTCCAGGACTTCAGGAGGGCATGGCGGCCCCTGAGATATGGAAAGCCTGCTGCCAGCGGACCCCCTTGTTACAGCCTCAAACCCCCAAAGGTAAACTCTCTACCGTGGACCTCACCCCATTCCTAAGAGGTCCCTAAGGGGGGGTGTGCATAAGCGCACCAGTGGGCCCACCGCCCCTGTCCCAATGTCCCCATTTATCCGTACCCATGTCTTATGTATGTATATATATATCTGCTTATACTTATATGTCTATATGCTACATTCATACTTCTCCTTGTTTTCTCATACATGCTTGATAAACCAAAATAAATAAAATAAAAAAATAAATAAATAATCATGTCCCGTCCCCCCCTGGTCCTTCTCTTCATTAAACTAGACATTCATTCAACCCAGTTCCTGCCCCCGTTCCTCATATGTTTTAGCCTCCACCTCCCTAAACATCTTCGTAAAGTTATACAACAGGGTGTCAAAAACCAACTGTAGCGCTTTAGTATTGTGGTGGAAGGCAGCAGCTGATGCATCTTAGAGATCGCTGAGAAACATAGAACCATTGGGTCAGAAGGGGCTTCTGAGGTCCTCTAGTCCAAGCCCTGCCCTAGGAAAGACTCCTCAGGCCGTCCAGACCCAGGGCTCTCTGACCCCTCCAGCAATGAAACTCTGGGAGGCGGAGGGTGCTCTCCTCCAGAGCTCAGGAACCCCCCCCTTCCCTTTCATTTGGCCCCTGGGGCCCTCCCACCCCCAAAGCACATCAGAAGGCTAAATCCCACCAACAGGATTTGGCATCAGCTGTTGTCCAGTCACTAAGTTGTGACCTACTTTTTGCAACCCCATGAACCACAGACGTCACACACACACACACACACCGTCCTCCCCTGTCTCCTGGAGTTTCCCCAAATCCACGTTTTGTTGTGTTGTTGAGCCTCCCCAGCCCCCTCCTCCTCTGCCCTCCCCTTCCCCCTTTGGCCCCCCATCTTTCCCAACCTCAGGGTCCTTTCCAAGGAGTTCTCTCTTCTCCTTAGGTGGCCAAATATTTGAGCTTCAGGATCTGCCTGGGTGGATTTCCTTTAGGATCGACTGATGGGATCTCCTTGCAGTCCAGGGGGGATCTCGAAAGTCTTTTCCAACCTGGCAGCAGTTCACATCCAAGACACTCAAGGGGTTAAATTCATTTTTTAAATTAAGATGAAGATGATGATGGAAATCTATAAAATAGCCAGGTGGATATTTTTTTTAATAGGATCACACAACACACGACGCTTCCCTCCCCTCCCCCACCCTAGTCACAGGTTTGGATCCACCCACAAAGATGTCCTTGATCACCTGTGAACCCCCCAGATGGCACCAGGAGAGAGTGAGAGGTGTGGCACCCTGGGACTCTTCCTCCCCAGGGGGGAGGGAGGCTGGAAAGGGAGGGTCGGTCGGGGTGGGCTGAGCCCCGTATTACAGACACATCAAAAGCCACACCGCACTGAAATGTATCCCCACACGACAGGTGCTTATTTAATGTGACATTAAACTCCACACGGCTGATGGGAAGTGGGCCGGCACCGATTCTGCACAAGGTTTGTGTTGTAGGGAATTGCACAAGAGCTTCTGCCGCCCCTCCCCCTGCACACACCCACACACACCTACACCAGGTGTGGCTCCGTGCTAACTGTCTTATTTTTTCTCAACAGACAAGTTGGCCATAAAGAAGGAAAGAAAAAAGCAAAGCGGTGGAATCATTCATAGTTTACTAAATAACACACATTTGAGACAGCAACATTATTATACTAAATATCCATTCTGACTTAATAACAAAAATAATACTTATAGTTTATAAACTCAGACAAAACGAGCCCACCACTTTTCTTGTATAAAATAATCGCACCAACGGGAGCTATGCTAAGCGATCCAAAGAAACACAAGACAAACACAGATTCTGAGTCTCGAAAGTGCTTCATTCTGCAAATCCACTGCAGTAACATTTTAATATTTCATTTTACTTTATTTTTAGTCAAGTTATATTAGCTAGGAGCGGTCAATCATACAGGAGTTATCCCGGACTAAATAAAATGCATGCAGGTATATGGATAGGCCGATAAAGGAGAATATTTGTAGCTCAGAGTTGAAATGAGGTGCGTCCTTGCTTGTTTTCTTGCAAATGTTTCATTTTACCTAACTAGGTAACATCATCAGTGCTGGTAGAGAGCGTGTTTATGAGCAAACCCCACTTCTCACTAGCACTGATGATGTTACCTAGTTAGGGAATGAAATGCCTCCAAGAAAACGACCCAGCTCAGAGCCCACCAAGGGCCCCTCAGGGACAGAGATCGCTAGATATGAAATTCCCTTCTCAAAAATCTTCCGGGGCCACTTGTGGCAAAGGAAAAATTTCCGGTCTTGGTATTGAGAAGACTCCAAGAAGGCCTTCGAGTCTCTCTCTGGGGGGGGAGCCCAAGGACACCCTCACTGTGGAGGGGGGCTTGCAGGGACACAAGGGGAGCAAGGAAGCAGCAGCTGACAGCCTCAAGTGACCTTCTTGGGCTCCTCAGGGAGCTGGGGCTGAGCCTGGGGCTGAGGGCCACCAAGAAGACGACCCAAGAGCAGCTCAGACTCCTCCAGCCTTGATCTTCCACACCAGGCTGGATAAAAACTTGCCTTTGGGCAACTTCCGAAGGGCGAGAATTGGGGGCAGCTGTGCAAACCCCCAGGCCCCACCTCAAAGCTTTGCCAAATGTGCCTCGAGACCCCCGGCAGAGTCTCCTGCCCTGCCAAAAACGTGGGGATTCCATCCCCAGCCATCTTCCTGATCCCCTCCCTTCCTGGGTGCTGCCTTTATGCCTGAGCCCAAGCATGCCCACCCGGAGGGCTCCTTTCCACCCCCCTGCCCCCCCCGGGGGCCCTTCGGGGATTCCCTCGGCCATTTTGACTAGCAAAGACAAGAAGAGTTCCCAACTGCCGTGGGGTGGCCTGATTAACCCTTTGGAAGTAAGTGTATATACATACATACATACATACATACATACATACATACATACATACGTACGGTCAACACAATTCGCTTCTCGCCGGTGTTCAAACACAAACCGAAGAGAAGCCACGAGGGAGGAATCCGCTCTTCGCCCCCAGAGTAAAACACCCCCACAGCTTTTGGCATATTCACTGGAGGCGGTTTTGCCAAATTTGTCCACCGAGGTCAGGCCTCCTCCATCACGAGCGGTGGGCCGAGCTTCTTCCTTCCCCCTCTCCGTTCTGGTCTTTTCCATCTGGCCAGCCCAGAGAAGCCTTCAGCCTACACGGTGGCCCCCAACATGGCCTCTCTCTCGGTCAAGATCTCGTTCTGATTTGAATCCAGTCCAAAAAATTTGACCTTGAGTCCATCGACCGGGTGGACCACCGGCACCAGGGTCACCGGAGGGAAAGTCCTGGTGGCCAGTTCGAATCGACTCGTGCTGGCCAGCTCGATGGCCAGCACTTTGAGGAACAGCTTGGCCAGATGCTTGCCGAGGCAGGTCCGTACCCCTCCGCCGAAGGGCAGGTAGTGGAAGCGGCCATCCTTGTCTTCGCTGCGCTCCTGGCTGAAGCGATCAGGGTCAAAGGTGTCCACATCTTTGAAGACGGGTGCTGTGTCATGGGTGTCTCGGATGCTGTACATGATGCTCCATCCTTTGGGGATCTGGAAGCCCTGGAGAAACAGGAGATGGATTGTCGGAGGGGGGACAGAGAGACAGAGAGTCCCTCCGAAGGCTCCAGGTGCACCAGGGCTGTCCTAGGAGGCTGCTACAGGAGGGGCTGCTTTAGGGAACCCCAAGTCCTAGGAAATTCAAGATGCCCCATGCACACAGACCATCTCACGTCTCATGACCCAACTAAGGAGCATAAACAGTGCTAGAAGGGAGAGGAGGAGGAGGAGGAGGAGGAGGAGGAGGAGGAGGAGGAGGAGGAGGAGGAGAAACATGGGGTTCTTGGTACTCTCTGAGCTTGGTGCTTTTCTTTCCAACATTTCACGACCCAACTAGGCAACATCATCAGTGCTAGAAAGGAGGGGGAGCTTGTTCACTGTTTGTATACTGGCGGTTTGCTTTGCCAAGAAGGAGACGTCCACCCCACTGCCTCTGCCATCTGCCTGCCCCACTCAGAAGGATACCCAGCCCTTGACCTTTGATGACAGGCTCTGCAGACTGGAACAACCAAGCGGGGAGATTTGTTTTGCTCCTTGGAAATTCCATCATCAGCCATCCAGATGTCATCCCAACATCTGGCTCTAGCCCTCATTTCTCCTATCCAGATTTAGAGTGTTGGCTTCTACAATGATGCCTCTGCAGCCGCCCAAATCCTGATGCCTCTGAGAACTCTGTATTTCAGGAGGGGTCCTTCTAAGCCCACCTCCTCCTACGTTTTTCCCTTGGCTTCAAGAGGGGAGAGAGAGAGAGCAGCCCTTCAGCCCAAAACAAGAGGTTCCCTTCCCACAACAAAAGGACCTCATAAGAATCTGAGTATCTTGTACGCTCACAGATGTTGTTTAAAAGATAATATACAAGTCACTCATCTCACCCACCATTGTTGTACAGAGCAGCACTCTTCATGGAAATCAATTCACAAGCCCCAGGAACAGACCTAAGGGCAGCCTGGCCAGGTGATAGGACAGGGGTCTCCAATGTTGGCGACTTTAAGACTTTTGGACTTCAACTCCCAGAATTCCTCAGCCAGTTGGGAGTTGAAGTTCACAAGCCTTAAAGTCGCCAAGTTGGAAGGCACCTGCTGTAAGGAGCTGACTCCGATCAGCCCACAGACGACATGAAGGACAGCCTTGAAGTCCGTTGACTCTTATCAATTCGCCTCAACCATTAGTAGAATCAGATTCTTGTCTTTAGGAAGATGAAATAAATTCGTAGTAGTTTTCAACTCTGTCCTGGCTCCTGACTTCTTGCACCTGATCCAGATGTTGCAACCCACAACACCCCTTTGGGAGGGGCAGGCCCAGCAGCTTAGCCTTCAGACCTTCTGCGGCTGCTAGAGCTTTTGCCCCCAGCCTTGAGCTTTTCAACCAGTTTAGGATAGAGACATGGGTTGACGATGAGCAAAAGGGTGGGAGCCGTTAGAAGACAAACCACATTCATCCCTCCAGACTCTCTGGAGATCCTCAGAAGTGGACCAAAGTTGTTGACTTGGGATTAAGGTCCTCCTGCTTACCTCCTGCTCCTATTATCTCCCTGAAAAATATTTTTCGCTGCCAAGTATGGATCATTTTGCACCCAATTAAAGCAATGCCATCCCAGAGTGCTGGGGGGGGGGGTGTCGTGGGGTGGGCCCTTCTATCCTTGGAGTCTTGTCTCCCAATTCATGTAAACCAGTGTTTCTCAAACTTGGCGACTTTAAGTCCTGTGGACTTCAACTCCCATAATCCCCCAGCCAGCATAGCTGGCTGGGGAATTCTGGGAGTTGAAGTCCACAGGACTTAAAGTCGCCAAGTTTGAGAAACACTGATGTAAACCTAGGTCAGTGTTTCTCAGCCTTGGCTCCTTTAAGAGGTGTGGACTTTGGCTCCCAGAGTTCTTTGCTGCTGTGGAATTCTGGGAGTTGAAGTCCAGACTCTTAAAGCGGCCAAAGGCTGAGAAACACTGGCCTAGAAGCGCCAGGGGAGGGGGCTTCACACAAGGTCCTCCTACTCACATCCAGCTCAAAGGTCTGCAGCACCGTCCGGTACCCCCCCGAAATGGGGGTGAAAAGCCGGAGCACCTCCTTGATGACGCAGTCCAGGTACTGGAGGCTGTGGATGGTCTCCAGCCGGAGGGCCCCCTCGCAGAGGCAGCCGTTGTGCAAGAGGCCCTTGTGCCTCAGCTCTTCGTGGAGTTTCTCCAGGACCGCCGGGTGCTTCAGCAGCTGCATAACCAGGGAGGTGCTGGCACTGGCGGTGGTGGCATAAGCAGCGAAGATCAGCTCGAGGGTGCCGTCCTAGGGCAAAGAGAAGCTGTGTGAGCCACGGCTGGCGGGTTGAGCTCCTGAAGCGCAAAGATGTCATCCTATCCAACAACATGACAATAAATGTGGGGGAAAGCCAGGTTTTACACCTGGGCAGGAAAAACCAAAGGTCCAAGTACAGATCAGGTGAGACCTGGCCCCAAAACAGTCGCTGTGACAGGGACCTTGCAGTCCTGGTGGACGGTCCCTTAAACATGAGCCAGCCATGTTCAAAAGCAGCCAAAAAAGCCAATACAATCCTTGGCTGTATAAACAGAGGCATAAAATCAAAACCACATGAAGTCTCGCTAATGCTTTATAAAGCCTTAGGAAGGCCCCACCTGGAATCCTGCATCCAGTTTGGGTCACCACGTTACAAAAAAGATACTGAGACTTTGGGAAAAGTGGAGGGGGCTAGACGAGAACTCTCTTATTCTATCCTCTTCTGCTCTATGCATCCTGATCTAGCACCCCCAGTGGCCGGAGAGAGAAGTGGCCCCAGGGACCGGTACCTTCAGCTCCTGCATGGTCAGCTCCTTGCCATGTTCTTTGCCGCTTTCGATCAGGAGGTCCAGGGCATCCAGGTAGTCTTTGTCTTGGGAGTTCTGCAGCTTTTCCCGGATGGCTTTTTCTAAGCCCTTCTGCAAGATCTCCCTGGCACGAATCCCCTACGAAAAGGACATCCAGCATCAGGTCACTCCCAGGCCCTCCCACTGGGTTGAGACTTCACGTCCCAGAATCCCCAGCCACATTTGCAGGGCTCTCCGTGGGGTGATAGCCGGACATCTGTCGTGTGTTGAACCTTCTAAAACAGGGGTGTCCAACCTCGGCAGCTTCAAAGCTTCTGGACTTCAATTCCCAGAATTCTGGGAGTTTGAAGTCCCCAAATTTTAAACTTGCCAAGATTGGACATTCCTGCCCTAAAAGCATCTAAACTACAAGAACCAAAATCCCCTCCCCAATCCCCCCCCCCCTGGATCCATCAGGAGTTGCCTCCAAGGATGCAAACTTCTCCCAGGGTTGGACCAGACTTCCCGGTGGGGTTTTTGGGCAGGGAGAGACTGGCAAATGCCCTTCTGTTTAACAAGGCCAGGAGTTGGTCCAGCACAGGTGAAGCCCCTGGGTTTCTGCCCCACCCTTTCTTACCTTACGGTAGCCACTGAAGGGCAGATCCACAGGTAAGGAGAAGACGTTCTCCACGAACTGCTGGTAGACTTCAAACATCTGGCTGAGCTCCCCATCTGGGATTCGGAACCCCAGGAGGACGCGGATGGCCATGTGGAAGGTGAGCTTCTGGGCTTCGTGGTAGACATTGATGGGGTCGGGGTTCCTGCCCCAGGCCCTCAGGGTCTCTTGGATCACCAGCCGTATCTTGGGCAGGTAGCTCTCCAGAGCTTCGTGGCTGAAGATTTTGGAGAATACCTGAGGTGCAGGAAGGAGAGAGCATCGGGCTAAGAAGGGAGAGGTTGACCTGGTGGTCACTGTGATGTCACTTCATGGTTCAGGGCTTCCCCCCCCACACACACACACACAACTCCTGCAGGATCCAACCCCCCACCTCACCCCAAGGCCCAGAGGTGAAAAGCAGAGCAAAGCGAGACCTATTAGCCAGCTTCCAGAAGTTGTGGTTGTTCCAATACTGGAAGTTTTTCAAAAGAAATTAGCCGTTTGGCTGAAATGGTACTAGAGGGTCTCCCTGCTTTAGGGGGTTGGTCCCTTCTAACTCCTGTATGTTAAATTATGTTATTCTGTTATTCTTTCTATGACCACATGTATCCATCCCATCAATCCCAAAGAAAGTCCGAAATGGTATAGGTATAGGATCTCCTGCCATGGGCAGAGGGTTGGACTAGTAGACCTCCAAGGTTCCTTCAAACTCTGCCGTTCTATGTTCTGTGTTCTTCCAGGGTCTCCACGGAGCAGAGAGACTTTGCACAACTCTTGGCGTCCTCTTGAGGGTTTCCCATCCCTGCAGGGACATCCCTGCCTGCCTGGGCTTAAGGCTCCCACAGCTTCAATCACTGTGGCTTCCACAACATGGTTTATGGCTTATATGAAAACCAGGATTATTTTATAGGATTTGCTTGACCATAAAGAGGGCAATGGCCAAACCAAGGCAGATCACATTTCTGCCCCTGTGTGCCAACGTTGCCATTTATGTCACTGAACTCCTTGGTGCTCTCTGAGCTGGGTGGTTTTCTTGCAGACGTTTCATGACCCAACTGGATAATATCATCAGTGCTAGAAGGGAGAGGAGGAGGAAGAGGAGGAGGAGGACTGTGGGGTCCTTGGTGCTCTCTGAGATTCAATGTTTTCTTGCAGACGTTTCATGACCCAGTTAGGGAACATCATCAGTGCCCTGATGGGTAATGAAATGTCTGCAAGGAAACCACCAAGCTCAGAGCTCCACTGATGCTGACAAAGCTTGGAAGGGCTTCTAGATCAGGGCATTGGCCCGGTCCTCAGGGCAGATGCCTTCCTTTGCCTGCCTCCTCTGGTTCCACCAGGGCCGGCGTCCAGGTGTCTCTGGGGATGTCCAGCTTGGGCACCGTCTGGCCTCCAATCCCTGCGAGGGCCCAGGCACCGTCCCATCTCCCCACCCGCACAGCCCAGCCTCCAGCCTTGCACAGCTCGCCGCCTCCTCTGCCAAGGTAAACTGCCAGGGGGGCCTCGCTAGCGGGGGGGGGGGCACGCCCAAGCAGTAGCATCTCTCGGAGCAGCCGGGGGAGGAGGAGGAGGAGGAGGAGGAGATCCTCTGGGCTGCTGACGGTCTGCCCTGCCGGCCTCCCCCTCCTCCAAGAGGCCGGGCGGAAAAAGAATGTTTGCTTACTTTTGATTAACTTACACGTGCAGAGCCCCCCGCCCTCCCCCTCCCTCCGGCTCCAGCAGCAGGGAGAACGCGCCAAGGTCAGGCGGGGCGGTGGCATCCGGCTCACGTCGGGGAAGGAGGGAGGGCTGGGGAGGGGGTCTGAATTCGGGAAGGGAGCCCTGCACTCCGCGCTGGACGGCAGAGCGACCAGCGAGCAAGGGGGAACCTCCCAAGCAACACACACACACACACACACACACACACACACACACACACACACACACACACAGGAGGGGGGGCTGTGTGCAAAATGCTGCTTTCCTGGAGGCTGCCCTGCGTTTCACATGCGAGGCGCCTCTCGCGAAAGTTTTGTTTAGTCAAATAACAGCCGCGGGTTTTCCCGGCCTCGGCACGAACAAGGGCTGCTTCACCAGACGGGACCCAGAGGTTCCGGGGTTGTGGGGCGCCGCAGCCCAGGCCCCCCTCCAAGAAAGGCACAAGAGGAGGGGCGGGTCCTGGGGAGCAGGTCGGGGGGGCGGAGCCTTTGCACGGAGGGCTGGCCGACCTCGGTCCCCCTGTTCGCGAGTTTGGCTTGGCTTACAAGTGACAACCTGGGTGTGAAAGTCCGTGGGGCGTCTCAGTCCTCCAGGTCACGATTGTCCCAAAGATGCTCCCCCCCCCCAATAAAAAGCAGATGGACTTTCTGGTTTTTCTTTGAAGCCGTTTCGCTTCTCATCCAAGAAGCTTCTTCAGCTCTCACTCAGAACTGAAGAAGCGTCTTGGGTGAGAAGCGAAACGTCTTCAAAGAAAAACCAGAAAGTCCAGCTGCCTCTTGAAAAAAGCACCTTAGGAACGGTGTGAAAGGAAGGCAGCCTCTGCCCATGCACAGAGGGCTGCTTTCCCGTGGCCCGCCAACTTTCGTGTGCAGGCGGGAGATCCGAGGGGTCTCCTCCTTGGGAAGATCAGCCGTCGCGCTCCGTTGTCCCTCCGGCGGCGAGGAGCGAAGGGGCGGCTCGGCCGGCCTCATCGGGAGCCAGGCTCCGGGGAAAGGGGCGCCCGAAGGAGGGAGGCCGGCTCAGGAGCTCTCGCAGGGGGGGCTGCAAGGTTCCAGGGCCTCTTCCGTGGGCGGCCGAGGAGGCCCCCGAGCTCCCCGCCCGACTCGCGCAAGGCCGGCGGACTTCCCCGGCTCTCTGCCCCGGCTGCCCCGAGAGAAATCCCGCGGCCGAGCGGCGGCTGGCGCCCGGCGCCCTCTAGCGACCTCGCCGCCTGCGTTCCGCAGCTTCCCAGCTGGAGCCAGCGCGCGATCCCCCAGAAACCATCTTCCAGAAAACGGGGCGGGCACTACTCTCCCTCTTTGCGGGCGGGGGACAGGAGGGGAAGGTCCCGCGGGCTGCATCGGCTTAACTCCGACTTTTAAATGGCCGGGCTTGGCATTTAAACTCCGGAACAAGGAGACCTGTCTGGAGGAACCCACAATGCCCACCTTCTGGGCGTTGGATCCCAGGCTCACCCGCTGCCAGCTTTTGACGCTTCCCCAGTCCCTTGCCTTAATGCCAGCCTCTGGAGGGGGAGGAAACAACCACAGCATCTGCCCTCCCTTTCCCCCCTCAACCTCCCAAGGCTGTCCAAGTCACTCTTCAAGTGACTAGACCTCATGATCCAAGAGGCACAGGAAAGGAGAGAAGATGCCCAGATTCCCACACAGCTTCTCGGATCATGGCATTTACACCCAGGAGCATCTCTGAGGCAGGCGGGCGGGCGGGCGGGCACAGAAGGGTGGAAAAGGCGGCTTCCCAGTTGCAACTATTTGCCAGTTCAGACCCAGATTCAAGCATTTCCAAAGTAACCCGTGTGCATGCCCGCGTGTTGGTACTTCGTGTGAGAATTAGGCTCAGAAAGTCCTCCAGCAAGCTTGCAGAGACCGTGGTGGTTTTTCCTAGCTGCTTCTTGATGTCTCTTCCACATGTTGGGCTTGGCTGTAGGGATTTGCCTCCTGACTGCGTCTGGAGGGAGGGAGGTCTGGGTGCAAAAGAGGAGAACCGGGCAGGGAATGGAATGGAGCCACCAGCAAGTCCAGATGGCATGACTGGCAGGGCCACCAGCAGCAGCTCCCTCTTGATGGCAATAGTGCCAGCGAGCCTCACTACCTCCTTTTGCACCCGGTGGTGCAAACACACACACACAAACACACACAGAGGGGTGGGGGAGGGAGGGGGGAGAATTCCTTGCAGACGTTTCATTACCGAACTAGGTAACATCATCAGTGATGTGAGGGAGTGGGTTTGCAGGAGGAGGAGGATTGAATAGGAGGGGAGGGGGAGGGGCAGCAGAGGCTGGACCCCCCTTCCACAGAAGCCCGAATGCCAGGCTCAAAGGCCTCCTCCCCAGACACCTAACCACTTCCCCTCTTTCTGCCCCTTTGAGGAAGCCCCCCCCCCCCCCCCGGTACCTTCTCAAGCCAAGGGGGGGAGGGTCGTGCTGCCCCCACCACCCACGGCTAGCAAGTTCATCCCAGGTGGGGAGGCATGGCAACTCCCGCTCTCCCCGTCTGGAATGAAAACCGGATATTTCCCGGCTTTGCGCCTCTCCTCCAGTGGAGCATTCTTGCTCGGCTACTGTCTGAGCTGCCGGATGTGGCAAGCACGCCACGTATGCGTGACCCCGAGCCTTTGCTTGCTTGCGCTGGGCTGTTTCTGGGGGAGAAGGGAGAGAGCCCCCTCCCCGCCCCAGAGAGAGGTCAGATTTCCAGACTGGCACCAAGCAAATCGCCCCCTCCAGTTGCTGCCTGCAGGTGATTCAGCCCGACTCTATGCAAGCAACGGGTGTTGTGAAGGGGGGACATCCAACCAAAGTCAACGCCAGCCCTGCTGGGAGCATCAGGCGACAACAGGCAGCCGCTCCTGAGCTGCAATTTCTTTGAGGCCCGAGGGCGAATCTGGGGCTTCGAAGGAGCCGGCAGGATTTAGCAGGCGGGCATTTTTGGGGCACTTCTCAGCTGACCGCAGAGCACTGCCCTGCCAACAGCAACGTAGCAAGCAGGCAGGGTTGGTGAGAGAAGGCCAGGGGTCAAGACACACCTGTCAGGTACCCAGGAAAGGCGAGTCCAGGTAAGGAGGCAGGCTCTGCTCCTGAGCAAGACCAGAACTGGCATCTGGCAGAAAATCAGCCCCGGGTGGGATGGAGAGACCAAAAGGCCTCGAGGGTGTATTAGCCCAGCACACCTGATTCGGGTAAGCACAATGCTAACATCAGAAAAAGATTGAATTGCAGGTAGTAATCACTTAAATCCATTCGAACTTACAACACTGAAAAAATTGACATGGCCATTTTTCACACTTATGACGGTTGCAGCATCCCCACAATCATGTGATCAAAATTTAGACCCTTGGCGACTGACTCATATTTATGACGGTCACAGTGTCCCAGGGCCGTGTGATCCCCTTTTGCGAACTTCTGAGAAGCGAAGTCAATGGGAAAGCCAGCTTTGCTTAACAACTGTGTGATTAATTTAACACTTCAGGGATTCACTTAACAACTCAAGGAAGAGAGGTCTTAAAAAGGAGCAAAATTCTCGCTTAGCAACAGAAATCTGGGGCTCGATTGTGGTCATAAGTCAAGCACCACCTGTTCTTGCAGAGGGTTTTGAAGAGAGGATGGTGAATGTGCTCCAATTAATGGTGGTAATCAGGATCGGAACTTCCATTGCTAAGCAAAGCAGTCACAAAGCAGGACTGCCTCCTTTAACAATGGCCTCATGACGAGACGAGCAGCAGGTACATTTGATAAATAAATAAAAGTAAGATAAAAGCCAGCAGTCCCCAGAGTTATTAAGCGAGGACTCAACCCCGATCCAAGCTATTCCCAGCTTCCCCACCACCACCAGCCCCCTCCCTGCCTCCTTTCCTCCAGGGTCAGTGACTCTCTTCCCTTTCGGCCACTTGACATGAGGGTCCTCCTACACAGTCCTGGGGGCACTGGGGGGGGGTACAGCACTTTTAAACTGGGACCGCTGCCCCAGAGCTTCTACCAAGCCCCCCGTGATGCCTCTAAACAGAATCCCCACACAGGGTGGCCAAAATGCCTGAGATGGGGGGGGGGTAATAGGCACCCCAACAGCTGTAAGAGTAGGCAGCTACCTATGGCCATAGTGATGCTGCAACCGCCATAACTTTGAGGACCAGGTGTAAGGCGCATTCATCCAGCGAAGGCGTGACTGAACAAGGGCTGAATGGATGGTCATAATCTGAGGACGAGTGGCATTCTGTGAATCACCTCCCTGCTTCCCGCACCCATCCCAGCCCGTCTGCTGCAGGGGCCTCAGAGCATCTCGGCAGGAAACCCCAGGGAGGGTCTGGGAAGCTTTGGCCTTTAATGAGATGTTGGCGGCCTCAGATTCCACCGGAGCCCTTCCGGTTTCTGCCTCCCAAGTCAGTTGGAGATGAGAGCAGCTAGGAGGATTAAAGAGACTGAAAGTAGGAAGATCGGTTGCAGGGCTTGGTTATGTCTACTTGAATGAACAGGGAGACCAGATGGGCTGCCCCAAAGAAGAGGGGGGGGTCAATTTATTCTCGCAAGCCCCTGAGGGCAGGACAAGAAGAAGCAAGAAGAAGCAACGGGTGGAAACTCATCCAGGAGAGAAGGAACTAAGGAGAAAATTTCTGACATTGAGGACCATTAACCAGCGGAACAGCTTGCCACCAGAAGTTGTGGCTGCTCCATCACCAGAGGCTTTTTTAGAAGAGACTGGTGTTCTTGTTCATCCCCTCCCCTCAAGCTGGAGACCCTGTGCCATTTCAGACAAGTGGCTGCCCAGGCTCTTCCTAAAAGGAGGCCCACAAGGCTCAGTTAAGGGAGGGTGGGAGACCAGTCCAAGCCCCCCCCTCAGCCACAGAAGCTTCTGGGGGG
The DNA here is from genome assembly GCF_964273705.1 of Natrix helvetica. Lineage (NCBI taxonomy): Eukaryota > Metazoa > Chordata > Lepidosauria > Squamata > Natricidae > Natrix > Natrix helvetica. The sequence goes on along the minus strand of NC_138558.1, from coordinate 785,897 downwards.
GACCTTTAGTCCACCTTTCCCCCAGGCTCAGCCTGACCAGGTGCTTGTGGGGGGGAGACAATGAAGAACGATCCCATGGAAGATGGTAAGATGTGCTTCTAGCAACCCCAGGGGGCCACAGGAAGCCCAGTGCAGCCGTCTCTTGGTGGGACCCCAGCCTCCTCGGGGTGAAGGGGTGAAAGAACGTCAGCCAGACCATGGGGGGGGGGCAAAGCTGGGGTCACCTCAAGGGCTGCCTAAGTGGCTGGTGTCTGAGGCTGCTGGTAAGGGAAAGGGCAGGGCTGGTGCAGGAGGTGCCCCACGGCCGCCCCAGACACACGGTGGATGGAGTTGCTCCACCCACAGCCGGACCCCCAACTGGCCCCTTCTGCTCTCCTTTGGGTCTGCCCCCCACCCCTTCCCCAAGGGGGAAGAACAGGCTCTAGTCAAGGAACCGGGAAGACAGGGGTGGAACGGGCAGGGGGTCTCATTCAGAGGGTGTGGGCAGATGGCGGGAGGACAAATTCTTAGGGGTGGCTAGGATCTATTTCATATTTTAGGGTGAGAAGAAGAGGATGTGGTTGGAAGAGAAGACCAGAACTCTGCACATGCCTTAGAGTTCTCTTGCATCTCATCAGAAGACTCCTGCTTCCTGGAGATGCAAGGTTGGGGGGTGGGGGAGCAGGCTAAAGGGGAGGGGGCATCCCTTTGAAAGTTCTTTGTCCCTTCACTAGTCCTCCCCCTCCCTCTGCACACCGTTCCCAGAACCCCCTTCACGGGAGGGGGGATAGAAATGTAGCTAAATGGCTGGGAACGGCTGCCTCTTCCAAAGGGGAGGGAGGGAGGGTCTTTTAATGGCACTTTCCCTGGATAGGGGACGCTGTAACGCTGAGCCTCCCACAAAACCTCCTACTAAGCAAAAGTAGCGAAAGTTCTCACCCAACGAGGAAGACCCGAGATTCCAGATATGCAGGAGCCTTTTTCCCGGAACGGTGCGACCACCCCTCTGTTTACACCTCTCTAGCAAAGACACCCCGCCCGTCTCTCTCCCCCCCCCCCTCCCAGCGGGAGCCGCTCCTTCAGCCGCCAGCAGGGCAAGAGGGCCGTGGGCAGGCAGGGGAGCACCGCTCCGGCCCTTGCCCACCCCCGCCCGTCGGCAGCCGCCGCCGCCCACACACCCCGGAGGGTTGCTAGAGTTCAGCCTCGGCACGTGCCGCCGGCGAGGTGGAGACGAACCAGACGCCTGGCCGTCCACAGCTCCTCTCCTCCACACACACATACACCATATCCCCGGAGGGAAGGCCCGACGGCGCTCGGCAAGGAGCCCCCGAGCAGCGCCCAGCTCACCCACGAGGCACGGGACCCCAAAGCCCATCCTCTTCGGCCGGTTCCCGCGTCTCCTGAATTCCCGGAGCGGAGCCAAGAGCTCCCGGTCGACCCAGCCCCGCCGCCGCCGCCCCCCGCCCATCGCTGCTTTAAGTTCCGCAAAGGCGCATCCGAGACCGACTAGGAAGAGCCGGCGACCCCCGCCCCGCCGCCGAGCGCTCCCGCAAGGCGCTCTGTTGATGCTCAGAGGCCCGCGCGCAGCCCTTACCTTCCGCTTGTGCCGGTGGACGTCGCCGATGGAGTTGGCCACGGTGTTGGGGCCCAGGAGGAGACGGGTACTGCGCGGCCACTCGGTGCTGACCAGGCTGTGCTCCCCCATCAGGATCTTGCGCACGTTCTCGGCTCCCGTCACGCGGATCAGCGGCCGGCCCAGCAGGTGGGTCTTGAAGACGTTGCCGAACCTCTCCCGCCGCGAGGACTGGAAGCCGGGGCCCTGCAAGAGGAGAGCGGCCGCTCAGCCTGGCGGCTCCCCCGAGGCCTCTCTGCCCCCACCGCCCCCCACTTTCCCCTGCAGCCCGGAGGCGTGGAAGGCCGGTAGAGTTCGGGGGTCGCCAGCAGGGCTCCGGCAGCTTCCGCGTCCGGGTGAGGGGCTGGAGTTGCGCTCTTCCCTTGGAGGAAGGGGAGCGGGACGGGAGCCCCGCGGCGGCTGCAAAAGGCTGCTGAAGCGACGGGGCTCCTGCCCAAATGCCCCCCTCCACCCGAGCCCCCCTTGCGTGCTCAGCCCGTATCTTTTGCCCTCTCCCATCTGTTCGGGTGGATGGGGTGTCAAAAAGGCTAAACTGTGAGGGAAAGGAAGGGGGAAGCCCTGGCCACGGGTCTAAGTCCGGCGCGTGGAAAACGGGTCTTCTGTTTGTGACTTTGGGTGGGTGGGATTTCTTGGGCCGCCCCGCCTGGCCCAAAGACGGTGGGGACCGTCAGGCGCAGGACTTTCACCGCCCTTAACTGAGGCTTCGGTTGCTCCTGCTGGGAGGGGGCGTCTCTGCCCGTCTTGGCCCCCTCCCCACCCGCTGCCCACGCTCCCGGAAAGCAGACGCAGGCGCAGAAGCGCTCGCCTCGATCCGAGGAAGCGAGTCAGCCTCTGAGTCGGAAGGTCGCGGGGACGCTAAGCCAGACGGTCGCCTGGCTGGAGCACAAATTCACGGGACGGGAGAAGGGAATTTTGTGACCCCGAACTCACCAGAGTTTAGCGAGTTGTGTGGATGAAGCCGAACTTTGACGCGGGCAAAGGGCTTCTCTCGCGCCTTCAGGGTGGTGCGAGGGCTGATTTTAATCGCTGTCCAAACGGGCTTCTGGATGCCGAAGGCCAGCGCGTGCGCGCGCACTCATGCAAGCAAACACGTACCGCCTTCTTACACCAGGCATTCCCTGGAGGCGGCGGGCTCCCCTCGGCTCAAGCAGAGCCCGGATCGCCCTTCCCGGGGAAGTGGGGGGGCTTCCTCCGCTGCCGGGGTGGGCTTCAGCGTTGCTGTCCAAATCGCCAGCGGTCGGTTCTGGGGTCATCGAAGGGCAGGCAGAATCTGGAATGCAAATAGTGGGCGCCCCTTTGACAGACACTCCCGGCGGGCGGGCGGGCGGGCGGGCGATATTTCTGCTTTGCTGCATCGGAGGCAACGGAGAGAGCCTCCCCATCCCTTCGCGTGTATGGCCGCGCACTAGAGTGAGGAGGGTTCCCTAAGGCCATCGAGACCACCTCCTGTCTTCAACTAAAACCTACCTAATAGGCGCCTCTCAAGTTCCCCGACACGGAGGGGAAGCTCTCATTTGGGGCGGGGGACAGAATGCCTCTCCCACACAGAGATGGCCAGGTGAAGGGGAGGAGACCGGGTTCCCCCAGCCTGAGGCTGCCTGGGTCCGGATCCCCTCAACGGAGACCCCCACCCGCGGAGCAGCGGAAGGGATTCAATTTCTAAGAGTACGACTGGGGGGGGCTGAATCAGCCTCCTCCCTCTGCCCTTCGCGCCCTCGACTCGTCGTTTCCGCGGAGGGTGAATATTTATCTCCAGGTATCTTTGGCTAAGCGCGGGACGAGACCGGGACGCCCGGTCACTTTCCCAGATGCTGGCGTGGTCCAGGGGAGGGAGGGAAAGAGCCGCAAGCAAAAGGGGGCGCCTGGACCTCCCGCGGGGTCCTCCTCCCCATTTTCAGAGCTCGAAAGAGGAGGGTATTTCCCGCGCGCGTTTTGGAAGAAAGGCCGCCGAGGCTTCATGCGCCAAAGAGGCGCCCCGCTTTCCCGCCACGGGTCTCTCAGAGGCAGAGAGTTGGGGTCGGGGAAGGGTTGGGGTGGGGGTGGGGGTTAAAAAAACAAAACAAAAGCGCAGTTGTGAAGTTCAGCTATTCAGGTGACCCGGGATCTTGATCTGCGTAAATATCATTAAAAGTGCTTTTAGTGGCATTAATAAAGGGTTATTTGTGCAATATTTCCATCCTTGTACAAAGGGCACCTTTATGTGGGAAGGTTTCGGCGGGCTCCGATTTATACTTTTTTTAACATTTATTTTTAGCCCTAGACGTTTTCTCTTTTTTTTCTTTTGCCTGGATGGAGCCTTGAGGAAAAGGGAGGAGAGACCCTTTCTCGGCGCCCCTTGTGAAAAATCGGATACATTTCTTTTGAAGAGTCTCATTGAGGGACGGCGCTTAACTCTTTAGATGCTGGAGGGAGGGAGGGAGGGAGGGAGGGGGTCCTTCTGTCATTGGGGAGGGGGCTGAAAAGGAGGAAAGGGTCACGACCCCAGCGCCCCGCAGAATGGCCTTCCTGGTTTCTTTCGGCTTCCCAGTAGAACGGCGGGGACACAAGGAGGAATTCCAACCGCTCGCGGACGGGGAGAGCGGCGCTGCTCCGGGCGGCAGCCTGAGTCCCGCGGGCCCGGTATGTGAGGGGGGAGGGATTAGCTATCCCGGCATAGGAGCGACGGAGCGGGGCGGGACGAAAGTCTCGAGGACTCCCCGCCAACCTCGGAGGCTCGCGGCTGTGCCGCTTGGCGCAAACTGCGTAGGCTGAACCTCGAGTGGGGCGGCCTTTCTGCGGCAAGAGCTCTAGAGCTGGGCGGCCAAGAGGGAATCCCGCGCTGCGCTTTGCCCGGAAGGGGAGAGCAGGGGGAGGGAGGGGCAGCGGGCAAGGGCTACGCTGAGGGGAGAGGGGACAATCCGTTCCACGCTTCCACCGGAGCCCCTCAGCCTTACCTGTTGGATGGAGCCTGGAAGGGGCGAGCCTCCCCCTGCCGGCAGGAGAGGCAGAGGAGAGGGCTGGGACCGACGGCCAAAGCTTCAAAGCCGCAGCGCTTCAGGCCAGGCGCCTCCTTTCCAGGGCCGCCCGGTCCCGTCGCGCCTCTCCCTCCCGCGCGGACACCCAGCCCGGGGCTTCCCGGTGCCGGCAGCGCTTACCTGCAGCAGCCAGTGGAAGGTCTCGCCCACCAGCGGGAAGCCCATGGTGCCCTTGGGGATGGGCAGCTTGCAGCTCTTGTCGCGCGTGGCGGCCCAGCGCAGCTGCCACAGTTGCTGCGAGACGGCCAGGAGCAGCGTCAGCGAGGCCAGGCAGGCGGCGGCGGTGGCCAGCGCAGAGAGCAGCTCGAAGCCGGCGAACAGCATCTTGCGCGCCGGGGACGGACCGCAGCCGTCGGAAGCTCCGCGCGGGAAGGCGGCCGGATTCGACTCCTGGAGGCAGACTCGTCCGGGCGCGCGGGGAGCGAGACGCTGCGGGGATCGCGCGCTGCTGCCCGCCGAAGAGCGGGGTGTTCAGATGGAGAGGCGGGCGCCCCTTTCCCTGGGAGGAAGACCAGACGGAGTGGCAGGCGCGGCCAAAGTGCCGAAGGGACCCTCTCGGATGTTCTGCGCCCGGAGGGGTCCGCTCAGCCGAAGACGGGAGGCTCGGTGGCTGCGAGGCGCTGGAGACTCCGGGCCCGGATCTGCAGCGGGTTACTGCGGTCGCGCCGTCCAACGTGATGGGCTGCCTGGAGCGCCTGTGCTGGGCGGGGGGCGGGCCGGCTGGGGGAGGCGGCCGGGAGCTCCGTTTGGCGGCGCCGTCGGAGGAGGAGCCGCAGCGTTCCGCGCCAGTTTGCGGGGATGAGCGCAGGCGGCGCTTATATAGAGGCGGCGCGGCCGGTGCTCGGCCGGCGGTCGTCCCCTCCTCCCCTCCCCTTCGAGGCGGGGGCGGGGGCGAGGCGGGCCGGGCGCTGGAGCGTGCCAGCGCTGCCTCCACCGACTCCGCTCGTGGCGCTCGGCGGGAGGAGGCTAACCCAGGGCCGGCTGCGCCTCACCTGGCCGCGGCACAGGGAAGCGGGGAAGCGAGCGGGGCTCGCTGCGCCTCTCCCGGCCATCCAGACACCTCACCGCCGATCTCTCGCCGGGGCGCCTGGACCGTTCCGGGACTCGGCCGTTCAGGGTCCGCTGCAGCGACCACCTTCAGGGAAGCGCGGTGGACGGGATAGCCGGGCGGAGGAGCCGCGGTTCCCTGGGGACGGAACGGCACCCTGTCGGACCCCCGCCCGGCTCACCTGGTCCCCGCCTGCCCTGACTGGCCGCCCTGCGAAGCAGCCGTGGCCGAGGTGGCTCCGGCGGGCGCCAGGCGGCGCCTCCTTTCTGCGCCCGGCGCGGCTCGGGTGCTCGGTCTCGACCTGCTCCGGGACTGACCTGCCGCGACTTGTGCCGGAGTGACCTGCGCCCAGGGCTGCTCCGCGCCTCCCGGGCGGTGGCGGCGTTTCCTGCCAGAGTGGCGGTTCACGCTCTCTCGCCTTGGCGGGGCCGCGATGGCGGAGAGAACCCCCCTCTCAGCGATGCGCGCAGCAAGCAGGCGGTCCCCACAGGGGGGTCGTTTTCTTTGGAACGCAGGGGGAAAAAACCTTGACCTCCCTCCCCCCCCCGTCCCCCATCAGAGCCAAAGGCATAAAGTCTGTTAGAAGTTCTGAGTACCTGAGAATTTCGATTGGCAAAGGAAAGTTTTATTTCATTATTTCACTTGATTCTTAAATTTGTAATTCTGGGAAGCCCCTAAGAATCGCCCGTCCCTTTCAGGGCCACTTTAGAAGCACCGATTTCCCACCTGCTGGAGAAACACAGGGAGGGGCTTCCGATGGAGGGAGAAGGGATGAAGCTGCCAGGGAGGTCCAAGGATGACCTTGACCCTCTAACCATGGAGACCTGGCCAAATCCCAGTGGGCACAGCCCCGCCCCGCCTGCAGCCTGTAAACCTTGTTAGCTGAGACAGTGAGGGTGTGTGTGTGTGTACGTACATACTATGGACACTACCTTCCAGGCTGGGAGCCCTTGTTGGCTTGAAGAAAGGCTGGGAAGCTGCTTCTTCAGCCCACCCTGCAGGGGTCAAATGTAGACAGTATGTGAAGCATCCACCATTGATTCCTGGACTGCCACCGCGCAGGGAAGCCTACCCATCTCCCAGGGAGGGGTAGCCACTGTTTTTCTTAACCCTGAGGGAAGCCCCCCCACCTCCCTAAAGTTATGGGGTTGCCTGAGTCCCCCCGCCCTTCACAGGGCCAGGCTGGGTTATGAGGCAGGGTCCAGTCCAGAGTTCCTGAAGGGCTTCAGAGGAGGCCCAATTTGGCCACAAAATACCTCCAAGGAAGCCCAGCGCTGGTCGTCCTGGCCTCTGCCCTGCGCCCCCTCCCCCCCTCCTGGGCCAACTCTGCTTCTCCTCCACTGGGATTCCTCCCCTCCCCCCCCCTGGGACTCTTGGAGCAACAGCCCCCTGCCCTGTGTCTTGTGCTCACCAAAGAACTGCAAAGCTAAGGACCCAGTGCCTCTTTTGTGGGTGGGTGGGGGATACGTCCCCCTGACTTAGCAAGGACAGCTGGCTTTGCACCCTTGCCCTGAGCAACACACACACACACACACACACACCTGTTTTGCTATTTTTATATAGAAAGAGTTTATATAAACAGTCGCAAATATGAGGTATGAGGTTGATCTTACGTTCCCACGAGAACGCCCTGGTCTGGTTCTGGTTTGGGGCACGGAAGGGAAGCAGTTTGTGTCCCTTAAAACAACCCAATCATGGTCATGCTTACTTAACGACCGAACAAGTTTTGGCAAAGTGACCAGAGCTTTCCTGAATGTCCCTGACCTCGTCTTGGGTCGAGGGCAAGTGTGGGGGGGCGCTTTCCGCCCCTGGAGAAGGGCCGGCCCGCAAGGCAAGGCAAAGGGGAGGGGGGTTCCGGCCTCTCCCAGACGGCGGCTCAGTGGGCCTGGGTCCAGAAGAGAGGAGGGCCGGGAGCTGGCCCGGTCTGACTGCCTCTCGCCTCCTACAGACCAGCGCGGCCCTCGGACAGCGGCTCTGCCTGCGGCGAAGCCCGTTAGGGTGGCCTCTGAATTCCACGCCCCTCTTGACTGCACCTGATCCGAAGGGCCGCGAAGCTCAGCCGGAAAGGTGATCTCGGGGAGGAAGGGAAGCAGCGCCGCCCCCGCCCCCCCCCCCCGAAAGCCTTCCAGGGGAAACGGGGGCTTCCTGCGGGAGGGGTCGGCAGGTGAGAAGCGGACTGCCCGGCGCGCTCAGCAGGTCCAGCCGGCGGCCGGTTCACTCTCTGCCCTGCAGCCCCACCTGGTGGCCACGCGGGGCCCCGCAAGGACGGGCGGGGGGGGCGGGGGCGGCACGTAGCGGTCCTCGCGTGAAGCCCAGAGACGCGCCTGGGCTCCCTAAAGGATGCTTCCCTCGCTGCTTCTGGCAGCTGCAGAAACGGGCGGGGGGGGGGATTCCAGCTTCCCTCCGGAGCTGAAGATGCTCCGTGTTGAGGCTGCTTTTGGGGCTCAAAGTGCCTGGTCGGTTTCTGGGCTGGCCGTGGCCCTCGTGCTCTGAAAAAGGAGATCCGGGATCTGCACGTTCAGGGAGATCGAGAGAGGCCCGGAGCCTTTGATCTTCCCCAGGTGGCTTCGGGCTGAGCTCTGACTGATGGACGTCAGTCTGGAGGATAAACTCCGCCTCCAGATTAATCTCTGGGTCCCTAGGAAACAAGAACCCCCCCCCTTCTGCCTTGACCCCTGGGGCTCTGCCCATCTCTGCCTAGAAACTGCCCACCCAAAGGGCCTCCCCAGCAACACAGCTGCCCAGCGGGACTTTCGAAGGAGGTAAGACATAAGAGGGGAAACTTGGGACGGGTTTGGTGTGAAATCTAGGCTGCCTCCGCTACTGGCTCCACAAACTGTTCTCCTTGAGTCCACAATACTGAACAGTAGCATTAATATATGCTATTAGTATACTAGCATTAGCAATATATAATATTAATAGTCGATAATACAGCTAGTCCTCAACTTACAATAGTTCATTTAATGACTGAAGATACAATGGCACTGAACAAAATGACATCACCATTTTTCACAGTTACGACCCGGTTATGACCTAGCATCCCTGTGGTCATGTGATCAAAATTCAGACATTTGGGAACTGACCCATATTTATGATGGTCCCAGGGTCACACGATCCCCTTTTGCGACTTTCTGAGAAGCAAAATCAATCTGGGGGAAGCCAGATTCACGACCGTGTGGCTAACTTAACAACTGCAGTGATTCGCTTAACAACAGTGGCAAGAAAGGTCATAAAACGGGGCAAAGGTCACTTTACAACTGCCTCACTTAGCAACAGAAATGTTGGACTCAATTGAGGTCCTAAGTCGAGGACCATGTCCAGGTCACTCTGTGCCACTGAGTGTAAAATAAACATATCCATAACCCATCAGCCTGCAGGGTTACAGCCCAGAAAAATGGGGGGGGGGAGTAGCAAGCAAAAAACAATCAGCAGATAATAAAATGGTTTAACCGTTTCCTCAGTCTGACCTTTGACCCCTTCAGTCTCCCCTGGAATAATCGATTTGTGACTCCATCTTCCTTAATTCTCTTTATGTGACCAGACCAAAGTTCTCCTTTTGTGTGGAGGTTCATTTTTGCCTTCTTGGATTCCATGCACAGCATTCAAGCAATCCCTTCCTGCTGCCTTCATTCCGTTCTTCCATGTTTTCAGTGAGCCGAACCTTGTCTTGTTAAGCCCCCACAACCTCTGGGGGTTCCACTGGTTAATTATCCTCACCACCAGGAAATGTCTCCTTAAGTCCAGGTTGCTCCTCTCCTTGATCTGTTTCCCTCTACTGCTTCTGGTCCTGAACTTCAGGGGCTTTGGAGAATAGATTGAGCCCCTCTTCTTTGGGGCAGCCCTTCAAATATTGGAAGACTTTTTTTTAAACAAACAGAAACAAACAAAGACGTAAAACACATATAACCTTCTTCCATTTCATATAGCGTGTTGTTTGGTTACAAGATTTTGTGCATCCTTTCCATGGTCATCACTTACAATTACATATCAAATCACAAATTGTTCATTTGGTAAACATAGATACACTATTGGTATGTGTCAATTTTTCAACTATAATTATTATTCCTTAATTTTAAACAAGGTATTCTAAATATTGAATCCATATATACAACATCATTTGCATCAATAGTTCAACTCCAATTATTATTCCTAAATTTTAAACAAAATATTCTATATATTGAAATCATACATACAACATCATTCCATTACATCGTTCTAATCTGTTTAAAAGTGCAAAACCCTTAAAGTATTGCATATATCATTCTATTATTCTTAAAATATAAAAAGTTCTCCCACTTTTTCCATTGCCATGATTTTTATCTAACCATTGATAAAACAAATCCCAAACCTTGTAAAATTGTTCATCTTCTTGTTCTCTAATTTCAAATGTCAATTTACTCATTTTAGCACATTCCATAATTTTTTTTAATAGTTTCCTCCTGTGTTGGTATTTTCTAATTTTTCCATTTTTTTTTTGCAAATACAATTCTAGCTGCTGCTAAAACATTTACAATCAAATATTTCAAATCTCTATTATATATTTCTGGTATAATTCCCAATAAAAAAATCTCTGGTTTTAAGTCTATATGTTTTTGTGTCATTTTCTCCAACCACGTGTGAATCTTAGTCCAATATCTTTCAGCTTCTGCGCAAGTCCACCACATATGGTACTATGATCCCGGTGTCTGATGACATTTCCAACACTTTTCTGATTTATTCTTGAACATTCTTGCTATTCTCGTCGGGGGTAGATGCCACCTGTAAAACATCTTATACAAATTTTCTTTATATGCTGTTGACATTGTAATTTGGTAATTTTGAGACCACAATTTCTGCCATTTTCCATGCCCAAAATTTTCCCCCAAGTTCCTTTAACTTGTTCTTCTTCTAACTTAACCTCTAGTAAGTGTCCATAAAGTTTTTAAATTACTTTTTCAACAGTACCCATCAAAATTTTATTTAACTCAGTCATTTTATCACAAAAACCCTCCTCTTTATGGTCCTTGTTATATCTAGATTGTATTTGCACTTATGAAAACCAGTTCATCTTTATACCTTCCTTTTCCAGTTCTTGCATAGATTTAAGTTCACTCACTGCATTCAATATTTCACCATATCTAACTGTTTGTTCCTTTTTGTATATTATTGCGTATGAAAAGGCTTCAATAGTTGATAGCCAGACTGGAATTTTTAAATAATATTGTCTTTTAATCTTCTCCCACTTTAGTAGCAAAGCCTCCCGTAGGTAATGTCTTCTAAAATACCCCTGTGTTTTAGTTCCCTTGTACTATGTCCTTCAAGGGTCAATAATCTGGTATTCCTTAGTGTTATCCATTCTTTAACCCACATCAAACTTGCTGCCTGATGATATAGTTCCCAATTGGGCAGGCCCAATCCTTCTCTTGTTCTTGCATCTTGTAACAATTTTAGTTTTATTCTTGCTTTTTTCCCCTGCCATATGTAGTTCAAGACTATTTTATTTAAGTCATCAAAATATTCCTTTCCAAGTCTAATTGGAATCGTCTGTAACAGATATAAAATTCTAGGTAGAATGTTCATTTTAATTGTAGATATTCTCCCTATCATCGAAAGTTGTAGATTTTCCCATTTCTTCAGATCCATCACGATTTGTTGTTTGAGTTTATAGTAGTTGTTGTCTTTAAGAGCGCTGCATCTTGCTGTTAAATATATCCCCAAATATTTAACCTTGTTCGTAACTTGTATCTCCAAAGTTTCCGCCAACTCTTCTTTTCGTCTTGCCATATTCTTTGTCAAGATCTTTGTTTTGTCTTTATTTATTTTTTAATCCTGCTACTTTTCCATATTCTTCTATCAGTTTAGATGCTGTTTCTAATGGATCCTCTAGAATTATTTATTTATTTATTTATTTCTTAGATTTCTAGACCGCCCCTCTCCCAAAAAGGGACTCGGGGCGGTGTACAGTCAACATAATAAAATCATTCATAATAATTAAATACATTTAAACTACATTTAAGATACATTTGGAGGGGGAAATAGGCTGTACTAAGAAATAAATAATTCTAATCTTAAAACATCACAATTAAAACCCCAAACCCTAAAATAAAATAAATCCCTGGGAGGTAAAACTACGAAAGTGCCAGGCCAGCTGCTTGAAACAGGTGGGTCTTTAACTTTTGCCGGAAGGAACGGAGGTCGGTGGTAGTTCGAATGTCTGGGGGGAGGTCATTCCAGAGGGTTGGGCCCATCACAGAGAAGGATCTACTCCTAGGCGTCGCCCGCTGGCATTGCCTAGCAGACGGCACCAGGAGGAGCCCCTCCCTGTGTGAGCGGATAGGTCGCAGGGACGTATGTGGAAGGATGCGATCCTGCAGATAACTAGGTCCTCTGCCATGGAGCGCTTTAAAGATGGTGATCAATACCTTGAAACGCACCCGAAAGGCCACAGGTAGCCAGTGCAGCTCGTGCAGGAGAGGTGTTACGTGGGAGTAACGTGTACTTCCCATAATAACCCGCGCGGCTGCGTTCTGAACTAGCTGCAGTCTCCGGATGCGTCCCAAGGGAAGCCCCATGTAGAGGGCATTGCAGTAGTCCAGGCGAGACGTCACCAGCGCATGAGTGACCGTGCGCAGGGCACTCCGGTCCAGTAGGGGGCGCAATTGGCGCACCAGGCGAACCTGGTGGAACGCCCCCCTTGCCACGGCTGCCACATGGTCCTCCATTGACAGCCGGGCATCAAGGAGGACGCCCAAATTGCGCGCCCGCTCCACAGGGGACAATTGTTCGCCCCCTATGGCCAGCGATGGAGTCAGCTGGCTGAACCGAGGTGCCGGTAACCACAGCCACTCAGTCTTGGAGGGGTTGAGTTTGAGTCTGTTGTCCCCCATCCAGACCCCGACGGCTTCCAAACACCGGGACATCACTTCGACAGCCTCGTTGGGGTGGTTTGGGGTTGAAATATACAGCTGAGTATCATCAGCGTAAAGATGGTACTCAACCCCAAAACCACGGATGATCTCACCCAGCGGCTTCACATATGCGTTGAACAGGAGAGGCGAGAGGACCGACCCCTGTGGCACCCCACAAGTGAGTGGCCTCAGGGACGATCTCTGCCCCCCTGTCAACACACATTGCTTCCGGTCGGAGAGGTAGGAGCCGAACCACCGCAAAACGGTGCCTCCGACTCCCATCCCCTCCAACGGCGCAATAGGATACCATGGTCGATGGTATCAAAAGCCGCCGAGAGGTCTAATAGGACCAGGATAGAGGAGCAACCCCTATCTTTGGCCCTCCAGAGATCATCAACCAACGCGACCAAGGCTGTCTCAGTGCTATGCCCGGGTCGGAAGCCGGACTGGCGTGGGTCTAGATAGTCGGATTCGTCTAGGTGTCGTGGGAGCTGCTGCGCCACCACATTCTCGACAACCTTCGCCAAGAAGGGGAGGTTGGAGACTGGACGATAGTTAGCTAGCTCCATTGGGTCGAGCGCAGGCCTCTTGAGCAAGGGTCTCACCACCGCCTCTTTCAAGGCGGTTGGTAAGTATCCCTCACTCAGTGAGGCGCTCACCAGGCCCAGGAGCCAGCCTCGTGTCACCTCCCAGGCTGCCAGTACCAGCCAGGAGGGGCACGGGTCCGTTAAACAAGTGGTGGGTCGCAGCCGTCCACGCAGCCTGTCCAAATCCTCGGGGGCAACAGAGTCAAACTCCTCCCAGAATGGTCTCTCAAGACTCGCTGTTGGCGGCTCGTCTGGTCCACTGTAAACCAAGGAGCCCGGGTGGGTCGATGCCGCAGGAGAGGTCGCAAAGGCGCAACCCGGTCCAAGGCCCCAGTCGTCGCCCTATTCCAGGCAGTCACTAGGTCCTCGGAACGGGAGCGGGACAAGGCTACAGGTATTGGCCCAAGCTCCGTCAGGAATCTATCAGATTCCATCAGGTGCCTGGCGCGGTACCAGTTTATAGAGTCTGGTTCCGCCTCCTCGCGGTGGGGGATAGCGCCAGGGAAGTCCAGCCGGAGGGATGAGTGGTCTGACCATGACAGGGGCGTGATAACTAAATCCCCTATTCCCAGATCACTCGTCCACTGTTCAGATACAAAAATGAGGTCCAGTGTGTGGCCCCCTTCGTGAGTGGGGCCCTGCACTAATTGGGTCAGGTCCATGGCCGTCATGGAAGCCATGAACTCCCGAGCCACCTCGGAAGCCACTCCCGTTGACGGCAAGTTGAAGTCCCCCATGACCAAAAGTCTGGGAGTCTCAACTGCCGTCGCTGAGATTAGCTCGAGGAGCTCGGGCAGGGCTGCTGATGCATAGCGAGGAGCCAAGTATACAATCAGCAAGCCCCACTGCCTCCCTGGGCCCCAACTCACACCAAGGGACTCACACCCGGGTATCTGAGGAACAGTGAACTCCCTCGGCTCTAAACATTCCCGCATAACCACCGCCACCCCACCACCCTTACCCAGGGCCCGAGGCTGATGGAATGCTCGAAAACCCGGTGGGCACATTTCCACGAGGGGTAAACCACCCTCGTGGCCCAACCAGGTCTCCGTTATCCCTGCAAGGTCTAGCTCCCCCTCTGAGATCAACTCATTAATGAGGGGGGCCTTGTTGGTGACAGACCTTGCATTGCAAAGCATCAGCCACAGGCCCTGGCTCTGTAGCACCTGTCCACCTAGACTGCAGGGGTTGGTACAAGCGACCGGGCGTAACCAGCAGCCGCGGTCTCCCAACCGACCTTGGGATCTTATCCTGTCCTCGCATCCCCTCCTCCCCGCGACCGTTGTAATAGGACAACCCTCTGCTTTCGTGACCTTTATATTCCCCCCCTCCACCGCATCCCCGTCCTTCCTGGACTCACCTGTCTGTCCGGCTCTGGCCCTCCTCCCGGTCTGATTAACCCTCCCCCCCACCCTGGGACCCCCTAAAAAAGATAAAAAACATTTTACTAAAAATCCCCTTAGCTTCCGATTCCTGAATCGGAATGAATTAAGACCAAGTCATCTGCAAATGCTTGTAGCTTGTATTCTTCCTTTTTGATTTTCATTCCTTTTATTTCTTTTCCTTCTCTGACATTTCTATTTAAAAGTTCTAACGTTGAGACAAAAAGTAATGGGGATAATGGGCAGCCTTGTCTCGTCCTTTTCTTTATTTCAATAGGCTCTGTCAAATCTCCATTTATCATTATCTTTGCTGTTTGTTTATAATATATAGTTTGTATGGCTTGAGGAAATTTCTCACCAAAGCCCATCTGTTCCGGTTGTAACAGCATAAAGCGCCAATTCACGTTGTCAAACGCCTTCTGAGCATCCAAAAACATCAATGCCAATTGTTTTCCAGGATGTGCCTCATAATATTCCAAAGTATCTAAGATTATATTATCTTTAATTTGTCTCTTTGGCAGAAACCCATTTTGATCAGAATGATTGAAACTACTTAAGCATTTTTTAAATCGTTCTGCCAATATTGAAGCAAACAATTTATAATCTGAATTTAACAGGGAGATTGGTCTGTAATTCTTAATTTGTAGTAAATCGGCCTCCTCCTTTGGTAAAAGTGTAATATATGCTTCTGACCATGATTTGGGTATTCTCCTTTCTGACATCACCTCATTCATAACTTTCAATAATGGAAGAGACAACGATTCCTGCAGGGTCTTATAAAATTCCGCTGGAAGCCCATCCGGGCCTGGGGCCTTCCCGTTCTTTTGTTTTTTAAGTGCTTCAGTTAGCTCCATCATAGTTATTTTGCCTTCTAACATTATTGCAGTTTCTTTGGGTATGTGGGGTAAGTTGGCTTCCTGTAAGTATTGTTTCACTCCTGATTCTTGTCACGACGGTCAATCTCAGGGCTCCGAGACCACCACCAAAATTCCAGCCGCAGGATGGTCTAACTAGACCTAAACCATCCCGAAGAGACGGTGATAGGAAGGGGCATATCCTGCTGATTCCAGAGACACCCGCAAAGTCTCTGGTGATCCAGGAATAGCCCTTTTGCCAGTGGCTATGAAGCAGCCATTAAGGCTGGTGAAACTGCTAACAGCTTTGGAAGTGAAAGTGCAGGAGAGAGTGTGTCACTCACGGTGTAATTTTTACCTTTTTTCTGATTTATGAGAACACCCTAAAACAGTGATGGTGAACCTATGGCACACATGCCACAGGTGGCATGTGGAGCCATTTGTCAGGGCAGGCGAGGCACTGCCCTGTCAGCTGGCCAGCATGCATGCGCGCGCTGGCCAGCTGAGTTCATTGTTTTTAAAAGCCATTTTTTCGCCCTCCCCAGGTTCCAGAGGCTTTATAGGAGCCTGGGGAGGGCGAAAAGAGCTTCCCCCTCCCCCCATAGGCCCTCTGGAGGCTTCAGAGATCGTCCGGAGGCTTCCCTGAACGCTTAAAATGACCCTCCGAGCAAACCGGAAATGACTTCCGGTTTGCTCGGAGGGTCGTTTTAAGCATTCCGAAGGCTTCAGGGGTTCCTGAAGGCTTCGGAGCGCTCAAAACGACCCTCCGAGCAAACTCGGAGGGTCGTTTTGAGCGCTCCAAAGGTGTCTGGGAGGCCTCCGGACCATCCCTGAAGCCTTCAGAATGCTTAAAACGACCCTGTGAGCAAACCGGAAGTACTTCCGGTTTGCTCAGAGGGCCGTTTTGAGCGCTCCAAAGGCGTCAGGGAAGCCTCCAGACGGTCCCTGAAGCCTTCGGAACACTTAAAATGACCCTCCGAGCAAGAAAAGGGAGAGAAGGCAATTCCCTTAGAGATGAGTATGCAAGGAATTCAGAATTTGCAAGTAAAAACAGATACCATCAAAAAGAGAACAGAAAACACGGAAAAAAGAATTGAGACAATAGAACAATGAATGGGAAACATTGAACAACGAACGGAGAACAAAAGCAGTTAAAACTGATGAAAAAAAATGATAGTATTCAACAAGGTGATGAAATATGAAGATAGACTACAAAAATTGAAGAAAAAGGTGACCAAAGAGAGAAGAAAATTGGGGAGATTGATAATAGACTGAATGTGGTCAAAAAAGATAATATTGGAATACTGAATTTGGAGATGGAAAGGTCAGAATTTTTTCTAAGATTCCAAACATAGAAGAAGAAAAAGGTGAAAACCTGTTAATGATAGAAATTTTGACAAATGTCCTTGAGTTAACCCAAGAGAAGATGCCCGATGTTATAGATGAAGCATTTTGAGATTATACAACATATACAGCAAGAAATGACTTGCCATGGGAAGTTCATGTAAGATTTACCAAGAAAGCAATTAGGATGCAAAGAGATAAAAAACTGGAGTACAAAGGCAAGGAGATTGTAGTTTTAAAGCAAATACCAAGAAAAGTGAGAGAATCGAGAAGAGAATATCAATTTTTGACTAAAATCCTATTCAAAAAAGGTGTTAATTACAGATGGTTGATACCAGAAGGTTTAACGTTTGTATGGCAAGGACAAAGATACAGAATAGTTTCAATTGAAAAAACAGAAGCATTTTTCGAAGAACATCTCAGAGGGAAGGCTGAGGAGACTGGACATAAAGAATCGGTGACAGAACCACGAGCGGTGTCTTCAGCTTCGATTGAAAAAGAAGAAGGAGCAGTAGGCAGGATCGAGATAGTAGAAGGTGCTGTAGGTGGCCTGGACATTAGAGAACTAGAAGAACCTAGAGCCACCAGAGCAATAATTCCTATGTATAAAACATAAATATGGAAGAGAAGAAATTGATCTCAATTAACATGAATGGACTTAATTCAGCAAATAACAGAAAGAAAATATTTCACAAACTAGGGAAACTAAAATTGGATATAATTTGTCTACAAGAAGTGCATATTCAAAAGCAACATGAATAATTATTAAGGCAACCAAAGCTGGGGAAAATGTTTATTTCATTGACAACCTGTAAGAAAAGAGGAGTGATTCTTTACATCAAAGACACAATCCCAGTGGAACAAATTTATACAGATGATGATAGAAGAATTTTGATGGTGGAAATTATGGACAATAATAAGAAAATGCTCCTAATAGCAATATATGTGCCTAATGATAAGCAAGATGAATTTTACAGAAAACTACACAGGAAAATAATGGATTTGGATTATTTAAATATTTGTATGATGGGAGATTTAATAGAATTGTAGATAAGAATATGAACTATAACTCACAAAAAACAACAAAGTCAAATAGAAAGATACTCCCTAAATCTTTTTTTTAAATGATCGATGAGACAGGTTTAAAGGATGTTTGGAGAGAGAGAAATCCTACTAAAAACAATATACTTTTTATTCAAACAGACATTTATCTTATTCTAGAATCAATATGATATGGGTAGTGACTGAATCGGCCTACAACATACAGGAAGACTGCTATCTTTTTTTTTATTTTTTATTAAAAGAGTTTTGTACAAACAAATTTTCCCCCTTTTCACCCCCCCCTCCACACAATATAAATCTCATACAAATGCTATACCCCCCCAACCCCCCCACAAAAATTCACTTTCAAATATTATACCAAATACTTTGCCCCCTCCTCTCCCCCCATCTTAAAATAGATTACTCATAACCCCTCTCCTCCCAACAAACACTATATAAATTTCTCTTAAATTAATAATAACACATTGATCATTTTCTATAACTCTTAATATAAATTTCTCCTAGCCTAACAATGTTTCATTAGTCCCATCTTCTAATTTATTCATACATATATATTGCCCCACCCTCCACCCTAACCCTCCCCCACCTCCCACACAAACCCACCCCCCTGACTTCCGCTGTATACCACTCTAACAATTCCAAACATCCCATATACTATTTACTCTGATCATCTATCGGTCTAAACATTCTTACCTAAAGGCTACATAATAACTCCTAGTCTGGTATTTATTCTGTATATAATCAATCCATTTTGCCCATTCCTGTGTGTAATCCTCCTGTTTCTGAGCTTTTAAGAAAGCTGAAATTTTTGCCATTTCAGCGAACCCCGCCACCTTCTGAATCCATTGATCAATTGTCGGCAAAAAATCTTTTTCCCAATGTTGCGCAATCAACAACCTAGCTGCTGTGACCATATACAAGGCCAATTTTGTTTCCCCTTTGGTAAAATCCTTAACTATACCCAAGACTGCTATCTTGTCACCCCCAATCCTAATGTCCTGGGAGTTTTAACCCATTATAGGCTAGGCAGAATAACAGAGTTGGAAGAGACCTTGGAGGTCTTCTAGTCCATCCCCCTGTTTAAGTAGGAGACCCTCTACCATTTCAGACAAGTGACAGTCCAGATTCTTCTTAAAAACCTCCAGTGATGGAGCACCCAAAACTTCTGGGGGCCCCTGTTCCCCTGGTTAATTGTCTTCCGTTAGGAAGTTTCTCCTTAGTTCCAGGTTGCTTCTCTCCTGGATTAGTTTCCATCTGTTGTTTCTTGTGCTGCCTTCACATTCTTTGGAGAAAAGGTGAATTTGGGGACCAAAATTTCTTTTGCTAAGTGAGACATGGGATTTTTTTGGAGCAAAACCCTGGAAAGGAGGAAGAGCAGGAGGACTGAGGGGTCCTTGTTGCTCTCTGAGCTTGCTTGTTTTCTTTCAAACGTTTCATGACCCAACTAGGGAACATCATCAGTGCTGGAAGGGAGGGGATTGTGGAGAGGAGGATGCCTGGAGACCAAGGTGGCTGTGCCCCCGTCTGCTTTCTCCCAACAGCCAAGTGACTTTCGGAGAGGAGACCTGGCAGCTGAGCCAAAGAGGGTCTTTGGGGGGGGAAGGTCCCCTGGCCTCGGCCAGAAAGCCTCTCTGGGCCCCTTTTCCCCCAGGGAAGGAGACCACGGGGGTCTTTGACGGAGGAGCCTCTGAAGACCGGTCTCCCAACCAGGAGAGGCTCCCCCACATGATGCTCCCTCCCCCCACCCCCACCCCTGCCCAACCTGGCTGCCATTTCAGATGGAAAGGCTCCCCTCCCCCCCTCCCTCCACAAGGCCCAGTTGAGCCTCCCTGGTGTCTCAGCCGCTCGGGCCCTTTTCTTCCTAAGCGTTTCTGAAAAGAATCGGAAACCGTTGTGTTTCTGCAAAGCGTTTATCGAATTACAGCCACGGACAAAGAGCTCGGATGCATTTTCTTGAAGGCTACACAATTGGGGACCCATCAAGGAAATGAAAAGGATGACAGAAGAACGGGGCCTTTTGTCAGGCTGGGGAAGCCCCCCCCAAAAAAAAATCTCTGGGAGGGGCTCTGTTTACCCCTTGCCCGGGCAAAGGGCTGTTCTTATTTACCCCTCTCCGTCTTTTGAAGTCTGTCCCGGAAGGAGAGAAGAACGGCGGGCAGCCTGGAGGTGTCTGGCTCTCCCCATTGAAGCCAAGGGGGTCCCACCTGGCAACGAAGGAGGCTCCGGAGTTCTTCAGTTGGGGATCATTGCCCTGGGCTGCCCCAGATGGGATGGGAACAGGTGACGCCCCCCCCCCTCCTGCTCTGCCTTTTGTTCCCCCCGGAGACGGAAGAGAGAAAGAGCCAGATGATCGGGGAGATAGGCGCTTTGGGCCTCCATTGTGTGGGGCTTGAGAAAATGGCTTCTTGGTCAGCGTCCAGAGCTGATGGAAGCCAAGGGCTGCTACACAAAGGCCCTTCAGCTGTGGGCCGAGAGCGGAAGCTGCCCTGGCCTTGTTCTCTCTCGGCTGGCTTGGGGGAGGCTGCCCAGCGGCCCCTCCCCTCCCTCTCTCCCCAACAGGAGCTCTCACTTTGGGGCTTCCTGAGGGTCTGGTCAAGAAGGGTTCTTGGAGGTCACCCTTCTCCCACGGGGTCAGTGGGGCTTCCCTGCCCTCAAGATCCTGGAGCCCCCACCTGGGAAGGTCTCCTGGGCCTTGCCAGGTCCTTGGCCCTGTGTCCTCCAGTGGTGGGTCCAGTAGGTGGGATCTCCCAAGCAGACCTCTGGCCTCTGCTCCATTGGCCATTGAAGGTCCTCTTCAAGGCAACATGGGGAAGTCACAGGAGGACTCCATGCGATGGTTTGGCAGTGGCCCATTGTTCGTTCATTCATCCATTTGAGGGAAGGTCCCGTCAGAGGGCAGAAGAGACCCGTCTGGATGCCAGCAAAGGCAGCCCAGGGTGCCCCGAGGGCCCTGCTTAGCCAGGCAGCAGTGGCCCCATTGCCTGACTGCCCACATTTCTGCCCAATAGCTCCATCCTGAACTATCTCATAAGCCTGGACAACTGACCAGGGAGAACGGTCTACCCCTCCTCGGTCGGACTTGAGTCCAATATCCCTGAATCAGTGCAGTGACTGTCCATGGAGCTGCTCAATCATTGGTGAGAACTGAAGACGCTTCTTGGATGAGAAGGGAAACGTTTTCAAGACGGAAAAAACCAAGGAGGTCCAGTTGCCATTTGGGAAACGGGGCAGTTCAGGGGTCAGCCTTGTGTCCCATTTCACGGAGGGCAAATTCAGAGGGGACCCATGTTCAACCTTCAAACATTTTCCCCTGGTGCTTA
The DNA here is from genome assembly GCF_964273705.1 of Natrix helvetica. Taxonomy (NCBI): domain Eukaryota; kingdom Metazoa; phylum Chordata; class Lepidosauria; order Squamata; family Natricidae; genus Natrix; species Natrix helvetica. The sequence continues at coordinate 764,787 of NC_138558.1, read as the reverse complement.
TCCCTCTAGTGCAAAGTGCTCCTCAGATCTGGTGCCCAAATGAGACCCCCGACTGTTCAAACAAGACCCCCACCCAAAAGCCCAGTGGTGGGTTCCGGGCACTGCTCACGGGGCCGGGGGTCCTAGAGCAGCACATGCGCTGTGCACATCACCATCCTACGACACCCAGCTGCACGGCGGAGGTCGCGCAGGCACCACATGCTGTGGGCACATGCACAATGGGCCGTCGTGATATTAAACGGTCATGGAAGATGGGCGGATGGGCCAAACGAGCCGCTTCTCCCGGCTGCTACCGGTACGGCCGTACCACCTGGAACCCACCACTGCAAAAGCCCCCCCCCCTGGTTCTTTTCTTTGAGGAACTCATGAGTCTAGGAAGCCCCAGGAAGGGCTCGGAGGGTCCTTAGGGGGGTCGTGGTCCTTCCCACAGGACGGGTGGGAACTGGGGTGGCTTTGAGTCACACCCAGTTTTCAGTGACGTTGGGGCAAAAGGTCCACCAGCCACCGCTCTGGGAATTAGGAGGGGCCAGCTGTTTTTTCCCTCCCGGAGTCCTCTGGAAGCCCAGGTGTGATTCTCCCTTGGGGGGCTTGTTCTGGAATGAGCCTGGCCCCCTGTAGTGACCTCGCCACTGGGCCAGTCCTGGCAGTGGGGTTGGGGCAGCTGGGGAGCATCCCTCGGTGGCTGCTGGTCTCACCTGCCAGGGCCCCTGCCAGAGCAGAGCCACCGTGGGGGCAGAGCTCATTGCTGCTGGCGGTGAGGCGTTCAATTTCTTCTGAGCTGTGGGTGCAAAGCGGGGAGGGCTCCAGATTCCGGTCACCATCTGGGTTCCAAATCCCCAGGAATCTGTAAACAGCCCGTCCCGACAATCCAGGAGATTCCTTGAGTTCGTTTGTTTGTTGGGAAAAAAATCCTGGTGATTTCAGGCCCCCGTGGATCAGTCCAGCTCTCCTCGTGCCGTGACCTCCGTGCTCCCTGCAAGGGTGTTGTGAGTGCAGAGTTAACAAAATGCCCAGAAAGGAACACTTTCGGAGAGAAAAGAAAAGCAGGAGCAAAGAAAGAGGACACACAATTAGAGCCGTTTTGTGGGCTGGAGGGCTGGTTGGCTTGTGCTCCAGACAATAATAGCAGCGATCTGAAGATGATTAATCCAGAGGAGTTTAATATTGGAACAAGCTGTGTTGTTCAGTTCATCCCTGGGTTTCAGCTTTTCGGCAGTTTATGCCTCCAAATGTATTTCTCTCCTTAAAAAAATAAACTCTTTTAAAATATGAGCTCCTTAAAGAGCAGATACACAATTGCGTAACTGGGAAAGGATTCTTCTGTTTTTTTTCCTGTGCTGAGTATTTGAAGCAAATATGTTTAAGCCTGTTTTGAATGTTGATTTAGTTTAATCTCAGTCTAGTTTAGTTTTACTATTTTACATTTGGTTGAATTCAGTTTACTGTTTGCATTTGCTCAATTAATGAATTGTTAGCTTTCGTGTAGATTTAAATTAGTATATTTTTACTGGAAAAGTCTTTCAGATTGTATACGGTGTATACTGAACTTCAGACAAGATGTTGCTTAAGAACTTTTTTTTTCCATGTTTATTAAAACATTTGTAGAAGAGATACAGTTTTGGTGTTTAAAAAATCTTCCTTTCTAAGACAGCCAGGTTTTAGAGATGGTCGGTTTCGCTCATTAATATCGAGCCATTTCTTTTGATGCTCAAAGGACAAAATCCCACACAGGCTGGGATCTGGCCCCCTCTCCATCCCCATTTGGAATTTTACCCCCCCCCCTCTCCTTTTTTTTTAAAGGACTTTTGCATTGCTACAAGAATACAGCCTCCATTATTCTAAACCAGAGGAGCCTTTGATAAAATTAAAAAGCCATAACCAGAAACATCTTACTGAGCTAATGAGGGAAAATCGCTCGGCTGAATTTTCCTGCCTATTTCAAACGGCAGCGTAACCCGAGACACGAACAGGGAATAAGTTTGGGGAAACCCAGCCTCATGGCACATACATTTTAGGATAATTTAGGCTTATGAATGCTACTTTCTTTAAAAAAAATCCAGATTTGTTACCATAATTCTTTTGTAAACATTTGGTGGGTGTGCAGCGTAAGGCTTCTTGAAGCACTCCCATTTTTTTCCAGTGGCTCTCCGGTGGAGGAGGAGGAGGAGGAGGAGGCGAAGAGGGCCACGATCCGGGGTCAAGAGGCACCCTGGCGGTGATGCCCTCCTGACAAAACCATGGCAATTACCCTGCTGAGGCTCCACTGTTGATTCCCTGAATGCCTGAACCGAGTCTTGGAGGAAAGCACTTTAGCCCATCGATTGCGAGATAACACAGCAGCCACAAATGGATTCCCTTCCGCCCCCAAGTAACTTGGATGCGAGACCCAGGAAGAGGCGGGGGGGGGAACGGGTGCAGGGTTTGGGAAGAAGCACCTCTTCCAAGCGTGCAAATTAACTGATTCCATCCTGGGAAATGTGTTGAGGAATTGATTAGTTGTGCTAAGCTGGATGGATGCTATGTTGATGCTCTCAGATCAATCAAATATCACCTGGCAAAGAAAAGGAGCAGCAAAGTCCATCTTCCCCAGCTGAAGATGCCTCTCTGATGGTCTGTTTAGAAACCCCCCCCCCTTGCAGTTCTTTCCACCTCTTCTCCTCCTCTTCTGCAGCCAACAAGGGTCCTTCGGGAGAAATCCCCCACCCACCCCGCTCCGTCTGGTTGCCACCTCCAGACGAGACACGGTGGCTGCTGCCTGCACAGGCTGCTTGATTTCAGCTTCTCAGTGGGGTTTTAGGAGGAAATGCTGGTACTGTAGGATCCTGGGCAAGACTGTGAAGAAAAAAGAAAATGAAAATGAAAAGAAAAAAGGAGGAGGAAGAAAGAAAGAAGAAAGAAAGAAAGAAAGAAAGAAAGAAAGAAAGAAAGAAAGAAAGAAAGAAAGAAAGAAAGAAAGAAAGAAAGACTTAGCAAATAAACGTTTGGCCTCTTGGTCAGAGGATGCACAAAAAAAAGATGACCTTCTGCAAATGGCACAATACACAACTTGGTTTTCTGTCGGGATCTTTTGAACCGCGTTCTATGCCCGTGCTTCCTTTCCCGTAGCCAGCACTTATGAGGTTATTGTCTGCTCTGTGCCCACTTACACACCTGTTTGAGCAAATGAATCCCGCTCGGGTGATTGAGAGACAACAGCCAGAGACGTGAAAGGGGCAAGTGGCGAAATCCCTCCGTCTCTCCCAGATGCGCAGACCAAGGACGGGCATTCCTTGAGGCCGGCTGAATCCCTTGGGAGAAATGGTCCCCAGCGCCTTTGAAGAAGAACGGAGCTTCGGAGAAATGGCCGGAAGAATGAGAATGGGATACGGTTTCTGGACACCATTCCCAATTCCGCTCGGGTGATCTCCAAGTGGATCCATATCAGAACAGTATATTGTATTTTACGTATTTCTATTTTTGCAGCATTTTACTTATATTGTTTTATCTTTTTAATATTGTAAACCTCCCAGAGTTACCCAGTGGTAAGATGGGCGGCCAATAAATTTAATAAATAAAATAAAATAAATATATATTATAATGATGAAAAGCTCTCAAGGATCATAACATTAAAAATAAAACAATGCTCTTGCTGGCCTGTTGACAGTCTACATCATTTTCACTTCTCCAAACTTAACCTTTTGACTTCTTGGTATAGAAAATAAAATAAAATAAAAATGTTGTAAATAAATGTTAAAATAATAGTTCAAATATAGAATCATTTCATAATAGGTTTTCTGGCTGAATCCCATTTTTCTGGTCCCTCAAACAATTTTTTCCTCCTAGTGATTCCAGGGATATAAAAGGTCATTTAAGCAACATAACCCCTCAAAACAATGAAAGGAGGTTGAACTGCATTTGATGTTCTTCCACAGGTGCCCTTTGGAAGTATTTATTTTGGAAGTAATTGTAAGGGGGAGTTTAGCTCTTTTGAAGCCGTCTTCTAAGCTACCTGTACAGGGAAGCCTCCATAGGTTAAGGGACCATTCAACAGCACTGAAAAAGGCAACTTATGACCGGTTTTTCACTCTTATGGCCGTTGCAGCATTTCCCCAGGGTCACGGGATCAAAATTCAACCACTTGGCAACTGACTCAGGTTTACAACGGTTGTAGTGTCCCTGGATCACGTGATCCCCTTTTGCGACCTTCTGACAAGCAAAGTCCATGGGGAAACCATATTCACTTAACAACCGTGTTATTAACTTAACGACTGAAGTGTTTCACTTTACAATGGTGGCAAGAAAGATGCTACGGAGATGTGATTGTGCTGATGCTACGTATTATCATATATGGTGGACTTGCAAAAAAGTCAAAGCATTTTCGATAAAAATATGGTTATTCAAAATATACTTAAAAAGAGGATAAAGCCCCCCCCCCCCGTTGTTTTTGTTAGGTATAGTTTCAGACTGTACAGTTATAGAGACTAATTTGATTTTGAACTTAACAACGGCAGCAAGATTGTTGGTGGCGCAGTACTGGAAGAGGGAAGAATTGCCTACTATTCAAGAATGGACGCTAAAAGTAGTAAATCTAGCAGAGATGGCCAAAATTACAGCATATTTGAAGGACCATTCGGATGAGAAATATAAGTTGGACTGGAGAAGATGGATTGACTATATTCAAAATAAATATCGGACTAAAAATTTTCAATTAGCTTATGAGTGAAGGCACAAGGAATGTTACAATTTACCTAAAGTTAGCTTAACAAAAGGGGAATTAAAGCACAAGAGGAGGTAGGATGTTAAAGTCAGTTAGCTTATGTTAGCGCAAGCTAACTGTTAAATGTTGTTAAATGTTTATACCCTGTATTTTGCTCTCGGAGGTCGGGGGGAGGGAGGGTCGGAGGGTGGGAAGGGGAAGGGGTAATATTTGTAAAATTTGTTAAAACCTTTAATTAAAAAAAAAGAAAGTTTGTAAAAATGGGGCTTAACAACTGTCTCGCTTAGCAACAGAAAAGTCCAGACTGAGCAGGCCTCTCAGGACACCCCCCCTCATGAGTGGTCTCCCCTTAAGGGGGGGGTTTCCAACCTTAGCTGGCTGGAGAATTCTGGGAGTTCTCCACAAGTCCACAAGACAGACTCCCCCCCCAATAACTGTTCCCAGGAGTGGGGGATAGGAGAGCCCCTCCCTCCAGAAGGGGCATCTGGCTGCTTGCTTGCTCCCTTGTGAGGGGGGCTCAGGGGAGTGGGGAGGGGCTGTGCCCGTAATTGGTACTGTCTTCATTGGATGGACTGATGGGGGGGGAGGGGTCCTGCCTGGCTGAATGGCAGAGGGAGGCTTTGTCTGAAAAAGACTTTTCAGCCCCAGCTCATTCATGGCACTTTTCATCCTTTATGACTACAGGCATCCTCCTCTTCCTCACAAACCCTTCTCCCTTCTAGCACTGATGACGTTACCTAGTTGGGTCATGAAACGTCTGTCCTCCCCCTCCTCCGCAAATCCCCCTCCCTTCTAGCACTGATGGCGTTACCTAGAAACGCCTGCAAAGAAGCAACCCAGCACCAAGGACCCCACAGTCCTCCTCCTCCTCCTGGCAGAAAGAACCATGAGGACAGGCAACTTGGCCCTTAAATAAAAAGGCTTTCGACTGAAATGCGAAGCAGAATCGGGTCGAGCCCCTCCTTCAGGCGCCCCGAGGAAATAATCTTCTCCGGAAAGTTTTGAGCGGCCGCCTCTTTCTTGCCCGTTTCTCCGGCCTGCCAGACGGAGGAGGAAGAGGCTTTCAGCCGCGGCGCACGTGCTCCGCTTCCCGCCCGTCCTTTGTTCCTTCCGTGGCCGGCCGAGGAGGGAACCGGTCCCGGGACTGGATCCTCCCGCAGCGCTCGGGGCTGAGGACGGTTGTGCCGGAGCCCCTTTTCCGCCCTGACTGGCAAAGGGGGGAGGGGGCCTTCAGCACTTGCAGGGGAAAAAACCAGGACGGGAGGGGGGGGTCAGGAAGGGAGGCTCCTCCCAGCCCGAGCGGAGACCCGCCTCCCAGCCCGAGCAGCGTCGCGGGGCGTCTTGACCCACCTGCCCACTCGGGCTTTGCTGCCGGGCCAAGTTCGCCCACCCCCAGCAGCCGTTTGCGGGCATCCCCGCCAGGGGGCGCTCAAGGGAGACGTGAGTGGCGGCGTGGGTGGGGTGGGGGGCTGTGGGGTCCTAGCGGACTCCTCGCCACCCCCACCCCCCCGGGGCAGATCCCTGGGAGAAGGGCCAAGGGCCGGAGGGCGCGAGGGGGAGCCAGCAGCCCAAGCAGAGCAAGAAGAGGGGTCGGGGGTCCCACTCCAGACCGGCCCTTTTCCACCTGCAGCTGGGAGGAAAGGCTGAAATCCCACCCACCCAAACAGACCGAGGGAAGGAGGGAGGGGCTCCACTTGACAGTGACCCACTCAAGGGGGGCGGGGTCAGTCTGGATTTGATTTCTCAACTTTTTATCCTCTTGATTCTCCTTTAAATCCCTTTCATTCCAGCCTTCCATTGCCGTTTTTATGGAATAGTTGGATTCTTTCCATTTTTCTCTCCTCCCCAAATTCGGTGGTTTCCGTGAATCGTCCCCAGTTCATCCCAGTGTGTGCAAGGCCCCTTTCCATGCCGGAGGTTGGGAGGGAAGGCGGAGTCTCCCCTGATCTCTTGGGGAGCCTCTTCCTGAAACTTATCGGAGGCAAAAGCAGAGGCTACGCTGAAGAACAGAGCTGGAAGGGACCTTGGAGGCCATCTAGTCCAACCCTTGATCGTGATTTATCACTTTCTGCTTGCAGGTACGCTGTGAGTTTATGCACTGGAGACAAATTCCTTGGGTGTCCCCATCACACGTGGCCAGTAAAGGATTTGATCCTAATTCTACTGTCCAGCCAAGTTGGTGAAGGCTTTATGATCGATTTCCTCCACCGATCTTCAGCCCAAGGATATTGGCTGCTTCCGGACAGCCTCTGGCTACCTGGCTCTCCCCCAGGCAAGGACAGAGGAAGGGAAGGGCCGGGGTTTCTTGGGAAAGCAGGTGGGAGGCGAAGGTTGCTAAGCAACTAGTCTTAAACGTCCCCCGTGGATCGGGTACGCAATTTGGGCGTCCTCCTGGATGCCCGGCTGTCAATGGATGACCATGTGACGGCCGTGGCAAGGGGGGCGTTTCACCAGGTTCGCCTGGTGCGCCAATTGCGTCCCCTATTGGACCGGAACGCCCTCCGCACAGTCACCCATGCGCTTGTGACGTCCCGGCTGGACTACTGTAATGCCCTCTACATGAGGCTCCCCTTGAGATGCGCCCGAAGGCTGCAGTTGGTTCAGAATGCAGCCGCGCGGGCAATTGCGGGAATCTCTAGGTACTCCCACGTAACACCTCTCCTGCGCGGGCTGCACTGGCTGCCTGTGGCTTTCCGGGTGCGTTTCAAGGTGTTGATTATCCCCGATAATCCCTTTTTGGGAGAGGGGGCGGTTTAGAAATGTGAATAAATAATAAATAATAATAATAATCTTTAAAGCGCTTCATGGCACAGGACCTAGGTACTTGCGGGATCGTATCCTGCCCCATACATCCCTTCGGCCGATCCGCTCTCACAGAGAGGGACTTCTCCGGGTACCGTCCACGAGGCAGTGCCAGCGGGCGACGCCCAGGAGTAGGGCCTTCTCTGTGATGGGCCCGACCCTCCCCCCTGACATCAGAACAACCACCGATCTCCGCTCCTTCCGTAAGAAGCTTAAAACCCACCTGTTCAGTTTAGCTGGCCTGGCCTAATCCCAGTTTAGTCCCTCAATTCTGCACTTTTAAATTTTTAGGGGTTGGTTTTAAGTTGATTTTTTAATTTTTACCATTCTGTACAGCTTTAAGGTTTAATTTTGATTTTAAGTGTATTTATTCTTTGTATTTGGTTTTTAATGTGTGCCTGTACACCGCCCCGAGTCGCTTCAGGGAGAGGGGGCGGTCTATAAATCAAATAAAATTGAAAATTGAATTGAAATTAAATAGAGAACTCCCTGCATTTCTTTCTATATTAAACTGGGAGGCTCCAAGAAGAGTCCACCAAGTGCCAAGGTCAACCCCTTCTGCCCACCTTCTGTGGCTCTGCTGCCCCTGAGTCGGCGCTGACCATCCCAGGACCTTCCTCGGATGCTCCTGCCATCATAACCTTTGACCGGAACTGTCCAGTTCTGCTGGTTCCTGCTCAGCCGCTCCTCAAGTATCCAAAGGAAGCCACTGTCCCGCGGGCTCTTTCCTCCCCCCAGGAGGCCTACAGGATGCCAGGGCTGGAGAGGGCCATGTGCCCAAGCAGAGCTGCAAGTGCAGAGGCCCTAATGGAAACAGATGACCGTGCTGGGCCCGCGGGGGCCGTTCACAGTCCTCTTTGTCAGGGCGACGTTGAGCGATGGCCCCGCGCAGGCCCTTTTCCAATAAGTCGTCCCTGTCAGCCGAGAGATGGATGGGCTCCTCGGAGGGGACGGCAGGCCGGCCATTCGTCATCCGTGGCTCGGCTTAACGTTTGGGAAGGCAACGTGACCCCAGCCCACGGCCGGCCCTGCCACTTGCCAACCCGGCTCTCCTGGCACAGTAGCCGTCCTGCACGGAGGGGGCAGAGCGCCCAGATGATTTACGGCCGGCCCTTCCTAATTGCATTCCAGCTGGCAGGAAAATGGATGGACTCGTCTGCCTGATGGATGGCTCACCCAGGCCCTCATCCGCTTAGGTGGCCTAATACGGGCCTAATACAGGCACCGGGGGGGGAGAGGGGGGGCTGCTGCAGGAGGAGGACCTGTCTAGGCCAGGGCTCCCCCCCCCCTTCCCAGCTTTTTGGGGGGAGGAAATGGACCTCGGTGAGTGGCAGGTGTGTGCAGATCCATTTGCACAAACGGAGCTTCACACATGCACATGGGAATGTCCACTGCTCGTGCAAAGGACGCTGCACACCCGCGCATGCCTTCCACTTGTGTCGCTTGGTTCCGAAGGGGCCGCGGGCCAGAGAGCCCTGGTCTGGACCAGCAGGACAAGGGAGGGCGACTTCCGGGGGGGCGGCTGGTGTAGAAGCCCAGCGGGTGGCAGAGGAGAGGAGGCTCCTGCAAGGAGGCTTGGGGGCTCCTTGGCTGGGAGAAGAGCCCTGAGTGGCTGGAGTCCCCTCAGCTCAGAGGCTCCAGAAGAGCTCCACGGCCGTGCTTGTCCCAAAGATGCTCCCAAGGGTCCCAGAGAACAGAAGAAGCTCCTTGGATGAAAAGAGAAATGTCTTCAAGGGAAAACAACCAAGGAAGTCCAGTTGCCCTTTGTGGATGATGTCTGGGGACCACCACCTCTGCCACAAACCCTTTGAGGTTTACTCCTTGCTTTCTACAGGGAGTGCAAAGGAGGAGCAGTCCGAGCAGGTACATTCATACAGCTTTTAATAAAAGTTACAACAGGAGGATATATATGTACAGTTCAAATCCACATGCTACTATTTAACGCAGTTTAATTGGTGAACCCCCAGAGCCCCCGTTTTACCTGCTGTGGCCAGGGAGGGTCCCTTATGCGAATCCCAAGTTTTCCACTTTGTGCAACAGCTTGTGCCAAAAGAAAAAAGTCACCTGTGTTCCCCACCTTAGTTTGAGAAATATCCACCCGAAATAGCTAACCGGAAAAGTGTGTTTATGCACCTAATCCATAAGGGACCCGTTGAGAAGCTGGGGTGTGGCAGGCGTTGTGGCTGAATCCAAAGGGGTTTCCCAGTTTGTGGCCAGTTAAGCCACTGCAGCCCCCTCCTTGGCCACCGATTCAAAAAGTAACCTGTAAATTTGATTCCAAGGAAGCTCAAAATGTGGAGGGAGAAACGTCTGCAACTCTGGCAAACTGCCAGGAAGCCAGCTTGTGCAAGGAGGGGGTTGTGGCCAACGCCTGGAGGGCTGCCAGGTCCTGCCTTAAGTTGGGGCCCCAAGACCCCACCCCACACGGACCGGTGCCCTGCCCCCCTCCAACCCAGAATTATCCCAGGAAAAGCCAAGAGAAGCCTTGGAAAGAAGGGTCTCCTGCGATGGGGAAGACAAAAGACGGGGAAGACCCTTCCTCTTTGGGCCAGGACTCCCCACCTGTGGCAACCTTGAGGCGCAGGGCTGGCGGAGGAAGTCTGGGGGTTGGAGCCCCAGGGCTTAAAGCTGCCAAGGCTGGGGACCCCACTTCAGACGAGGGGGAGGCATTTCAGCCAAAGGCAAATCCTGGCTCCGAATTCAGAGGGCACAAGAAGGTTGGGGGAATGGATGGGCAGAGAGAGGGGAGTGGGGGAGACCCCCTTCCAGGGAACAGGCCCTTCCCAAGGGGCACCCCTAGAATGTCTGAGGGGCTTCCTCTCCTGGGTGAGGGTCGTATCTCCCTAAGGAGGAAGAGGCACCACAAGCCGGGAGTTTTACTTAGAACCGGCTGGAGAGGGCAGGGCCCAGCCCAAAAGAAGCCACCAAGGGCCAACCGGATCAGCCCCCCTTCCCCTCCCTCCAGAGAGCCAGACCCTCTCAAAAGGGGACGGCCTCAGCAGGGGCCGGACGTGCTCCCTACGGCCGCTCTCCTGAGGGGCCAAAAGGCCGGTTCTGTGGGCTGGGCCGGGCTGGGCTGTTGGGGCTGCTGCAGAGAGAAGTCAGGCCCGGCAGAGTGGGACAAGATGCAGGTTGGAGGTGACTCCCCTTGTCCTTCTCTGGATAAGGCAAAGGAGGCGGCTGGGGGCTCTTTGGGCCCAGAGACCAGGCTGGGCTTAGAAAGGACCCCTTGAGGGCGGGCAGCTCTGGCAAAGGGCTTGGCCCTGGGACCAGCAGGCAGACCCATCTTCAGAGGTGCGTTTCCTGCAAACGGTCCCGGCCCCCCTCCGTGGTGAGAGCCGCCTCACTGGGGCAAGTGACTCACAAGGCAGGTTGGCCTGGAAGGAAAGGAGGAAGGAAAAGGAGCAGCCCCCCCCCCATGGATCAGCTCCAGCAGCCCCAGAGGCCTCGGGTGGCTCCAGCTGAACCAGGGCTGGGGAGAGGGTTGGAGGCACTGAAGGCTTTGCCTGGTCTGGGCGTGAACCTGGACACTACAGAGGCTTCTGGGTCCCCCTCTGTCCTCCCAGCAGACAGACAGCCATGTGGCCAGAGGGAGAGAGGAGGGACTCCCCATGCCCCTTCCCCAGCTCTATGCCTCACTCCCAGAAGAGGCCCTGGCGGACCCTGGGGAGGAATGGCAGCCAGGAGGACCCCAGTCAAGCCCCACAAGTGGTGGGGACCTCCAGGAGAGCTGAGCAACTCATCCAACCCAAGAGAGCCGGAGGGCTTTTTCTCCTCTCCTTCCTTCCTTCTCCAGGGGAGACCTGGCCTCTGAGTGTCCGTCTCAGGGCCTTTGCGATGCGCTGGGACCATCTCCCGTTGCTCAGCAGCAGAGAGAAGCCCCTAAGGCAGGACGGTGGAGGATCCCCCTGGGTCAGCCGGAGGTGGGCTTGTGCTGAGGCTCTTCTAAGGCACTTGTCTGACCGATCAGGGTCAGGGTCAGCCCTTTGGGAAAGGCCTTTGCCCCAACAGCCACGGAGGGGCCTTGGCTGCCTGCCATGAGCTCTTCCAGGGCTCTCCAAATTTGGCCTCTTTAGCCCCTTCCACACAGACCCCCCAGGAAATGTCACTAGAGCCAGGGGCAACAGGGAGGGGCCAAGATGGCCAGCAGATGGACCCCGTCCTCTCTGGCCACAAATCCCCACGTTTGAGGTCTCCGGGTGGTCTGTGGGCAAACACTTTTGGGGAGGGGGCGGCTGCCCTGCTACTTGGCTTGAGGGAAGCTGACAGTCACATCCAATGGGGGAGGATGTAATATTCCTCCCCATTCCAATTACGACCGTGACTTATTCGCCACATGGAAAGGGGGGTTCTTGGCACAAAAGCAGGCAGAAGGAAGGGGGGCCGGGGGGCCTATGGGTCGGGGGGGGGCAGCCGCTGCTCCCTTTCAAAGGACGGGGCTTCTGCTGCCTGGGTTGTCCACCGTCCCGAATTCTTAGATCCAACGATGGCGGAGAAAACCAGAGGCCCAAACAAGGGATTCCCCTTGCAAGAGATCCATTCCTTTCCTTAAAAACTGGAGTTTTGGGTTTTCAAAACAAAGTTCCCTTTTTCCAAGGAGTTTATTTTAAAGAGCTCCGATTCCCTTTGTCTTAAGAGGAAAATGCTTCCCCTCCTGAGCTGCTCAAAAGCTGAGAAATCAGATTTTAAAAAATGGATCACACACTTTTTTTAAAAAAGAAGAGCGGTTTGTGTTTCAAATGGGGCCAAAGGAGGAAGGGAGGAAGGGGGCTTTCTGGAGACAGAATGGGGGCTGAAAGGGGGGGAGGGGTCTGGGCACCCCACAGGGGTGTTTCTTGTAAGTGTTTCCCTTTGAAAGTGTCAATTGTTCCCTTTAAACCAGAAGCGCCCAAGACTTGTGGACTTCAGCTCCCAGAATTCCCCAGCCAGCCAGCCAGGCTGACCAGGGAATTCTGGGAACTGAAGTCCACAAGTCTTAAAGTGGCCGAGGTCGGACGCCCTGCATTAGCGCTTCATTGCCAAGGTGCGTCTAGGGGCCCGGAAGTGCTGATGGGCCCCTGGGCCTACCAGGAAGGCTCTCGGGGGCTCTGGGCTTCTTTCCCAAGCGAGCCAGGCTTCTCCAGAGAGGGGGCCACCACTAAGCACTCCCACATGCTGCATCCCACCGATCCTCCCTGGAGCCGCTGCGCACAGGCCCCGCCCTGCAAGCCCCCCCTCCACCCACCCAGGGCCCCCAGGCGCCTCGTGGCCCCTCAGGAGTGGTGGCTGCTGCTGATGAGGATGCGCAGCTGCTTGGCCACGGCCTCAATCAGCTTCTGCTTGTCCCTCTCGTTCTTCCGGAACTGGGCGAAGACGTTGTTCTTGCGGCTGGTGTCCTTCATCCTGGGACAGGCAGGAAAAACACCCGTCAGGCAGAGGGACGGACGGATGGACGGACACACACACACACACACACAGGCAAAGCAGGGGCTCTTGAGCTATGGGGACCTTCCCTGTGGAGAGCTGGAGCAAAAGGGGTCAGGGGTCTCCCCGCCAGAAGCTGTGCTTGTCCCACCCATGCCACCCGTGGGGAATGCTGGGAGCTGAAGTCCATCCATCTTCATGTGGCCAAGGTGGAGAGAGACTCACCTGGAAAGTCTATCGGGCAGGAAACTAGGAGAGGAACTGAAGCGGTCGGCACACCCTCCCCCCAGGGGTGGCTTCCAGCAGGGCTATACAGAGAAGCGCACAGAACGCTCCTATCTTCCCAGCAGGTAAGTGGTACCTATTTATCTACTTGCATTCGCATGCTTTCAAACTCTGCTGGTGGGCAGGAGCTGAAGCAAGGACTGGAGCTCAGCGCCTCTTGCGGAGCTCAAGTCTGGAACCTGGGCTGTCCGCTCCCCCGCGGACAAGTTCAGGAGCTCTGACCGCTGACCGGAAACCGGAAGTGGGGAAATGCTGTGGATGGAGGCCCCCCAGTCTGAAATCAATGTCAGGAATTGCAGGGCTTGGCCAGAACCAATCCCTTGCAGGTTCTATTGGGGCTCCATGCCACAAATGACCAGGGAAAGTGGTGGGTCCAAACGCTCAGCCCCAACCGTCCCGTCCACACAGAGAGATCGCCAGCCTTTGGCTCGATGTCTGTGGAGATGCTCCGTCACCCAGGGTCCTGCTTGCTTTCTCCAGAAGCCCCCTGGGTTTTCTTGCTTTTCTTCCAAGAAGCTTCTTCGGTTCTGGCTGTAACGCTAATGAGGGAGAACCGAAGAAGCTTCCTGGATGAGAAGTGAAAGGTTTTCAAAGAAAAAAAACAAGAAGCCCCAGTTGCCTTTTGGAAAAAGCCCCTTTGGGGCATCAGAGGACTGGAGGGGGGGGGGAGATGGAGGTCCAGGACGAGGCATTTTGTACAGGCTGAGGATGCCAGAGAAGCCGCCCCACGCATACTTACTCTCGGGAGATCCTGCCAGGAGGAGGGAGGGATGGGGAGGAAGGAGAGATAAATCAAAGGAGAAGTTAAGTGGTGGCTGGCACAGCGGACCCTCCTGCTTCCTGGGTCACCTGCTCCCACCAAGAGGCCATGCAAGCTGCCCAGCGTGCAGAAGAGGCCAAGGGAAGGGCAGCAGCCTGGCCGGGCCTTGCAGCTTCTCCTGAAGACCAGGGGGGATTTGGAGCATGGCCAAGGAGGGAGGGAAGCCCTGTGGTTACCGGACCTCAGGCTGCTGCCCTCCGCCCCACAGCCCCCTACTTGGTCCCGAAGAGCCCCAATGGCCACCCAGCCCTGCAGCCAAGCCAAGGCACTCCTCTGGCAGCTCAACCCCTTTCTGCCCCACCCGGTCCAGGGGCCACCCAGGGAGGGTCTGGCCACCCAGGGAGGAACGGCAGACCCCCCACAGAAAAGCCCCGCCATCTACACCGAGTGGCCCAACAGTCACTGTGAGGGGGAGCTCGGAGTCCTAGTGGACGACCCCTTCAACAGGAGCCGGCCGTGTGTGCAGCGGCCAGAAAAGCCAATGCAATCCTAGGCAGCATTAACAGAGGGATAGGACCCAAATCTTTCTAAAGCCTCAGGAAGGCCACACCCGGAACCCGGCATCCAGTTTTGGTCCCCCCATTACAGAAAAGATGTGGAGACTTTGGGAAAAATGCAAAGAAGAGCAACTAAGAGGGTCAAAGGCCTGGAGACTAAAACATAGGAAGGACAGTTGCAGGAATTGTGTACGGCCGGTCGAGAAAGAAGAAGGACCAGGAGGACGCGAGAGCAGCATTCCGGTATTTGAGGACACAACCAGGGGCACCTGCACCCCCACATGCAGCCTCACCCTAAGCAGAAGCTCTCGTGCAAGGCTGGGCCCGTCCCAGAGCCAGCCGTAGTGCCCCTGCCCCCCTGCCCCCCTGCCCCCCTCCACAGGCAGCCTGGGCAAAGAGTGAGCAGCAAGCAGGGCTCTGCCAGTGCCCGGAAGGAGAGACCTACTTTTCCAGCAAGGCCAGTGCAGTCGTCGGATTCACCCGGAGGTACTTGCAGTTGAGCTGCCCGTAGTCGGCCAGGTACGTCGACCAGTCCCACTGGAGGAAGAGGTCCAGCAGCTGAGAGAGGAAAAGAGGGGCACTGAGCGAGCCTTGGAAGGCTTGAGAGGCTGTCCTTCAAAACCCCTAAAAGGGGTCTTTGGCCCCTCCCTCCCACTGGGACAGCATAGCAGAAGGCAGGCAGCTGAGCAAAGGCCTCCCCCTCCCTCGGGAGTCAACCCCAGGCCTCACCTAGGTTCTCACCACAGGTTTCGTTGAAGGCTAAAACTCTAGGGTGGCCATCCCAGAGCAGCTTTTCCAAAAGGCCACTGGACTTTCTTGGGTTCTCTGTCCCCTTTTTGGAAAGGTTTCGCTTCTCATCCAAGAAGCTTCTTCAGTTCAACCCTCACCCAGAGCTGAAGAAGCTTCCTGGATGAGAAGCAAAACCTTTTCAAGTAAAATAACCAAGAAAGCCCAGTGGCCTTTTGGAAAAGGCACAACTGGATGGTGGAGGCTCTGCATAGGCACCTTGAATGGACAGCAGCCCCCTGAGCAAAATGAGTGGACTCTCCACCCCTGACCCTGGATCCCTTCTCTGTGGGGCTGAACAGGCCCCATTTCCTGCCGAGAAGACTCTCCAGCAATGGGCAAGCTGGCTAGAGGATCTTTGGGGAGCTCCAGGGGTTTTTTGTGTGTGTGCAAGATTCTACATAAATCCAGCTGGAAAAATGGAAACCGACAAACCGAGATCAACCCATGGCTTCCTCTTGAGGCAGAAGAGGGGAGAAGCAGCAGGCTGGACGTCACGTCCTCGGTGGCCAGAGAGGACGGAGCTGCAGCCTCCCTGATCCAGGTCAGGGGTCTCCGAATGTGGCCACTTTCATCTAACCAGTGGTACGACTGCCTTCGGAGGCTGTGAATGCTCCGTCACTGGAAGTTTTCTTATGTTTTTAAGAAGAGACTGGAGATGTCTGAAATGGCAGAGGGTCTCCTGCTTAAGCAGGGGGTTGGGCTAGAAGACCTCCAAGGTCCCTTCCAGCTCTTCTTATTCAGAGTCCACCCTCGGCCAGCAAACACCCGCAGAGAGACAGGGGTGATGGATGGCCGGCAGCCCTGCCCTCCCGCAGCCCATCCATCTTGTGGACACGTGGCGGGCGGGGAGGGCTCTGCGGCTGGGCTGCCCCCCCTCCTTCCGGGGCCATGTTTCTCCGCGCGTGGAGAGCGGCTGCCACAACACAACTGGGCTGGGGGGCCTGACAAGGGCAGGAGAATTTATGCGGCCCAGAAATGGGGACTTTCTCCCTTCAACTTTTCACCTCCTAAGTGGGGGAGGGAGGGGGAGGGTCTTTGGTGAGGACGACCCAGCCACTACCTGCTGGGACAGCTTCCAAAATAAAGATTATGCAATGCCGTTAATTCCTGCAGCCGGAGAGCTGGCTCTGCCTGGCCATCCATCACCCTGGAGAGAAGAGCGGACAAGCCCAGGCAAGCACACACCCCTCCTTGGGAAGGACTGCCCACCCCATCAGCCAGCTTGGCCAGGGAGGGAAGCCTGGCCTGCAGCAGGGAGGACGGCAGCCCTGCCCCCCCCCCCCCCGGGATGAAGAAACCAGGTTCCTTCTCACTCCCCCCCCCCCCCCGAAGCCTCCTGGCCAGGAGTCACTTGCAACCTGGATGGGATTTGGGGAAAGAGACCTGGAGGTAGTGACAGAGGGGAGGCAGGGCAGCTGGACCCATCTATACGCTGAGCGTTTCTTCCTTTCTTTCCCAGTCTCTCCCTCTTTTCTTCCTTTCTCTCCCTCCCTCCTTCTAAGCTCTTTTGACCATGGATCTGAGGAGGTGGGACGATCTCAGGCGGCTGGCCCAGCTTCTGAAAGGAAAGGGGTCAACTGAGAGCAGCTGACTGGAGGGGCAAGAGGGCAGCCAGGGGTCTCCAACCTTGACAAGTGGAAGACTTCTGGACTTCAATTCCCAGAATCCCCCAGGCAGCAAAGCTGCAGCCCTGAGCTCCCCAGGGCGCCCAGCGTCCTCCTTTTGGGGCAGTGGGGGTGGGGTCTGGGCAGGCTCTCTGGGAAGGGCTCTTCCCTTTCGCTCAGACGGGACACTTTCATTTATGAAGTGAGATTACAGGAACCCAAGGGAAGAAACCGCAGCCCAGCACCACCGGCTGCCCCCAACGCCCGGCTCCCCCTGCAGGGAAGAGATGCCCAGAAGGACATTCA
The DNA here is from genome assembly GCF_964273705.1 of Natrix helvetica. Lineage (NCBI taxonomy): Eukaryota > Metazoa > Chordata > Lepidosauria > Squamata > Natricidae > Natrix > Natrix helvetica. Next base: position 747,585 of record NC_138558.1, on the reverse strand, counting down.
GATCACAGAAGCAATGAGCAGAAAGGGGAACCCACCCAGGGCAGCCCTTGCCCACAGGAAGGCCCTCAGGGAGAGTCTGGCCGGACTGGCTCACGGGGCAGCTCCAGCAGTCCCTGCAGGGGGAAACACGGGAGCTCCTCCGAGGAAGGCAGGGGAGGGGGCTGCGTCTGGTCACAGCACAACAGCCCCCCCTCTGAGCTTTACGCCACCTCATCCACCTTCCTTCCAAATAGGCTGAATTTTGGCTCCAGCCATTCCCCTCTGGAGGGGCTGCAGACAGGCAAATCCCCCCCCCCTGCTCTGGTTCCCAGGACCCTCCTCCTTGGTTCAGAAAGAGGCTGCGTTTGCATGGAGGGGTGGCAGCCCCCTTGAGAACGGAGCTAAGGTCACAAGTGCCTTCCGAGGAGGGTCGGAGGAGGGCAGGCTGCAAACAGGACCTACTCCTCATCTACCCTTCCAGAAGCTGTGGGTGATCCATCACTGGAGGTCTTCAAGAAGAGATTAGATAGCCCTTGGTCTGGAGTGGCCCTTGGGGCTGGACTAGAAGACCTCCAAGGCCCCTTCCAACTCTGGCATCCTATTATTCAGGCCCTATTCCACAGTGGCACTAGCTCCCAGGGGAGGGTCTTTGCTGGAGAAGGGGCTTCCAGAGGTTGCAGCAGCTCCTAAGCCTTCCTGCCAGCAGGGTCCTTCTGCTACACGCAGCTCCAGAGGCTGAAGCAGAGCCAGGAGGAAGAAGAGGAAGGCTGCCTCATCCACTGTGGCTCAACCGTGGCCACTTCAAGGCGCCTGGAGTTCAACTCCCAGAATTCCCCAGCCAGAATGCTGGGAGTCAGAGTCCACACGGCCTCCAGGGGCCAAGGCCGAGGCTAATGAAGGGAGCTGCCTCCCCAAGTGCCCAGCAGGGCGAAGGCATCTGTTTACGCCCTCAAACAACCCACAAAAGGCTTCCAGAGTCAAGAGACGGTAATCCATACTGGCTTAACCCAGCCCTGGGCTGCTTCACAGAGGGATGGAATCAAGATCAGCTGAAGTGTTCGTTCCACCTTATAAAGCCTTGGAAAGGCCACACTTGGAATCCGGCATCCAGTTTTGGTCACTACGGTGTAAAAAAGAAGTGGACTCTAGAAAGCGGGCAGAGAAGAGCAACAAAGAGGAGACTAAAACATCAGAAGAAGGGCTGCAGGAATTCTGCCTAGCTCAATGAAAGAAGGACTAGGGATGACACAGTAGCCCTCTTCCGATATCTGACAGGCTGCCCCAAAGAAGAGTGCATCAAACTATTCTCCAAAGCATCTGAAGGCAGAACAAGAAGCAATGGGTGGAAACTAATCAAGGGGAGAAGCAACGTGGAACTAAGGAAAAGCTTCCTTGACAGTCATAACAATTAATCAGTGGAACAGCTTGCCACCAGAAATTGTGGCTGTTCCATCACTGGAAGTTTTTTCGAGACTGGCAGCCACTTTTCTGAAATGGTTTCTTTTCCCTGCCTGAGCGAGGGGCTGGACTAGAAGATCTCCAAGGTCCCTTCCAACTCTGCTATTCTGTATTCTGACTGGAGCAGGGAGGGGAGTCGCGGGAAGCCTTTGGTCGAGCCACATCCTTCTCTCTCCCAACTGCGTTATTTTTGGAGGCGCTCCTGGGCCTGTTTTTTTAGTCTTCTGTCTTTATTAGTTTTCCAGTGAACGGAGTCCAGAAATATCCACACGTGCACTCCCACATACAGCATAGAAGCCTCTTACATTTGTTCCGTCTGCAAATGATTGTAATTTATTCCCAGGAGAGACTGCTGCTATTTCTGCTAGCGCCAAAGTGTGATTGCCACGGGGCAACCTGAGTGTCCTTGGGAGAATCCTCCCCTGAGCTTTGGTATCCAAATCCCCTCCCAGGCGGGAGGAAGAGCATAGAAATTGAACAAAATCAATCAAGGAACCAATGGGGGTGCTTTGCTAGTTCACGTTTAGGACACCAGGGTCTCCAACCTGGCAATTTTCAGCCTTCCCTCCTTCCAAGGTCAGTCAAATGAGGACCCAGATTGCTGGGGCAAGAGGCTGACTCTCTAAACTGCTTAGAGAAGGCTGTGAAGCGATATATAAGTCTAAGGGCTATTGCCATTACTATTGCTGTCTGTCTGTCTGTCTGTCTGTCTGTCTGTCTGTCTGTCTGTCTGTCTGTCTGTCTGTCTGTCTGTCTCTATCTATCTATCTATCTATCTATCTATCTATCTATCTATCTATCTATCTAGTTGTATCTATCTACCCATCCATCCATCCATCCACAGTGGCACAGTGGTTAGAATGCAGACTAATTCTGCTGACTGTTAGCAGTTCGATCCTGTCTCAGCCTTCCCTCCTTCCAAGGGCGGTCAAATATAAGCCTAAGTGCTATCGTTATGGCTATTGAGACGTCCACCCACAGGAGCCGAGTCCAGAGCTGCTTCTCCTCTGGGATGGAGGCCGTGGCTCCTCTCTTCCCCCATCAGCCACAGGAGTCCCATGAGGAGGGAGGGGCTAGGAGGCCAGGACTGCCTCCATCCCTGGCCAGGGGGGTGGAGGTGGGGCGGAGAAGTCCTGCTTCTCCCTGGTCCTCCTCCAACCCACCAGTCTTTCCACCCACTGCCCCCGAAGTGCAGGGCAGCAGCTGCCGCCAAAGTCTCCTGGCATCTAGGGCCCCCTTCCACCAGCCTCCTCTGGCTCCAGGGAAAATGGGGGAAAGAGGGAAAAGGTTCCCAGCAAATCAGTCCAGGAAAGGGAAGCAGCCTGCCAGTTGAGGGGACTGTCTCCTCTTTCCCCTCCTGGCCTCCAAGGGATTTTTCCAATCTGCCCCTGCCCCACCCCCCCTTTGCAGAGCAGCCTCTACAGCTGGCAGCCCCCTTGCCTCCTCCCCAGCCCCACCCCCTGCAGGCAGCACGTGCCAGCAGAGGCCCCTTGTGCCCAGGGGGCAGAAGAAGGGCAACGGGGATCTTGACCTTTGCCCGGACGTCTGTGTGCCTATCTCGGTCAGCGGAGAAGGACAGAGAAACAAAAAACAGGAGTTGGGGCGTGGGGGGGGGAACAGAGCAGCCAATTGGCAGGCACTCAGTCTGGCCAGTGGCAGCCTTGCCCCCCAGGGCTATTCCCTAGGGAGCCCAGGATCAGAAAGAGCTAAGAAGGACAGCCTGAGAGACGACTTCCCCAATGACCCAAGAGGAGGGGCTCCTTCTTCCTTCCAAGAAAGGCTCGGGCTGCATTGGGAGAAGGCTGGGATGGTGGATCTCCTTTGGAAGCTGCGGGCGACTCTGTTTCCTTCGTTCACCAGGGGCCCAAAACAGTTTTGCACTTACGGAAAGAATGAACGAGAAGGGAAGGACAAAAGGGATGATGGAGGAGGTGAAGGGGGAGAGGAGGAAGAGAGGAGGAGGAGGAGGAAAGGGAAGAGGAAGGAGAAGAGTACAGAAGAATGAAGGTCACGCTGGGAGGGGAAAGAAAGCAGGGGCCAAGCTGGGTCTTGGGTTCAAACTGGATTTTAATGAACTCAGTTCTCCTATTGACAAACGGGTGAAGGAAGATCTGGGGAACTATGGACCTACTCGAGGCAGTTCCTCAACTTGCAACCATTCATTCAGTGACCGTTCAAAGTTATCACTGAAACAAGTCGGCTGACAACCATTTTTCGGCTGCACCTGCGAGGAGAGCCAGGAGGGGCTGGAGGAGGAGGAGGAAGAGGAGGAGGAGGAGGGGCGAGAGGGAGGAAGTCAGGGCCTTGGACCAATGATGAAGGGATTCCCCTCCAATGCTGGGACCCTCTGACCTGGCACCCGCTCCCTCCGGTCTGGCAGGCTGAAATGAATGCGCAAGGGTCGCGCTTGCCCAAAGCTTTGTGCCTACCTGCATCTCAGGGCCAGGAGCCGTTCAGCTCCAGTCTCCAAACTCGGCCACTTGAAGACTTGTGGAAGACTTCAACTCCCAGCATGCACCAGTTGGGGAATTCTGGGAGTTGAAGTTCACAAGTCTTCAAGAGGCCGAGTTGGGAGAGCCTTGACTTAGGCTATTCGGCTGAAGGTTGGCACATAGAGAGGGTGCCCTGGGCACAGTCCAGGGCAGCCCGAGGAGGAAAAGCGACAGGCCCCCTCTTCCTTCCTGGCACGGTGTACCTGCCAAAGAGCCGGGCTGGGCTGCCCCCGTGCCCGGCTCCCGGTCGAGGGTGCCAAGTTCCTTGTGAATGGCAGGTTGCCTTTGTTTACCGGGAGAGGGCAGGGCACAGGGGAAGGGGTGACCTCCCGCTCACCCCAGGCAGTCTGTGTGAAACTGCAGCGGCTGCCGTCACCTCCGCCTGAACTTTCCGATCGTCTCCCGAGAGTTTCACCTTGCCTTGAACTTGCTCGCTGCTCTCTCTGGCGCGCTCACTGAGCGTTTCTAAACACTCCGGTGGAAGCGGCCAAGGGCCAGCAAGGGGGAGGGGGCTGCGAGCGCTCAGCCCCGGCCTCCTTCCGTGGCCTCCTCCAAGGAGACGCAGCCCAGGGGAGGGGAGCCCTGGGGCAAGGAGGATCTGGCCGGGTGGGCAAAGTCAGGGAGTGGGCAAGAGGCAAAGGGAGGCAAGGGGGAGGGGGCTGCACCGGGACCCCGCCTGTCCTGAGCCCAAGGGATGGGGGGGAGGCTTGCTGAGCGGAAGAGATGGCAGACACCCCCTGGGCTCAAGGAAGGGTTGAAATTAAGGGTCCCTGGGGGCTCTCTGAGCTGGGTGGCTTCCTTGCAGATGTTTCATGACCCAACTAGGACACATCATCAGTGCCAGAAGGGAGGAGGGTTTGCAGGGAGGAGGAGGGGGGGGAGCTTGTTTTTTCCCGGCAGTTGTTTCCTGGCTCAACTAGGGAACCTCATCAGGGTTAGTGATAACAATGTTGCCTAGTTTGGGTCAAGAAACGTCTTCAAGAAAACAGCCAACCTTTTAGACCATCAAGGACCGGACAGTCCTCCTCCTCCTCCTCCTCCTCCTCCTCCTCCTCCCCCCTGCAAATCCCACTCCCCTCTAGCACTGATAAAGCTACCTAGTTGGGTCATGAAACGTCTGCAAGAAAACCACCACGCTCAGAGAGGCCCAGGGAGCCCTGACTTCAACCTGAGCTCCGAATCTTCTCCTTCAGTGATGGGTCTCTGCCATCTCTTCCACTGAGAAAGCCTCCTCAGATAAGCCTCATGTCACCCGACACTCAAGTGGCAGTTTAAGAGGTGCCGCACAGCTGCACCCCAGAAAGCAGGGAGTCAGTGAGGTGGACAGGCACTCTGGGAGGTCGGCTAGCAATTGGCCTCGACCTGCAGCTACCCCCAATGCCAGCCAATCCTCCAAGGAGCCTCCTGGAACTTGTCCGTGCCCATCAGGGGATTGCCCAGCCTGCCTGCAGCCTCACTCCCCAGGAGCAGCGGCCTGGGCCCTCCAGAGGTCACAAAGAGGAACCCTTCTGGAGCTGGGGCCACTTGCCTCCAGGGGCTCCAACACGGGAGGCTTTTAAGAAAAGACCTGGAATGGCATAAGCTCTCCTGCTTGAGGAAGGGGCTGGACTAGAAGACCTCCAAGGCCCCTTCCAGCTCTATTCCCTTCCGCTTCTGGTGTCGTTCCCCCCACCCCCACCCCAGTGCGAGTCTTTTCATGGGAAACCGGCTGCAGCCACAGCTGGTCTGTGAGGGAAACCTGGCAGGCCCCCCTGGCCCCCTCCACCAAGCGTTCAGGCTGAGCTGAAGCTAATCAGGCCTCCCATCTCACAGGCTGCGCTCGGCTGCCAGACCAGCCCCAGTGCCCGGCTGGTCTCGGACTGGAGCCACGCAAGGACCTGCGAAGGGCTGGATCCAGGCCTGGCGTCCAAGGGAGCCTGGGGTGGAAACTGCGGGGAGGAGCCCTTGGCACCAGGAGGAGAAGCAGCAGGATTTATGGCTGTTTGTTGCAGATGAAGAATAAATCTGGAAGCCAAGCAGGAGGCTGGCCTGACCCCTGGACGGCCCTCCTGCCCCAGGGCCTCTGCTCTGGAAGCAGGTTCTGGAGGTCAGGAACCGGGTCGCCCTGACCAAGGGCAAAAAGCTCTGAGCCAGGCCCGGCCCCCATGGCGGAGCTGCCTGGAGGTCCTTCGCCAGCAACCCAGATTTATGGCCTGTGCTCAGGTTATCTGCCTGCTGGGATGAGCCAGGTTTACGGCCTCGGTGTGATCGTGATCCTGGGCCCTGGCAGGGACTGGAGCATCGGCATGACTCGACTCTGGGGAAAACGCCGGCCTGCCCGTCCTTCGCTTTGGGGCTTCCCTCGGCTGCTCCCCAACAGGCATCCAGAGGCTCCCCAGAAGCAAATGCCCAGGTGGCCTCCACCCTCCTGCTCCTCCCAAAGGTGCTTTTTCCAAAAGGCAACTGGGGGGGAGGGGGTTCCCCCCTGAAAACGTCTCACTTCTCGTCCAAGAAGCTTCTTCGGTTCTACTTGAAGTTCTAATGAATCCGCAGAAGCTTCTTGGATGAGAAGTGAGACGTTTTCGAAAGGAAGAAAACCAGGAGAGTTGAGCAGGAAAAGCAGAGTCCGGTCTCTGGGCGCAAGAGCTCCCTTCTCTACTTGGAAACAGCAACTGGCAGCCACTCCCTCTTTCCAGATGCAGAGGCATCCCAACCCTACCATGCCCCCCCCCATCTGGAGGACCCGGGGGGGAGGGGCAAGGCTACCCTAGTGCTTCCGCCTAGGTTGGCACGCCCAGCTTGCCAGGCTGAAGGCCCCATCAATGCAATTAAAAGGCTGATGTTGCTGCATCTGTGCTTGGGGGAGGGGGGAGGGGGGAGGGGGAGGGGGGCGGGCTTTGTGTTTGGAGGTACCTGTGGCTGAGCCTGCTTGCTCCGTTCCTTGCAGCTGAGCAGAGGTGTTAGCAGAGGCCAACTCAGCTGTGTCACAGGGTTTATTCACAGCCTTGAACCTCTGCCATTGTTTGACATAGGGAGGAGGCTCCCCACCATGTTCAGAGGGCACACACACACACACACACACGCCCAGAGGGAGCCCATGTCTGTGTGGGCGCTGCTGCTCCCTCTCTGTGTGTAAACCTTGCCGAGGTCACGAACCTTTTAAAACAAACAGAGCTGAGTCCACGGTTAGAGGGAAATAAAACGAAGGGTGCTGCTCCCAGCCAGGGCAGTGGGGCAGAGCCACCATGGTGCACAATCGGAGCTCGTAAATCCTTTGGGATGGAGCCCCCCCCCTCCGCCAGCCCCCTTGATCGGCTCCACCCGAGCCCCGGAGGAATCAGCACTTCGGACAGTGTCCTGTGCTCGGACAGGGCCGGGCCTGGGAGGCCTGGGAGCCGGGTGGGAGCTCCCCATCCACAAAGCCAGGGTGAGCCGCGAGGGCAGAAGGCAGCCCCAAAGTCCGCGGAGGAAAGCCCCCCCTAACACAAACCGGCCCCCTCCCAGGGACCAAGAGGAGTTTTCCTCCCCAGCTGAAGCATCTCAGCAGAGGGAGGGACGGCTGGTCAGACGGGACCCCACTGAGGGCATCACTCTCTGGTCCCCGTCTACGTTCGTTCATCTGGCGGAAGCGCTGTATAAGCTCCTCGCTTGGCCTTCCCACCGACATGGATCCGAGGCCGTGTCTCCGTTCTCCCTCATCACCAGACAGGCAAGGGGGCCATCTTCTCCCAGGCCAGCCCGGGCTCTTCATGCCAGAGAGCCTCGGAGAGGACCGGCCGCTTGAGGGAGCGGCGTGGAGTCAATCGGATGACTGTGGCCCATGGGATGATTAGAAGCAGGAAGACAAAAGTCTTGGCAGAAAAGACTTTCCAGGGGGCCTGTGGGCGTCTCCCCTGGGTCCCCCGTGGGCGAGAGCCCCTCTGGGCTCCTAGGTTCATTCTGGGCAAGACGGAGAGGGTCAAGGAAGCAGGCCAGGTGGCTGAAGGAACTGGGAGCCTCTTCCCCTAAAAAGAGCCGGAGAGGGCAGCAGGCTGGGCCAGGAGAAGAGAAGGACGGAGGGAACATGGGGCACCTGCCAAGCTAAGCATCGCCTTCAAGAACCACCTTCTCCCCCCCACCCCCCATGCCTGAAGAGAAGCGTTTCCGACCAGGGTGAGCTACCTGCTCCAACAGAGGCTGGCAAAAGGTGCACACCAGCCTCACAATTGATAGGAAGCTACGAGGGGCACAAAGAGCCCTTGGCATCCCAGGACAAAAGACCCACGCGTGGATTAGAGAACAAATACAGGAGGCCACCAGGAGAGTCAAAGAATGGAAACGGTCACCTAGTAAGAAGAACCGATGGCAGGTGGACCACATCGGTTCTCGAATGGATCCGCTTGGTCAGAAGCATCCAGGAGAGAGGCCTCAAGCAAGACGGACGGAGAACATCAGCCAAGTGTGGCAAGTCCAGCTGGCCAAAGAAAGCTCCGGACCGTTTCGGTTGGAAACCTGCGGAAGAGGCCTTCGTCCTGCAGTGGGCAGGCAAGGGCTGGAAGGATGAGGAGAGCCCTCTTCAAAGACATGAGGGGAGATCCATCCCAGAGAAGGAGGTCAAGACCCCCTTTATCAGCCCGCAATGCCGGACCCAGAAGGAGGACAAGGACGATGAAGGTCAGGAGAAGCCTCCCACCAGTAAGAGCAGAGGAGCCACTGAGCCAAGGGAGGGGGGGTGGGGGGCTTCAAGGGCCCCTTGCAGTTCTTTATCATCCTGCCGTCCTGCTCAACGGGGCAGAAGGGGAACCGAGAGGCAGGTATGCAGGGATCAGAACTCTGAAACGGCATCAGAGGCTGCAGGCAACAGTGGGGTTAAATATCACCCCTGGCTTCTGATGTGCAGCTTCAGCTTTTGCTCCATTAAGGTGGGATGTGAGAGACCCTCCCGAGGGGAAGAGAAGCCTCCTTGTTGGGAATTAAACCTAAGCATCTCCAGTGAAGCCAGGAGTGAAATTCAGCAGATTCTGACAGGTTCTGGAGAACCGGTAGCAGAAATTTTGAGTAGTTTGGAGAACTAGCAAATGCCACCCCTGGCAGAGTGGGGAGGGCATGGGGATTTTGCAGTATCCTTCCCCTGCCACCCCCACCAAGCCACGCCCACAGAACGGGTGGGGGACGATGGCCCCTTTATGACTTGTGGGCCCGGGGGGGGGGGGGGGCTGGCAGTTGGAGTCCCCAAGTCATAAAAGGGCCATCATTCCCCCCCCCCCCCCGGGAGTCTCCCAAAGGCTGGTTGTGCAGAGAAACCGTTCGCTTTCTGAGCCGAGGCCACTGCCAGAGAGGAGCAGGAGAAGAACCCAAAAGGTCCACTCATCCGGACTCCCGCTGGCTGGGGCTGAGGCGGTTGGGCTGCCCGCTCCTGTCCGGAGCAGCAGCAGACTCCAGAGGTGGGCGAACGGACTTCTCCCGATGCCCCCGGTGCCCCTTCAACCGGGACTGGATGGCAGGTACCATCCCTCCAGGGCTCCTGCGCTCACCCCTTGGTGAACCCACCGAGGCTTCTGCTGGGGAAATGATCAGGCCGACGTGGGCGATGGCTTTCCCTGCTGTGCAAGAGGAGGACTTGGCAGGAGGAGCTCCTTCGGCTTCCAGAGACCCGGGTGCCGCCAGCAGGTCGGGCTCTGATCATCACTGTGGCGACAGAGGCGGCTCTGCAAACCCTGATGGGGCCTGGGCCATTCCCCTGGCGGGCCTGCCTTGGCTCCAGGGCAAGGCGAGCCATCCGTAGGTAGGGGCAGCTTCAAGACCTTCTCAGCCCAAGGATCCACCCCGTCCAGGGATAGATTTCCCTCCCAGGAAAGCCCCAGGAAGACAGGAGAGCCTTCCATGCAGGTGTCCCACCATACGGCCTCTGAGGTTGCATGAAGGCTTAGCCCCCTGGGTCAATGGCGCTTAAGACTTTCCATGCCGCTTCCCAGTGCTCTACAGCCCTCTCTGAGCGGTTGACAGAATCAGCACATTGCCTCAACAATCTGGGTCCTCATTTGACCGACTTCAGGAGGACGGAAGGCTGAGTCAACCTTGAGGCGGTCAGGATGAAACTGCTGGCAGTGGGCAGAGTCAACCTGCAATGCTGCCTTCTAACCACTGCGTCACCACACAGAACCCACTGCGAGCTTTATTTTGCATTCATTTCTCTTGGAAACTACTGAACCAGGACGGCTAAACCTGGGTTAGGAGTCTAAGCAAAATCTTTCAGAAATCCCAATAAAATACATCCTCTTGGCCCCCATTATTATCCCTTTCACCCCTTTTACAACCAGGCAAAGCTTCTAGTCGGATGAGAAGGCCTCCTTCGCCATCTACAGCCAACTCCGAGGGCAGAAGGCTCAGGGGGACTCTAGGGCAGCTTCCTTTCCAGCCAGTTTCTGCTCAGCTGGCCAAGAACCGCAGTGGGGAAGAGCCTGTGTCTGCCTCCCGTCCCACCGCAGAAGGAAGGAGGTCCGTCCTGAAGCATCTCCTGGGGAACACCCCGGGCTGATGTTTGCTTTGGGCCTTCAAGTCACTCCTGGAGCAGCCTGCCTGCCTGCCTGGACAGGTCCCGGCTGTTTACTTGCCAAGAGTTTTGCCCTGGCATTCCTCGTCTGAGGACCGAGAGATAGAGGGACCAGCCCAAAAATCACCCGGCTGGCTTTGGGCCTGGCAGCTCTCCTGGTTCCTAGCCTGCTGCCTTAAGCATGACCCCAAACTAACCCCCAGTGGCTCACTGGCTTCAAAGGAATGGACCAATTCATGGATGTCCTGGGGAGGAATGGCTGCCAGTCTCGATGGGAAGGCCACGCAAGGCCACCTGCCGGGAGACTCGTGGCGCAGTTGGTGGGCCTCTGCCAAACAGGCCACTTTCCTGGCACAAGGCGGAGGTGTAAATACGCTGAGGAAGTGCACAAGTCTCCGCACTGAACAGCGGATGAATGGCGATCTCGGCCTTCCGGTTGTTTAAAGGGCTGAGGATTTCTTTCTGATCTCCCTGGGATTCCCAGCAGCTCCTGCTCAGCCCCTCCTGGTGTCTCTTTGGACTCCAAGAGCTTCCTGGCTTCCTGCTTCAACTTCCTCCTGTTCCTTCTGGGGATACGCACACACACACACACACACGCACACACACACACAGCCTTGACTCGGTGCTCACACTTATTGCGCAGCCATAGGGACACAAGAGAGTCATCGCTGGTTGCTTGAGTAGCGTAGACCTTTCCAAAGGGATTCTTCCATCACCCTCTACAACGGGGCTCTCCAAAGTTAGAGACCTTAAGACTTGTGGACTTCAACTCCCAGAATTCCACAGCCAGCGTTGTAGACCCCTGCTCTACAATCTCAGGATGTAAGGAGGTTTCTAAGGAATCTTGAGAGCATCAAGTCCAACCTGCCACCCAGAACAAGAGCCCAGCAAAGAGAGGAGTGTAGGGGGTTATAAAGGGTGGAGGCTCTGCCCAATCTGAAAGTGAAAAAAACAATCTTAGTCAGGCCACACCTGGAATCCTGCATCCAGTTTTGGTCACCACATTACAAAACAGATGCTGAGACTTTGGAAAAAGTGCAGAGAAGAGAAACTGAGATGAGATTAAAGGCCTGGAGGCTAAAATATATGAAGAAGAAGAAGGGTTACAAGAACTGGACATGGCCACTATAGAGAAAAGAAGGACTAGGGGGGACATGATGGCAGTCTCCCAGGATTTGAGGGGCTGCCACAAAGAAGAGGGGGTCAAGCTATTCTCCAAAGCCCCTGAAGGCAGAACAAGAAGAAGCAACAGGTGGGAACCGATGAAGGAGAGAAGCAACCTGGAATTAAGGAGAAATCGCCAGTGGAACAACCTGCCTCCAGAAGTCGTGGGGGCTCCATCACTGGAGGATTTGAAGGAGACTGGAAAGCCACTTGTCTGAAATCGCATAGGGTCTCCTGCTTGTGCAGGGGGCTGGACTAGAAGACCTCCAAGGCCCCTTCCCTCTCCATTCAAAGTGAGTGATCAACCAGTGATCAAATCCATTACAGAGAACGCTGGGCCAAAGCAGTTGTGGGGGGAGATCAGCTCTCTGCACAAGCACTTATGCTTCCCTTTGACTCCACATCTGTCTTGAGAAGAAACCTGACTCAGAGGCTCTCTTTAAGAACCCTCTTTTTTTTCCAATAAAGAAATGGAAACACATGGAGTGATCTCCTCCGCTGCCAAATACCACGTTAATTCTAAAAAGGCCCTTTTCATTAGATGATCTATGCGCAAGGACTACGGATTATAAAAGCAGAAAATTAAATTGTAAACTGTACGGCACAGAGAGAGAGAAAGGGAAGGAAGGAAGGAGGGTGTCAGGGAGGCCAAGCTAAGCTCAGCCTTCCCAGCCAAGGAAAAGGCTGCAGGCTTCCATCATGTTTAATGGATAGGCCTCCAAGTGGGTGAGCCTACCCTTAGCACCTTCCCTCCTGGGCCCTCACCGACCTTCCCAGAGCAATGCGGAGGGCTTGCGTTCCTTCTCTGAACCCCGGGGGACATCTTCCATAGGCCTCTTTGGAAGCCCCAAGCGGGCACATCCAGGGGAATGCAGGAATTGTGTCGGCCTCCCACATTTCGAAAGAAAGAGGCAAAAAGGTAATTCCTGACAGCAGGGACAATTAACCAATGGAAAAGCTTGAAAGGATTCTTTTAAAAAGCTCTCGTCTTCCAGAGCTCCTCCTGGGGGAGGGGGGTTCGTTTTATTTATTCATCCGTTAAGATTTCTAACCGTGGGAGCCTCTGGGTGGGTGGGTGGATGGCCTGGTGGATGGCCCAGGAACTAGAAGCCCCAGCCACCCTTCCTCCGAGGGCCTGGAAAACGAGTCTTTGTCCTCTCGCTCAGCAAGGAACCTTCTCCGTGGGCCCAGACTCTCCACCCCTGGGGCTGTTTTTCCTGGTGGCCTTTTTTCTGCCTATCCCACTTATTGATCCTATCATACCGATACCCCCGCAGCGCACAGATAACTGGAGCCATTAACCCAGAGGTGAACTCTGCCGCCCAGAAGGATCCGCACGCAAGGGGCAAAGCATCTCAGCAGCTCTCTCAGCCAGGGGCTCTGGAAAGCAGGCGTGGGCCCAGCCGGCCCCAGGGGCCTCCCCACGGGGTCTGCCTTCCCTCTAGCCAGGGCACCCCCATGCCTCTCCCTCAAACCGCCAGCTGCTCCGATGCAGAGTTTCCTAAGACTTGTAGCCTTTTCTGTTTCAGCCCCAACAGAGTTTTCCAGCTCTTGCTCTTTCCTTGACACGACCCGAGGAGGGGCCACAGTCTTCTGGGGGTCTGGAGGTTTGGATGCAGGCTCAGGGCTGCTACTCCCCATTCCAGGCCATTTGGGGAGATTTCTTTGTCGATAAGGCCAGCGGTTGTTTTTCAAATCCACGGAGGCTTTGGGTGACTGTCAGGGTGCTCAGTCGGGGTCTCATCTGGGGGACACTTTTATTAACCAATTGAAAAGGGGGAAATGGCCAGATTTTCATCGCTCGCTTTATTCCCATTTCACTGCCGTCTTGAGTGCCGCTCTTTTAACATGGAAAAGCCAAGTATGAACAGAAGTTATTTTCATCATCAGAAGTTAAAGTTCAGAAGTCCCCAGGGGAAAAACTCACGTGCGCAGCTGAAAGAAGAGGCTGAGGAGGGGGATGCAAGAATCCTGGCTGAAAGTTGGAGAAACAAACGGAGGAGCCCAGCTCTCCCAGACGGGGGAGAACCGGGAATAAAGGGGGATCTCCAACACAATCAGAGAAAGGGGGGCAGGAGGGAGGGATGGGTGTAAATATTCAATTATTCCTTGCTGTCAAAAACCAAGCCAGCAGCAGCTCTCAACCAGGAACTGTCCCTGACCCACTGAACAGACGCCGGGTGGGCTGCATTGCCTGTTTTCGGCTGGCAAGGAAGGAACTGTGCTTTCTGCCCTACCCCACAGCCTCTCCCCCCACACAAGGGGCTGGTAGTGGTGTCACTGCAGGGCACGGCTGCCCTTCTCTTTGCTGGAGAGGCCCCCCACCCCTGCCACCTGGAAGGGAGGATCAACCAACAAGAAGTAGACGCTGTTTTGATCCCAGCTCAAATTGCTCTTGGGTCCCCCATCATCCCGTCCCATGTCCCCCACCCCAGGAAGCCCCCTTGACTGCCTGGGAAGCAAAGCAATGCCTCTGTCCAGCCAGGAGAGGAAGGGCTGAGAGAGGACCGGCCCTTTGTCCAGAGAGGCATAGGGTCTCCTGCCTGAGCATGGTTGGACTAGAAGACCTCCCTGGTCCCCCCCAGCCCCATTATTCCATGTTCTGAGACCCCAAGGGGCTCTGGATAAGTTGTAAGAAGGGAGAATCTTTGTAGGGCTGGCATGAGGGGCCCTTGGTGCTCTCTGAGCTTCCTGATTTCCTTGCTGTCAAAAACCAAGCCCCAACATAAAGGGGTCCCCCTAGTTTGGGTCATCAACCGCCTGCAAGGAGACCAGCAAGCTCAGGGAGCACCAGGGGCCCCTCTGCAGAGGTTGGCTGGAGGCCCCCCTGCAAGTAGGTCAAGCGCCAGAGAGACCCCCCTTGGACACCTGGCCTACAAATACAGCCAGCGACTGACACACACGACCCCCCCCCCAAACGAAATGCAGCCTTACGAATCAGGCTACCCCACCAGCAAGAGAAGGTCCCTAACCCCCCCCCCCCCAGGCAGCCTTTCCAACAGCCCCCAAGCCTTGAAAGGAGTGGAGCAGCAGCAGCCTCCCTTGGAATCAAACCCGAGGCCCCCCTCCCCCCGCTGCCCAACATTTCTCCCAGGAGAGGGAGGGGCTGCGGTGGCAGCAAGAGCCTCTCCTGAATGTCTCTTCAAAAGTCAACAAAACCACAGATGGAGGAAACCCTTTTCTTCCCTGAGCCCAAAGGCCTCCCTCACGGGGAGAGGGTTGGGGGGGGGGGGTTCAGGATATGGGGATGGGGGAGAAGAGGATGGAGAGTAGCGAGGGCGTCCTCTGGAAAGGCTCCGTCCCTGCAGCTAAGCCTACGGCCGGGGGGGGGGGGAAGGGCTGGGGAATTCTGGGAGTTGAAGTCCACAAGTGGTCACCTTGGACATCCCTGCCCGACAGTGATGCAGGCCCCTCCCTTTCACTGGGGGAGGGTTCGTGGGGGGGGAGTGAAAGGGCAGCCCAGCCGACAAAACCTGGCAGGAAATCCTCCGGACAGCCCCCCCCCACCCCAGAAGTAAAGAGGCTCCCAGGACAAGGGAAGCTCTGGCCTAAAGCCGCTTCTCTCCCTGCCCCGCCCCACTCCGCAAGGGTGCCGTCACGCCAGCCCCCCCCCCGGCTCTTCCAAAGGGTTCGGCCTCAGCTTCAACTGACCTGCCAGCCACACCCAGAGAAGGAGGGGGGGGGGCTTGGAGCTGCCTCCAAACTCAAAGAAGAGCCTGCTCAATGTCAACCCTTCGCTTTGGGGGGGCAGGAGATCCCTGCAACGTCCCAGAGGCTGAGGGGGCTCCGTTCTCCACAGAGACCCTAGAAAGCAGCTTTGCAGTCCAGGAGAGGCTCCGGGGGGGGGGGGGCTGCAGGGAGCCCCTCAAGGCCCAGCAGGAAAGCCCCCCTGCCCCCGGGGAGAGAGGAGGGCTGGGGATGGGCCTCCTTGGTGAAGGGCCGGCCTGGTCAGCTGCCAAGGAGTCCAGCAGCCACCACCTTTCCTTTCCCTGCCCTGCCTCCCCTCCCCAGCAGCCCAGGCTCCCAGCCAGGAGCCCCCCTCCCTGCCTCCCTCCCTCCGCCAGTGCTGCGGCTGCTGCGGCGGCTCTTATCAGGGCCACGGCGTTTATCACCCGCCGCAGAGTTCAGGGAGCCCAGGAGGAGGGTCAGGTGTGGGTCAGGGCGTGGTGCTGCCCGGCTGCTTATCAGCAGTGAAAAAGTGAGTCCACCTGGTTTGTTTCTGGCTGTTAATCCTGGCGGGTCAGCCAGCATAGCAGCGGGTCAGCCAGAGTTCACCGTTGCTGGGCCTGAGTTATCAGCCACCGGGAGTTCATCAACTCCTTCCACCTTGCAAGGAGCCGTTTCCTGCGGGGAGCCCGGCCCCTCCTCGCCCCCTCCCTGGGCTGGCATGTGCTGGCTCACGACGGCCACTCCCCGGGCGGGCAGCGCAGGAGAGCCAACGACAGCCCTCATCAGCAGAGCGTCAGCCCCGGGCAACCTTCCCTGCCAGAGTCCCCAACGGAGCAGGCGTGGCGGGCGGGCGGGCTCCGGGCAAGTTGCGCCAACCGCTCAACCGGTCTGGCCTTGAGCAAAGGCCCCGTTCTCGGTGGCTCCAGAGAGGCGCACACCTGCTATCAGCGGGCACGGGGATGCTCGGCTTCGCCCAGCAGGAAATGCCCCAGGCTGGAGGGGAGGGAATCCAGGAATTGCCCAAGGGGAGGGGGTTCCCGGGGGGCGGGGGGAGGTGGAGAAGCTGCTTCATTGCAGATTGTGGTGAGCCAAAAGATGCGATGCTTTGGGAGGAGGCCCTGCACCCCTGAGCCCCAAGAAGCAGATCTGGAGGCCAACCATCAGCTGACAGTCTGCAGCCGGACAGGGACTTTAGCAAGGGGGCAGCTCCCTCTTCTGCTCTCTTGGGAGAGGGGGGGGGTGCAAATAAAGGAGGGGGCTCTTTTTTGCAAAGGCCGGAAGGTCAGCTGTTTTATGCCAACCCCCTCCCCCAATCTCTCAGGCCCAGTTCTGAGCCCCCTCCTCTTCAGGATCTCCTTCCAGGCTCTCTCCGGGATTCGAAAAAGCCATGTTGCTCCATGGGCAGCTGGGGTCGTGGCCATCCTCCATGCCCAGCCCTGGTGATCGCCATCTGCCCCCCACCCCCACCCCAGGCAGCACAAACCCAATGCCCAGAAAAGCACCCTGCACACATGGTGGGCACCGCAGCGCCTCTTCCCCTGCTGCTCTTTGGATGCCGCCCTTCCACGGCTGGCGAGGGCCCCCCTTCCCTCCGCTTCCAGCATGGCTGTGCTGCAAGTAATGGTCTGTAGAGCCAGAAGCCGGCCGGCTGCCTCCCCCTGGGTCTCCCTGCCGGCTGGCACCAGGAGGCCAGCAGGGTCTGCAGGGTTTCAGCCCCGATTCCCACCTGCGGGGGGTCCCGCGATGCCTGAGGAAGGCAGGGCCACCGGCTGGGATGTAGCCACTAGCAGGTTAATTGCAACTCCTTGTGAAATGCACGCATCTCCACACGCACGCACAGAGAGAGAGAGAGAGAGAGCGCATGCAACTCCTTGGTTCAACTCCCAGTGACCTCACCTCCTTGTTTTTTTCAGCATCTGGAGATTTCTGTCAGCAAAAGCGAAAGGCCAGGCGGAGTTCAAGGTAAGAGTTCTTGGGAAAGAAAAGCCGCCCCGGACTTCAGCCGCCTCTTTCCCACCCAAGACACCAAGGAGCTCTCGGCACAGCCGGCCCCCAACGCCTCCCCCCACCCCTGCCTGCTCTCTCGGGGGGGGGGGAGAGAAAGATCCCCCTCGCCTGCTGCGACCCCCGTTCCAAGGGCAGGCTCCGTGGGGGAGGCTGGGGGCTCTCTGAGCTGGGTGGCCCAAAGCAGGTAAAAGACTGTCAGCCTAGCCAGGCTTTTCCCTCGCCCTGCCAAGGAAGGGACCCCTCCCTTCAGCCCTGAGGGGCACGTATGCCCTCCTGGATCACGTGGCCACAGGGATGCTGCAACGGTCCCTTTTTTTCATTGCCACGGCACCTTTGAACAGTCACTAAATGAACTCTTGTGAGTCGAGGCCTGCCTGTACAGATTCCAATCCCCAGGCACAACGGAACGACATCCCAGCAGACCAGGAGGGAGCTGGGAAAGGGCTCTGGGAGGCCAGGAGGAGGAGGAGGAAGACCTGGGCAGTGGCAGCCTTGCCAGCTGGGCCATCGGGGGTGGGGGAGGGGGGGGCAAGGGCCCAAAGAGGTTGTCAGCCACACAACAGAGACACTGCAATTAGCCGGAGCCGACCTGGGCTGCTCCCCAACAAGCCCGGCCGTAGGTGCGTGGGGGGGCCCTGGACACAGCCTACCTCCCCCGGGGGGCAAAGTCTGACAGCCCCACGAATGAGACGTGAAAGGCAGACCCACCACTGACGACGCCCGCCAAGGGCTCCTCCGGGACTGCCCTGTCCGCTCAAGCACTGCACCACCCCTGGAGGCGCTCACGGACGGCTCCTGCGGCTTAGAAGGCAGCATCGCAGGCCAACTCTGCCGACTGCCAGCAGCTCCTTCCTGAGCAGCTTCAGGCGGACCCGACCTTCCGTCCTCCTGAGGTTGGTAAAGGGAGGGCCCAGGTGGTTGGGGGCCAAACACTGGAGGGAGGGCTGGGAGCACTGGGCCAAGGGCTGTGGCCAGAGGAGGGGGCCCAGAGGGGGGGGGCAAATCTGCAAGGGTGTCGCAGGAGCTTTGGAAAAGACGCAACAAGGCATTTCATCCAAAAGCTGGAAAACAGTGAAGAGGGTCCAGGTGGTCCTCAATTTACAACACTTCATTTAGTGACAATTCAGTTACCACGGCACTGAAGAATGTGGCTGACGACTATTTTCACCCTTATGACCATGGCAGCAGCCTTGTGGTCACATGATCCAAATTCACATGCTTGCAACTGGCTCACCGGTGAAGCAGGGCACCCCTGAGGACATCCAGCCTCTCCGCTCCAGAGCCGGCAGGTGAGTCCTTCCCAGGTGGGGGCTGATCCCCTCCCCGTTTCCTTTCTGGCCTTCCCAGGAGATCAGCCCCGCAGGGGGAAGGAGATCCTTTTCCAGGACTCTGATCAACCCAAGGGAGCCGGTCCGATTGGGCAGCTCCTCCCAGCCCTTCTTCCAGGAAGGAAAACTTCTTTCCCCGGGAGGGGGGGGAGCTGACCTGCTCTGAAGGGGCCCCCAACCCAACCCACCTTGAGCACAAGCTAAGAGGGCCACTTTTCACCCCGGGCCCTTCCGTCTCCCAGCTGCAAACGCTGGACCCAGCCCCTCTCCCAGCAGCCTCTCACTCACTATGCTCCCCCAAGGGGATCCCTGCTGCTCCAGGGGTCTCAACGGGGTTTTTCCCTTGGTGTCACCCCCTCCGGAGCTTTCCAGCCCCTCAGCCAGGAGAGAAGAGGCTGTCCCCTCTCAGCCCCCTGGGCTCCCCTGGGAAGATCAGTTCAGACAACTGGGCAGCCTCCCCTTCCTTGGGTGGGGCCCTAACCCAAAATGGGAGCCCCACCCCGGCTGAGTCCCAGGCTGCACTGAAGCCCCCCCCCCCGCCCCCATGGACCGGACCTGGGAGCTGTGTTATGAAGGTGGGAGGCCCTTCATCCAAGAGGACTCTGGAGAGCTGCAGCTCCTCTGGCCCTGCCCAGGGACCGAAGTGTGAGTTCTCCTCCCCAGAGGGGGGGGTGGCTGCCCAGGGGCCTCGGCTTTTCCCTTTCGGCCTCACTTCCTTCTCTGCTCTTTGCATTTATTTCCTTCCTCCTGCCTTGCATTAACCCCCAAAGAGAGGAAAGCATTTTACATGTTGGTTAACAAGTCGCCTTGAATTTATTGTCCAATTCTTCCTCCCTCGGGCAGAAGGCAGCCTTTGCACCACCAGCAGCAGCAGCAGCTCCAAGGAATGTCCAAAGGAGCCACGGAGGCTGAATGCAGAAGCCCGGGGGGGGGGAGAGGGGGGCCTTCGGGGCCACAGGGCATGTCCAGACAGACAGACAGCCCACCTGCCCCCAGGGCCTCTCTGGGGAGCCAAGTCTGGTCCTGGCGTAGCCCAAGGGGGTAGAGAGGGGACGGTCCCTTCTCTCCTGGCCGAGGGGGCTGGGAAGCTCAGGAGGGGGATGGCGCCCCACCTTGCCGAACTGGGAAGCCCCGAGCTGGAGGGAGCCTCCCAAGGCCCAGGGTGGAAAGCGTTCTCAGCAAGAATATTATCCATTCTATTCAATTCCTACCCCCTCCGTCTCCCCTAAAGTGACTCTGGGCAACCGACTGCAAGCTTAGTGGCAGGAGAAGGCCCGGGGGGGGGGGGGGGGGCGTCCCTGTTGGCAGCCCTGGGGGGAGCTGGGGGGAGGGGAGGGCTTCAGGCAGATGGAGGGAGCTGGTGGAAGGCCAGTTGAGGGAGGCACCCAGAAGCCCCTTTCCATCTCCTGCTGTTAAAATATTTGGTTCTGAATGGGTTGGTTGTTTTAAACTATCGCATTAAGGGTGGATCTCTTGCCCTGCAGGGGAGGGGAGGCTTTTCACATACAGCTAGTCCTCGACTTAGGACCACAATTGAGCCCAAAATTTCCATTGCTAAGCAGGACAGCAGTTTTAATTCAAAACGTGCGCCTGGAATTGTGGGAGGGGGGGGATAATTTTTCCAGGCCAAGCACTGGAGACCCTTCGGCTGTAAGGCCAAGTGGGGAAGGGGGATGGGAGGGAGAGGGAGTCCTGGGTTTCCTCCCCCCCCCTTCTCCTTCCCACAGCAGCCCCTTCTGGGGGGAAGACTGGGGGGGGGGAGACCCACCTGGGCAAAAGACCTGGGCAAAAGAGGAGGAGCACATTCCCTCCCCAGCCGCTGAGCCCCCTCCCTACAAATAAAAGTCCAAAATGGCGTCAAGCTGGAGCTTTGAAACTTGAAAACAGACCAACTTTTCTTGAGGCTTCTCCCTCCCGAAGGTAGAAAGGAGGCCAATCCATCATTGCCT
Organism: Natrix helvetica; assembly: GCF_964273705.1. Taxonomy (NCBI): domain Eukaryota; kingdom Metazoa; phylum Chordata; class Lepidosauria; order Squamata; family Natricidae; genus Natrix; species Natrix helvetica. Next base: position 727,028 of record NC_138558.1, on the reverse strand, counting down.
TGGCTGGTTCCAGTGCCACTCAAATACTTCTGCAGCCCCGGTCTCTGGAGGTCCCCTTTCCAAGACAGGGACTCCTTCAGAGGGGGAGCCTTCTTCTCCTGCCCCCCCCCACACACAACCTGGCCCCTTTCTCTCCTCCCTAAAGATGCCCATGGGGGGACCCCCAGACATTTGGAGGGCACCAAGCCAACCGGTAAAACTGCTTAGCTGGCAGCCAGGATCCCCTGGCAGGGGCGTCTCATTCCTCCGGGCGCATCCGTTGCCAGAGGCAAAGGTAACGTTGATCACAGGCGGCCCCCTTGGCTAACCACCCCGAGAGGGGCTGCCAGAATCAATCACCGACATCTCCTGAGGCGACGGCACCACCGCCTCAGACGGAGGCAAACCCAACACTAGGAAACCCTCAATTGCCGTAACCGCTCCGAAGGCCAAGCGCCCAGACGGCCCTCCCCAGGACAGTGCTAGAAAAGGGCCCCGCTACTCCAGAGTGGAGCCCTCCTCCCTCCGGTCCTTCCAGGAGCCCCCTGGAATTGGAGAGGAAGAGAAGAAAGAGCCGGGGAGACAGGATGGCAGCCTCCCGGTATTTGAGGGGCTGCCCCAAAGAAGAGGGGCTCATCCTGTCCTCCAAAGGACCCGAAGGCGGAACAAGAAGCAACGGGTGGAAACTAATCAAGGAGAGAAGCAACCTGGAATTCAGGAGGAATTTCCTGACAGTGAGGACAATCAGTGGAACTGTCTGCCTCCAGAAGTTATGGGTTCTCCCATCGCTGGAGGTTTTCAAGAAGAGACTGGACTGCCATTTTTCTGGGATGGTATAAGCAGAGTCTCCTGCTGGAGCAGGGGGTTGGACTAGAAGACCTCCAAGCTCCCTTCTTCTTATTTCAATCAGCAAAGATCATAACCCTCCTCAAACTGAACATGATGGAGAACTTGGCATGGAGGACTTTGATCCCAAGTTCAGAGAAGGCGCAGGAAGACAATCTTGGACCTGGATCTGCAAAGGCCCCCACAAGTCACCCAGTTCTGGTAGACAAATGCAGCTACATTCTGCTCTGGTCTACCCTTCCATTTGTTGCTAAATGGGCAGAGCTGCACTTAAGCTCCAGAGCCTTAAGGGCTGGCCCTGTCTTGAATCCAGAGGTTGCTTTAAGGCTCAAGGGATGTCCACCTCTTACTTTGGATGTAGTATTGCTCTAGAATAGAGGTGTCCAACCGTGGCAACTTCAAGACTTGTGGATTTAGTATGTCTTCACAAATAGAATAACAGAATTGGAAGGGACCTTGGAGGTCTTCTAGTCCAACCCCCTGCCTAGGCAGGAAACCCTACACCAGACAAATGGATATCCAACATCTTCTTAAAAACACATCCATTATCCAACAACATTAAAAATATACAATACATAAAAATTATAATTAAAAATAATTAATTATTTAAAATGAAAACAGGAAACAAACTCAAAGGGCAGACTGGATGGAGCACTAGGTCTTTTCCTGCAGTTGGGTTTCTATCTTTGTTATGACAAAGTTTGAGTAATTCCACCTCTGTGATTTTCACTGCAAATTCTGGGTCCCACCCCCACCCCCACCCCCACCCCAGTTACCCTGTTCCTCGGCCCAGCCGTCTTTCTCCAAAGGGGAAAAGCTTTCCAGGAATCTGGTTAACCGACTTGACAGTTCATTGATGGCAACAAAAGGCCTGCCTCTTCAAAAGCAGAATTAAGGCCAGCTTAATTCCACAGAAGCCGGGAAAAGTCACGGCTAAGGTGATCAATCCACCTGCCAGCCGGGGAGCTCGGTTGTCTGGATTTTCTGCAGGACTTGCACCGGCTCGTCTTGTCTGAGAGGCTGGTTAGGAAGAGGGGGAGAGGGGTCCAGCTCAGGCATTTGTCCAAGCGAGCGCTCAAGCCAGGAAATTGGAGCTCAGAGCCACCAGGGAGACGGGCTGCCTGCTAGCCTACAGTGGGAATCTGGCCAGGGCCAAGCGGAAGCTCCAATTCATCTCCATTAAAGGATGAGGGAAGTGTCAAATTAGGGAAGGAGGGCAAAGATTCATCTGTCTGTCTGTCCATCCATCCATCTTCATCTCTCTCTCTCTCTCTCTATCCATCTGTGTCTCTGCCTGTCTGCCTGTCTATCATCTGTCTGCCTGTCTGCCTGTCTGTCTATCATCTGTCTGTCTGTCTGTCTATCTATCAATCATCTATCTATCAATCATCAATTGTTTTTGTATACCACACAATCAGCACAAAAACACCCCACATTCCCAGCAAAGGCAGCCCACAGTGGTTATAAAACCAGCTGCGCTTGGACCGTGGGAGAGGAGGTTTCTCCATCCTGCGTTGCAACATCGGGCCACAAATGAAACCCTGATCTAGGGACACCATCCCACAGCTGGGATCAATGCTGACCTGACGAAAGCAACGAAGGAAGGGAGCAGAGGAGGCATTTGCATCCTATAGGGGACTTCAGCCATCTTTGCAACCAGGCTGAGACCAAGAAATCAGGTGTCCCAAACGACCCCCCCCCCTTGGCACCCGTGGATTGGGACCCAGCAGGGAGGAGGTAAGCCTGAACAGGGAGAGTCTCCTGGCAGGAGGAGCCACTGTGGTGGAAATCATTCGATCCCAGCACTACCATATTTAGCCTATGTGCAAATTGGAAATGGCTGCCTGGGGCCAACACATTTGATAGCAAGAAAGGAGGGGGGGCGCATGCTAAAAAAAAAACACCAAAAGAGACAGAAAAGGAAGTTACCAATTCACATGTTTCCCGTTGTTTCTCTGAGCTCTTAAAGGAATGATATAATTTAACCTTTTAACTATTTTCCCACTTGTTTTAGAACTTGTGCGCTGCTCATTGGCCCCTTACAGGGAGATGGGCAGCATAAAAAAATCAATTCATCAGCCAGCCAATCGATCCTTGCAGAGGCCTCCACTGGTGGCTACGGGAGGCACATTCTTCAGGAAGCTTTTTGCAATTTCAGATATTTTTGCCAACGATCTGATCTTTGCCTTGCAATGGGGACAAATGACACCGAAAAAACCTTTGACACACCAGCTGTGTCAGAGAACGGAGATCTGTGGACAGGTGGCAATTATACCCAACCCACCTCCCTCCTCCTCCTGTTCTCCCCACAACAATCTCTCTGTGGGGCGAGTTGGGCTGATCAAGGGCGATTGGCCCAAAGTCACCCAGCTGGCTTCCATGCCTGAGGTGGGAGCTGGATTCCCTGCCTCCAGCGTTTGAGGCCGGGGACCTGAGCCAGTAGAGCAGAAGGGTTCAGCCTTGGCAACCTGAAGGCTTGTGGACTTGAACTCCCAGAATTGCCCAGCCACTTATAGCAGTTCTGGGAGTTGAAGTCCACAAGGCTCCTCCTGCAATAGCCAGGTCAGTTACTTGTACAGAATAATTCTTTTGAAGCATGAATCCCCAATGCTTTTACCAACTCAACTCAACAATCCAAAACCACATAGCCAGATACAAACTCTAGTACTCCTTTCCGCAGACTTTCAGCCTGTATTTTGAACTTCTACCCATTTTCAGCCAAGGAGGGTTGCTCCACAGCTTCTCCCCTTCTTCAAAGGTTACAGAAGTGGACTGGAGTCATTAGAGGGAAACTTCACAAACGCAACGTAGAAGACGGCCGATTAAATGGAGGGGAGTAGCCGAGAACAACCCTTGCAGGGAACACACTGGGGTGGTCGACATCAGCCAAGCCTTTGGCCTTTGGCACCAACTGAAGAAGGGCTGCCATGTCATGGGAACCAACTGGGCCCTTTGATTCGGTGGATGTTGGGTTGGTCAAACCGCATGAAAAACTGAGCCCAATTCTGGACATCATAGACCGAGGGAGGTTCTGGGACCCTGAAACCCGAACAGGACAAAATCTGAAGAAAAGCAGGGGAGGGAACGGATGGCCGGGACCATCTGACTCCAAGGGCCCGACAAAGAATACCAGGAACCCCTCGGGGCTGTTTCAAGCACCTGTCGGGGACGCTTTCAGGCACTGAGGCGAAGTCTCGTCTCAGGGGTCCCAAAGACTCCCCATTTTTGGGTCTTAGTCCTTATCATCTGGTGCCTCCGTCCAAGTTCAGAGGAGGGCTTCTCCACTGTGTCCAAGCAGCGGGGCTGCCAACCTGGCTTTTCCAGGACGCGCCACCCCTCCCTCCAGGGCAGCAAAGGTTTGGGGAGGGAGCCCCTCTGGTTTTGAAAGCCCCCCCCCAACTGCCTTGGCCCAGAAGGGGAAAGCGGGAGGCGGAGGCAAGGGAAGAGCAGGGAGCCGACCCACCCCGGAGGGTTGAGGAAGGCTTGGAGGGGCCCTCCCCACAGCCAATGGGGCACATTCAGCATGCACGCCCATGTGGGCCTTAGAAAGCGGTGGCACTGCATCATCGTGGCAGCCGGGACAAAGCAGGGTGTCTTTCATTGACAAAGATGGTTTAAATGAGAAAGGGCATCAGTCATTGCATCTCGGCCTCATTCAGGCTTCCTCTCCTGCCCGACCCGCCTGCGCTGCCAAGAGGTGACTTAAGCCAGGCCCCTCTGCCTGGGACGCCCCACACGCAGACTGGCACAGCCTGCCTTCCCCACAAAGGGCTCCACTGCTCCCATGGGAGCCTGCCAACCCCGGAGGCTGCCCCTTCCCCACCCCGAGGGCCAAGGTGTCCCCCCTGTCCACGGGTGGAGCATTCCTTCATGAAGAGACCCTCGATGGGGACGGGTGGGGGGGCATGCAAGGAACACCGGTCTTCTCACACCTTTCCCACACGCGCAACAGGAGACAAAGCCTCTCCCCAAACTTTCCCCTGGGTAGACAGAAGTCTGAGGGAGGATGCCAACAGGCTTCTTCCGCCACCGTGGTGAAGCCCACCACAACTCAATGCATCTCGCCGGGGGTCACCAGCCCTTGCCCACAGCTGGTCACCCACCTCTGCCGGGTCCCTTCTGTCCTTGGCACAAGAAAGCCAACGGAGCGCTGAGACACGGTGGCCACCAACTGGAAGGCTATTGAGAGGATCGTGGTGGATAGGGAGAGGGGTCCCTGGCCTGGCGCTCCAACCCTGCCCCACCTCCCCTCCCTCCCCCTCCTCCCTTCCTGCCCGAAGACCTGACGGTCTTTAGTCACACATCTTAAAAGAAGCACAAACGGGGGCAACACAAAGACCTACTTGTCTCAAGTCGATGAAGGCCAGAAGCAGCGTGTCCCCTTGGAACCCAGGCACCGGCCCGGATCTGGCAAACTCTGTGGGAAAGAAGACGGGATGAAAAGCACTTTTAACTCACCATGGACAGGGAGATTGGCAGACGGATGACAGCGGAGACAACGGCGGCTGGGGGGGAGGAGCGCCCCACTTCTAAGGAGTCAGGTCCCCCTCCCCGCCTGCTTTTTGTTCACCCTTCAAATTTTGTGTCATCAAAACGCCATTAATTCCCCCATCCTGACAGCAAGGAAACTGTACTAATTTGACCTGAAATTTATTCCCATGAGCCTCACTGGGGTTCGGAGTCTTCGTTTTGTGAACGGACAAACCATTTGCAAAGAAGAAAAGCATTTGGGAAGTGGGAGGGAAATGGGGAGGGGGTCTCCGATGGAAAAACTTTTCCTCTCGACACAATAAAATCTTCAGCTGTGAAATCCTTTTCAGTTCCGAAAGCTGTTTATATTTGGGGGCACTCAAGGAATTTTCTAATTTCATGCCTGTCACCATGATCCAGGCCCATTTGTCAAAAATAAATAAACCGGGCTGCTCCATTAATTATGCTGCCGCAGAAGAACGTCTCTCGCAGATATGATACCCTGGACAAAGAGTGGAGAGGGCCAAGCGCTCCCCTCCTGGAGGAGAATATCAATTATTTTGAAGGGGGCCAGTTGAGCAGCGGTGGAGAAGAATCAGAATCACGAATGAGGAACAACGAGGGTCTCTGGGGAGAGGGGGGGGCTCTCTCCAGCATCTCCGCCTAAACCAGACAGCTGGGCTACAGTTGTGCAGACCAGCCTCCCCCCCCCCCATCCTCTGCTGACTAGGAACTGCACCCGTGGTGCTTAACTTAACTTTATTCAATTTCTAGGCGCTCTAACTAGAACCCAGGGAAGACGTTGGGGAAAGCTGGTGGAAACCCAGCAACGGGGGGGGGGGAAGCGGAAGACGGGAGCCTCCCAGGACTGGCCATGCTGAAGGAAAACACCACCTTCTTCGGCTCTCTCCTTCCTTCCAGAGCTGCTCCCCGGTTGGCCAAGAAACCGCCAGGGAAGACTCTCCTTTCAATGGCCGAGCGAGTTCCTGGCCGCCTGATTCTCCAGCATCATCAGGTCAAGAGGCCGAAGAGACGCGGGGGCCGAGAGTTGGTGCCCCCCCTTCAAAGCCCCTGCGCACCCTAGAAGCCAACCGGGCAGGGCACCTTTGTAAGGAAGGCCAACAGGACGGAGGAATTCAGGGTCTCATAAGGGGAGGGGCCCTTTGGGGTGGAAGGGAGGCCTGAGAATCCCCCTTGAACTGGAAACAGCCTCTGTGGACGTTCTCTCAGGGACACGGGGGCCCCAGTCCAGCTTTCAGGAAGGACCCCTCTGACTGATTTGGCTCTGCAGCCCCCTTCCTCCGAACGGGGCTTCAAGGGAGGCCCAGAGCTCCAGGAGGCAGTTGGCTTCCCTGGGCCCAGGCACCTCCTCTCAGCCCTGGGTAGAAGAGAGCAGGGGCCAAGAGCAGGGACCCCTCCAGGCAGCCCCCAGGAGTCAGCACCGATTCAAAGGCACCCTCCCCCCCCCCCAAAAAAGGGTGTATCCAGCAGATGCCCAGCAGGGGGGAAATGCTGGGCAAACGCCTTGAAAAGGCAGCCTATGGAGAAGCTCTCAGAACTGAAGAAGCTTCTTAGGGGAGAAGTGACAGGAGGCCTTCAAAGAAAAAAAGGCCATGGAAAAAGCCCCTTGGGGCAAGGCAGTTAACCAGGGGGACAGGGCAACCGCTGGGGCGAGTAATTGAAGAGGAGACCCCTCCAGGGATTCCAGTCGTTCTGGGTTCGTGCCTCCCGCAAGACCCCTCTCTTCCCTGGGGTGGAGGCCTCTGTGCGTCTAGCTAGGGGACCAGCTGAAGGGCCAGGCTTTCTGAGAAGGGCGAGGCCCTCGGACCGTCTCAGCTGCACGAAGGCCACTCCACCCTGCTCTGAAGACGTGAAAAAGAGACGCAGGGGTTGAGCTTGGCCCCCACCTAAGGAAAGGAAGAACTTGCTGCAGCCCCCCCCCCCCCCCAGCACACAAAGCAGGCGTGAGACGGGTGCTGGAAGCAGCCCCAGGAGGGAACCAGCCATTGTCCCCCAACTGCTGTGGCCACCCGGGAAATGCCTATCCAAAGTTGGAGGGGCCCTTGGAGGTCTTCTACTCCAACCCTGCTAAAGGTCTTATTCCTGCAAATGGTTCCCCAAACTCTACTTGAACCCCCCCCTCCCCCCGGTGACGGAGCAGCCACAGCTTCTGAGGACAAGTGTTCCCCATTCCTCCTTCACTCTCCGTTGGATCTCTCTCCCAGAGTCTTCAGAAGATCCGTCCCCTTCTTCTTTCCTTCCTCAGCCAGATGTGCTGAGGGCCTGACCCTCAAATAATCCATCCCTTGGCTGAACTTCGCCTGGGCTGCTCTTTGGGGAGGGGCTGATGACTTTCTCTGCAGCTTCACTGGGAGGCTCTTCTTCTGGAGCTGCAATTGGACTCTTGGGATTGCAACCGGAGGGAAGTTTCTTGACCGTGGCAGGCAAAATAATATTTCCATCCATCCGTCTTCAGATCATCCATTACGTTCCAATCACTGATTAATGAAGACGTCGCCCAAACGCCCCAAAGGTGCTTTTTCACAAGACAACTGGCCTTTCTTGGGTTTTTCCTTGAGATGAGATGTTGCTTCCCATCCCGGGAGCTTCTTCTGCTCTTCAGTGAAGGAGAAAACAAGGAGGTCCAGTCCCAGCCTTCTGGAGAAAGCCTCCTTGGGCCTCCCGTAACTGGCATGATGGAGAATCTCCAGAGAGGGCTGGTCCCCAAAAAACAGGGGGGAATTGCTCAGAACAAGAATCTCCATATTCAGCCTCATAACCGGAAGGTTTTAGCTAAGCCACAAAGTCTACCAAGTCTAGTGATGATCTTCCGGGCTAGAACGATGATCAGTCCCAGAAACATCCTCCCTTCCTGGTTCCATGGCTAACCCTCCTTCCTCTCCTTCCTCCTTTTTCCTCTCCTTCCTCCTCCTCCTTTTTCCTCTCCTTCCTCCTCCTGTTCCTTCTCCTTCCTCCTCCTCCTTTCTCCTCTCCTTCCTCCTCCTCCTTTTTCCTCTCCTTCCTCCTCCTCCTTTCTCCTCTCCTTCCTCCTCCTTTTTCCTCTCCTTCCTCCTCCTCTTCCTCCTCCTCTTCCTTCTCCTTCCTCCTCCTCCTTTTTCCTCTCCTTCCTCCTCCTCTTCCTTCTCCTTCCTCCTCCTCCTTTCTCCTCTCCTTCCTCCTCCTTTTTCCTCTCCTTCCTCCTCCTCTTCCTCCTCCTCTTCCTTCTCCTTCCTCCTCCTCCTTTTTCCTCTCCTTCCTCCTCCTCCTTTCTCCTCTCCCTCCTCCTCCTCCTTCCTCCTTCCTCCTCCTTTTTCCCCTCCTTTTTCCTCTCCTTCCAACTCCTCCTCCTCCTTCCTCTCCTTCCTCCTCCTTTTTCCTCTCCTTCCTCCTCCTCCTCCGTCATACGCCTGTTCTTATTATATTGTTTCTTTTCCATTTCGTGCATTGTGAGCCTCCCAGCCTCACACAGCACCAAATGGAACAGAATAAATAAAAATATGATCCCATCTCCTCCTCCTAGTAAAACCATACAATTTATCTTAAGCAGGTCCGTCCAGATTTATGCAATTAATTTATTTATATACTGATGTCATCTCCATGGACTCCTGGCAGTAAAAACAATAATAAACAAAATTGAAACTCCCAAAATACCAAACGTTCATCAAACAAGGAACAGATGGAACCTCTCAGCACCCCGCAAATGACTTGGACACGGCCCAGTTTTCACTAGGGTCCAAAGGGCCTTTAGGTGGCATCAACCCGTCCTCTGCCTCTGCTGCCCTGGTCTCCTGGCAGTGGGGAGCCTGGGTGCCTGGATTCTGCCCGGAGAAGGGATCGATAGCGATCAAAACGAACATGTTGAATGTCACCCGTGACCCCAGCGGTGCCCAAGGAAGGGTGCCAGGCGGCCTACAATCTCAGCCCAATCCTTCTGTCCCTGGAGGCCCCAAGGGGTCTTCAAGAGTCTTTAACAAGAGTTAAAGATTGTATGATAAAATGGGCACAAAATTTTGAAGAACCAATAGTGATGGAAACATGGGAAGAGATCTGGGTAAGAAATGTAAAATTTACACAAGCTCAGAACTTGAGAGAGAATTTCTACAAGATGCTGTACAGATGGCATTTAGATCCAAAAAAGTTAGCCTGTATGTATCTGAATCTACAATCTAAATGTTGGAGATGTGACTGTGCTGATGCCACGTACTACCATATTTGGTGGACTTGTAAAAAAGTTAAAGCATTTTGGATAAAAATATGGTGGGTTATTCAAAATATGCTGAAAAAGAGGATAAAGTTCACACCCCAGTTGTTTTTGTTAGGCATAGTTTCAGACTGTACTGTTATAGAGACTAATTTGATTTTGAAGTTAACGACGGCAGCAAGATTGTTGGTGGCGCAATACTGGAAGAAGGAAGAGTTGCCTACCATCCAAGAATGGACGTTAAAAGTAGTAAACTTAGCAGAGATGGCCAAAATCTCAGCGTATCTGAAGGACCACTCAGATGAGAAGTACAAGCTGGACTGGAGAAGATGGATTGACTATATCCAAAACAAATACCGGACTAAAAAAATTCAGTTAGCTTATGAATGAAGGCATAAGGAATGCTACAATTTATTCAAAGCTAGTTTAATAAAGTGGGAGTTAAAGCACAAGAATAGTAACATGTTAAAATTAGTTAGCTTATGTTAGCATACGGTTGTTAAATGTTTATACCCTGCATTTTGCTCTGGGAGGGAGGGGGGAGGGAGGGAGGGAGGGAAGAGGGGTAGGGGTGGGAGAAGAGGGAAGGGTAAGGGGGTAATAATTGTAAAACTTATTTTAAAAAATTTAATAATAAAAAAAAGAGTCCTCCTTGAGGAAGGTGGGGGAATGGAAGGAAGCTCCTTCTGCGCCAAGAGGTTGGGCCAGCAACCCACTGGCTGCACCTGCTGCCCTTGCCCCACGGACGCTGGGTGGGACCAGCTGCTCCCTCTTAAGGACCCCAGCAAGCGAGGGGGGGGCGGGCGTTCAAAGAGAGACAGGAGGACCCCGAGGCTTCTCCAAGGAAGCGGAAGAAAGGCAGCCCTGATCAGAGCCAGCTGGCCTTGGGGGAGACCAAAAGTCAGAACAGGAGGAGGAGGAGGAGGAGACGAAGAAGAAGAAGAATTATGGGATGGAAGAGAGCTAGGGGACCCTGCCCCTGAATGGGTCCTGAGGGGTCCGAAGGGGTTGATCTGGGGACCTTTCCCCAGGATGAAGTCCCGACTTCTCCAGCCAGGCTCGCCTTCCCACTGGATGCTCTTCCTCTGCCTGGTTGCGAGGGATCCTGAACAAGATCCGTTACAGGTAGTCCTCGACTTACAACAGTCCATTTAGTGACCGTTCAAAGTTACAACAGCACTGAAAACAAGAGACCTAGGACATTTTTCACACTTACGGCTGTTCTAGCATCCCAGTGGCCACATGATTTACATTTGGATGCTTGGTTCATATTTATGACGGTCTCCGTGTCCTGAAGTCATGTGATCCCCTTTTGCTACCTTCTGACAAGCAAAGTCGTCAAGGAAGACAAGGTTCACTTAACGAATCTGGCAAGAAAAGCTGTAAATCGGGGCAGAACTCACTTGACAAATGTCTCACTCAGCAACCTAAATTCTGGGCTCAATTGTGGCCGTAAGCCAAGGACCACCTGCACAGAAAAGAAAAGCTGTGAGGTCTTCAGCCCTGGGATGCAAAAAAGGCAGAAATTACCAGAATTCCCCAGAAACCCAGCAGTGGGGAAAGAGGCATCAGCTGAGCAGCTTCATGTCGGGAACCGTCACCCGGGGCCGAATTCAGTGGGCACCCTTGGAAAAGAAACGGGGGAGGGGGGACTGACTGTGGTCCCTGGCAGAGGCTGGGCGTTTACAGGAGCAGCCATTTTTTCAGTGCCGTTGCAACTTTGAACGGTCACTAAATGAATGGTGGTAAGTCGAGGACTGCCTCTGGTTCTCCCCCTCTCGTCCTTAACAGAGAAACAAGAAGGAAATTATCTGCCGTCAGAATCCAACCTGACCAGCCCTGAAACTCCCCAAACAGCCGCATCCTTTCGGCCTCCTTTCGGCTTCTCCTCCTGCTCAGTCAGGCTGCCAGCAAAACCCCCCGGACTTCATGTCCTACGAGGGGAGCCAGGAAAGGAAGGAGGGCGTCCCTCTGCCATTGACCTGCCCAAGTGGCGCTTCGGGACTTGGCTGCCCCCATTCCACAAAGATCAGCCGGAGGAGGATAAATTTCAGCCCTGGCACCTTCTCAAGCAGGGGCCTCCAAACCTGGCCCCTTTAAGACTGGTGGACTTCAATTCCCAGGTTAGGGTTAGGATGCTGCAACTGGGGGATTCTGGGAGTTGAAGTCCACCAGTCTTAAAGGGGCCGGGTTTGGAGGCCCCTGCTCTAAGGTTCTTTCCAAAGCCTTTGAGAGGACCTCTCCGTCCTCTTTTGGGGAGAAGGGACGTTGCAGGAGAAGACAGGTGGAGCCCGAAGGCGGCATCAAACACATCATCAGTCTGGCCTCTCGATGCCCCCAATAAGTGACCGAAGTCCATCCCCCTCAGAAGCCTTCTGAGACTTCTCTGCCGCCAACTGCCAATTGACCTTGACCGTTAGAAGGTCAGATTCATGCAAACGGGAAGCATGGAATAAATCCAGGGTGCTTTGAACTGTCTCCTGGTCTCTTGCCCCTGACGCTAATTGTGACAGGGTCACATCCTGAGGAGAGGCACGGGAGCCACAAAACTCAACACAGTGGCCACAGTGGTGCCTTTCTAGGCACATCTTTTTTCACCGCAAGCTGTAAACTCTGAGTAGAAGCAACCTGGGATTAAGGAGAAACTTCCTGACAGTGGGCACAATTAACCAGTGGAACAGCTTGCCACCAGAAGTTGTGGGTGCTCCGTCACTGGAGGCCTTTAAGGAGAGACTGTGGGCAGCCACTTGTCTGAAACGGTAGAAGGTCTCCTGCTGGAGCAGGGGGCTGGACTAGAAGACCTCCAAGGTCCCCTTCCAACCCTGTTCTTCTCTTATTTCTTTGAGCCCCCCCCCCACCGCCTTCGGCTCCCTCCCTCCCGTGAGCGTTTCCGCAGCCCAAGCCAGGGCCATGCTTACGTTCGCACTCGGCCACGTCCAGGCTGAAGAGCTGCAGGGCGGCCAGGGACAGCTGCCGGACTTCGGCTTCCAGGAGCTGCTGCATCAGCGAGGTGGAGAGATGCTTGCAGGCAGACATGCAGGCTGTCTGCGCCACCTTGCCCTGGAAAGCAAAGAGAGGGGCTCCGGGTGAGTCTGGGAAAGGAGGAGCCCGGGAGAAGAGCAGCCCCCAGCAGCCCCCTTTCCCAACCCCCTCGTTACAGGTTGTCCTTGACTTACAGTTACCTGTTTAGTGACCGTTCAAAGTCACAGCAGCACTGAAAACCATTTTTCACACTTATGACCGCTGCAGAATCCACGCGGTCACATGATCAAAATTCAGGTGCTTGCCAAATGACTCCTATTTATGACGGTCACAGTGTCCTGGGGTCACATGATCCCCTTTTGCGATCTTCGGACCCGCAAAGCCGATGGGGGGAGCCACAGCAGCACAATTTAACAACTGCAATTATTCTCTTAACAACCATGCCGAAGAAAGTCATAAAATGGGGCGAAACTCACTGAACAGCTGTCTCATTTAGCAACGGAAATTTGGGGCTCGACTGTGGTCGTAAGTCGAGCGCTGCCTATACCCATTAGAGGCGAAAGAGTTCTGCTTGGCTCTGCCATCGCTTGGCATCCTCCAGCCCAGCTTCCAATAAACTTCACCCCAAAGAGGCCTCGGCTTCTGAGGGCTTCCCCAGCGCTCGCTCTCTGCCTCCGGCCCTTTCCTGGCTCTTCCTCGCAGCCGGATCCATCTCAGCACGCAGAGAGGATCAGCATTTCTCACCCTGGGAGGTGAGCCCCAACAAACCCCACTCGCCCCCCCTGAAGCCCCCCCCCCCATCCAGAGAGACCCTTTTTTCCTCCTCCTCCTCCTCCTGCCCAAGCCATCTGCAAAGACCTTCAAGGCCAATCGGGGATGGGGGGGGGGGTATCCCTTTACCTTACCTTTACCTTTATTTCAATTTTTATACCGCCCCCTCTCCCCAAAGGAAATAGATAAAATGGACTACAAACATGCAAACATAAAAACATAGAAGAGGAGGCAATACAACACTGTACAGGTAAAGCAGATAAAAACAGTATATAAACAATCCTAAAAAATACCCAATTAAAATTACCCAGTTAAAATATATCTGCCAAGAGGTATAATGAGGTTATGAATGGTCCAGGCCGGCTAAACGGAACAGGTGAGTCTTCAGTTTTCGTCGAAAGGAGAGAAAGTCGGTGGTGGTTCTGATATCGGGGGGGGGAGGTCATTCCAGAGGGTTGGGCCCATCACAGAGAAGGCTCTACTCCTAGGTGTCGCCCGTTGGCACTGCCTGGTGGACGGCACCCGGAGGAGCCCCTCCCTGTGAGAGCGAATCGGTCGCAGGGAAGTGTGTGGTAGGATGCGATCCCGCAAGTACCTAAGTCCTGAGCCATGGAGCGCTTTAAAGATGGTGATTATCACCTTGAAACGCACCTGAAAGACCACAGGCAGCCAGTGCAGCTCGCGCAGGAGCGGTGTTACGTGGGAGTACCTAGTACTCCCAAAAATAGCCCGCGCTGCTGCGTTCTGGACTAGCTGCAGTCTTCGAGCGCGTCCCAAGGGAAGCCCCATGTAGAGAGCATTGCAGTAGTCCAGGCGAGACGTCACCAGTGCATGAGTGACCGTGCGTAGGGCATCCCGGTCCAGTAGGGGGCGTAATTGGCGCACCAGGCAAACCTGGTGGAACGCCCCCCTTGCCACGGCTGTCATCCATTGACAGCCGGGCATCTAGGAGGACGCCCAAATTGCGCGCCCGTTCCACAGGGGGCAATTGCTCGCCCCCTATGGTCAGCGATGGATCCCAGAGTTTAATCCCCCCACCCAGAGGGCTTCTCTTCCAGAGTGGGCACCAGGCACCCCCGATGCCACCTGCAAAGTCTGCTTGAACACCCAGAGGGCGAAGGTAGCGCCCTCTGCAGCCTGGCACCTGCCTTCCAGGAAGGGGCAGCTGCACTTTGCCCAATGCCAGGAAAGGCGCCTTTGGCGAGAGATGCCTGTTCTGCTCTCCTGCAGAGAGAAGCTCAGAATGGGGCCGGGGGCCGTCAGAAGGCCAGGGGGGCATCAAAGGAAGGGAAATGGGCTTAGGTCAGCTGAAGCCAGCGGGGGATTAGGGAAAGAGGATTGGGCTTTAGAGGGAGAGCTTCCCAAAGATTTCCCTCTCTGCCCCCTCCCCACCCCCTTGATCTCTGCGTCCTGAGGAACATCAGCCCCAGCCGGACGAGGGGGAGGGGGAGGGGGAGGGAGGAGGAGGAGGGGGAGGGAGGAGGGGGTGGGGAGGGGGCTTTCCTGCTTCCCAGTGCAGAGAGATGCAGAATCTTCTTTTTAAAGAATCCTTGGGTGAAACTTATTGGACCAAGCAAAACACAGCAGTTATTTCCATGGTATCAGCAAGATCCTGAACAAGATCCGTTACAAGTAGTCCTCGACTTACAACAGTTCATTTAGTAATGGTTCGAAGTTACAACGGCACTGAAAAAAGTGACTTAGGGATGCTTTTTGCACTTACACCCATGGCAGCCTCCCTGGGGTCATGTGATCAAAATTCAGATGCTTGGCCATTGACTCGCATTTGTGACGGTTGCCGGGTTCTGGGATAATGTTATCCCTTTGGTAGCCTTCTGATCAGCTAAGTCAATGGGGAAGATTAATTCTCATTTAACAACCGCGTTAGTTAATTTAACAACTGCAATGATTCACTTAACAACCGTGGTGAGAAAGGTTGTAAAATGGGGCAAAACCCGCTTAACAAATGTCTCACTTAGCCACTTACATTTTGGGCTCAATAATTCAAAGGCTACCCGTATATCTTTTTAGCTCCATTTTCATAGTGAAAAATCTGAAGTGGCCAGATGGGAGACCCTCCCTCCTCTCATCTGGAGTGGACGTCCACAAGGCTGGACCCCCCTCCTCTGAGTGGAATCAAGACTCAGCACTATCTTCACTCTAAAGGGGGCTTTTTCAAGAGGCCACTGGCCTTTCTTTGTTTTTCCATGAAGACGTTTCGCTTCTCATCAAGAAGCTTCCTCGGTTCTGTCCGAATGGTGGAGAATGGAAGGATCTGTATTCCTGGCAGTCCTCTGGTCGTTAGTGCTCTCTCTGAGAGCCCCTGAGGCCACCCGGGGGTTCATCTGTGCCCTCAGGGCCACCTGAATCGGAGTGCAAGTGGGTGTGGACCCTGGGATGACCTCCAAGTGGCCTCAACCACTTTCATAGAGAATGCAAATGACCAGAGGACTGCCAAGAAGACAATTCCTTCCATTCTCCACCCTTCAGTCAGAACAGAAGAAGCTTCTTGAAGAGAAGAGAAGTGTCTTCAAGGGAAAACCAAGAAGAAGCCCCTTTGGGACAAGCATGGTCTTCACTCCGCCTTTGGAGCTCACTTCCGGGTGCCCCTGGGGCTCAGGGGGAGCCTGCCCAGGGACCAGAGGGTGCCTGGAGTGGCTTAGCTGCTTCTCTGCTCCTCCACGTGCCTCGTCTTGTCTGCAGAGCGTGATCAGCCGAACTCTCCCTGTTGCTCACCACAGATAAATCTTTAGTGATTAATGATGGAGCCTTGGGGGGGGGGGGATCATGAGGAGGGAGAGGCAGCTGCCAAGGAAAACTGTCCAGAGAGAGAACACAGAAAGAAAGTGTGAAAGAGATAATAAACTGGGTGGGGCCGATTACAGTCCTACAAAAAAGAAGAAAAAGAAGAAGAAGAAGAAGAAGAAGAAGAAGGGGATTCCTATTCTTCCTGTGGGGGGGGGAGGGGGGGGAGGGAGAGAAGAGGATGGCCAGAGTCAGAGAAGGACCCTGTGAGAGGTGGGTCTCCATAGCTTCCACTGGGAGCTCCAAAGGCGGCTCTGAAGGCCTAGAAATCCTTCCTTTCAAGGGAGCAGCCTTCTTGGTGGTTTTGCAGTAAAAAAAACCAAAGCAATTGCAATTGGGGCGGGGGGGGGCTCTCCATCCATGTCTTCCGGCCTATGGATGGAAACCTTGAGAAGGGGGGGCTGCTGCAGCCACACAAGCTACACAAAGGCCGGTCCCGGAAGGAGGTCAGCTGGAAGCTGCCAAGCCAGAAGTGGCCCCAAAGGTAGAATCGTGAATCCAGGGGGCCGTGAACGGAGGGCAACCTGGGACTGAGCAGAAAACAATTAACCACCGTAACGTCTTGCCTCCCGAAGTTGTATCTGCTCCATTGCTGAAGGTTTTTAAGGGGATCGGACCACCCTTGGTCTGAAATACTTTAGGGCAGGGGTCTCTAGCGAGATTTGCTGGCTGGGGAACTCTAGGAGTTGAAGAAGTTGCCAAGGTTGGAGACCCCTGCTTCAGGGTCTCCTGCTGTTGGCCTCAAAGAAGCAGGGGGTTGGACTAGATGACCTACAAGGTCCCTTCCAACTCTCTTAATCTGTTTAATCTGTTAATCCCCCTCCAAGGTCCCTTCCTACTCTGTTGCTCTGTTATTTGCTCTTGTTTACAGAGAGGGCAATAGCACAAAATCTCTCTGCTTCCTTTCTTACTTTGCTCCCGGTTTCCTAGAACTTTCTGGTCAACACTCAAGGTCCCAGTTCAGCCATTCTTATGTGTCCTTTTCTCTCCCGGATGGACTTGCAGGAGGCCACGGGAGAAGCAGGAGGCAGGGCTTCTTTCAGAAGAAACGGTCTGTTGCTTTCCATCAGACGGAGAAGGCACAAGAAGGCCTTAGCAAGATAACAGGGCTCAGCTGGCAGTTGTGGGGTGGCGTTTGGGAAGACCCTTCAACAAATAGGAGTATCTTGATTGGAAAATGCAAGCAGAGCAAAAAGGAGCTCTTTCCAGATGTTTTGGGTCCTCTGGAGAATGGGACAATGACTGCTGGCCTGCAAAATCACACAGGGCTGCCTGGTGCATCCATAGAGAAGGCCTTCTCCACATCCACCCTCCCTTTGAAGGAAGGTCTGGGCCATCACGGGCCAGGGGGCTGCTAAAAAGGCCACAAAACGTAGCTGAGACCGTCAAGGGGGGAACAAGGTACAACTGCTCTTCTGGAATTCAAGCCTTCGAAGTCTCTTTTCAATGCTCATGGAGCCTTGGGGGCAAAAAAACAGCAACAACCCATTTTAATTATCCTTCCTGCTTACAATGTTTTGGATGAATGAAACTTTCTTCTCTTTGCCAGGTAAAATTAGTGTTTTATTCTAAATAGACATAATGCCTTCTCATCTCCAAAAAGTCAAGGAGGACAATAAAGGGAGCAATTTCAAAAGGAGAAAATAAACCCACAACTCCTTTATTCTGTTCCAGTGAGAGGAAACTACAGAAGGACTGAATAATCCAGGAAAGGGCTGCACAATTCTGATCCGGCATCCTGAAATCCAGGAGACGTTTGGGCAAGCCTTGCAATCAACGCTGGAGGAGAAGCCCTTCAGGATGCCATCCCCCACCAGCGAAGGCCCCTCGTCCTGTACACCAACCACAACATTTGTGACGGGTTTCGTGCGTTTCAAGAGATCGGCCGAGAGGGTGGATGGCAAGCACCCATCTCCCTCTTGCTTAGAAGGAGCCCAGAGACGTTTTGCTTCTGGAAATGAAGGCCATCACTCCATTTCTCCACAAAGAACCCAACAGCCATTGACTTGCCCTTCAATACTCATCCGGAGGCCTCACTTGGCACTGCACAGCATTTAACAGAAGAACAGGTCTTCTAGTTCAGGGGTCTCCAACCTTGGCAACTTTCTCTCGTGGACTTCAACTCCCAGAATTCCTCAGCTAGCTTTGCTTTGCTGACCGAGGAATTCTGGGAGTTGAAGTCCATAAGTCTTAAAGTTGCCACGGTCGGACATCCCTGCTCTGGCCCAACCCTCTGCTTAAGTAGGAGACCCTCTACCGTTCTAGACAATTGTCCGTCTCTCCAAAGCCTGAATCCTCCGCTCTGCTAATGAGGAAGGACCTGGCTCCCGTCTCTTCTGCCTCCGCTTCAAACTCCTTGACAAGCATTCAGTCTCCTCAGAAATCCTCGCTGGGAAGAACGAGGAGGAGGAGGAGGAGGAGGAGGAGGAGGAGGAGGAGGAGGAGGAGGAGGAGGAGGAGGAGGAGGAGGAGGAGGAGGAGGAGGAGGAGTGAAACTATCCTCCAGCGTGAGCAGGAATGATGACAAGAATGATGGGGAAAGGGAATTGTGTAGATGAATCAACTTGCACGGAAAAAATAAACCCGGGACACAAAGCAGACTCCAGCAGCCAGGGCCCAGGTGATTTATCTCTTAATTGTGGGTGTTCTTGCAGGCCAGGTGACTCCGAGGAGGAGAAAATTCAGGGCAGACGAAACCTCTTCAGACCTCTTCAGGCGGGTGAGGCATCACACTGGGATTGTCTTCCGAAACGGACAAGGGACGTTCTTTTTGGCTACAAATGGAGAAGCGGAGATGTGGTGCCGCCGTGAGGGTGGCGCTTTAACAAAATCAAGCAACCTGGTGGAATCCTAAGGAGAAAAGAGCAGTTTGGTGCCCATTTTTGTCTCCCTGAAATCTCTGTTGCACAGGGAACGGAGGAATCGGTTGTCTTCCAGGGATGCAACCCCCCCCCCCCCCCCAGCCAGGCATTTCCCATTACAAGTTTGCAGAGGGAGATTTTCCTGTTCCTTCTACCGCTCTCTTTTTTAAAAAAAACCAGAGTTCTTTCCCTCTTGGCTTCTGCAGTTCGATATCAAGCAACACGGGCGTTTCAGTGCCTCACTGTACGTCGGGTTCACAAGGATGGCCACTCTCCGACCTTGAAGCAAGAGCTTTCAAAGCCCCTTGGGAGGAGGGCTCAGCCGCAGGAGGCCAAGGGCCACTCCAACAACTTGGTCCTTGCTCTGTCCAGGCAGAAGTGGACTGGCAGGATCCAATCTGGGTCGGTCACTGGGACCAGGGAGCCCATCCTCCTCAGGGGACTTCCCTCTCCTCAGAATCTGTACAGGCATTCGGGAAGAGGGGCATTTCCCAGGGATGATGGGCTCCAGCACCAGTCCAGCAGCTCAGAAAACCAAGCCTGGTCCCAGTGACTGGCCCAGACTGGATCCCGCAACATTTCCCTGGGACGGGTAGATTGGTCTTCTTGGCCGGTGGCATTTGGCCAGTAGAAGACATTCTTTTCTTGGCCAGAATAAGGAAGACCAGATCCCGAGAAGGCTCCCTCCCCATCTTCTTTCTTCTTCCCCACGCAAAGCTGCCTCACTCCGATTGGGCCAAATGGCTTTCAGTCGTGGTGCCTGCTGGGGGAACAGCCCCTCCCCGCCTAAGACCCGACTGGCCCTGACCCAGTGAGTCCCTGGGAAGGCCGTGAAGAAGACCTTCCCTTAAGCACCCACCCCAGGTGCTTGGGGGAGTTTGATCAGAATAGAAGCGGAAGGGACCTGGGAGGTCTTCTAGTCCAACCCCCTGCTCAAACAGGAGACGCTGAACCCTTTCAGACAGGTGGCTGCTCGGCCTCTTCTCAAAAACCCCCACGTCTTCTGAAGGCCAGCCCTTCCACCGGTTCACAGTTGGGAAGTTTCTCCTTAATTCTCTCCTTGATTAGTTCCAATGGCATGTTTCCTCATCACTGGGGTTATTGTCATTTTCTTTCTTTATGACCCACAAGAGATGTCTGTGGAGATTCTCAACCATCCAGGGTCACGGTGGTCCCAAAGGGGCTTTTTCCAAAAGGCAACTGGACTTTCTTGGGGGTTTTTTCCCTTTGAAAACGTTTTGCTTCTCATCCAGGAAGCTCCTTCAGTTCAAAGAAGAAAAACTGAAGGAACATCTTGGATGAGAAGCGAAACATTTAAAAAAAAGAAAAGCAAGGAAGCCCAGTGGCCTGTTGGGAAAAGCCCCCTTGGGATGAGCCACGAGAGGCAGAGGAGGTTAGTGGAGGATTCCCTGCAGGGCAGAGGAAGAGTCTGCTCCACCCGCTTGCGTCTTGCTGAAGAACCTCTGGTCGTTTCTCAGCCAATCGGCCAAAGAGCAAACCCAGCAGCCCCTGGATTCTGTTCTGGACCAGCCCTGCTGGAGCATCCGTGAAACGGCTCCAGTGGGAGACAGGCCATATTCAGGAAGGTTTCCTGGAAATCCTTCGGATGCCTCCATGCAAGACAGAACAGCACAGAAACTCATTCAGGGGATAAAGGGAGGAACGGCCTCAGCCACAGCTTCTCTCTTGAGGGACGCCCATGGCCAAGGCTTTGAAATCTAGCACTTCGGCAGATGTCCCCAAATGAAGCCTCATTCACTGACTTTCACAATCATTTAGTAGGAAAAGTAGTCATCTCGACTGAACTTTCCGGAGGTTAGGAAGCGACTTCATGGACTCTCAGTCCTTTTTATGTGTTGCAGAAGGGCTGGGAGGTATTGATGCTCTCTGCACATCTGTATTTTTCTTAGGCACTTCCAAAAAGAAAGCACAGTCAGAGTAGTATCTTAATCTTAATCAGAATGGAGGTGGAAGGGACCTTGGAGGTCTTCTAGTCCAACCCCCTGCTCAAGTAGGAGACCCTCTATCAGGGGTGTCAAACTCACGTCATCACGGTGTCGTCACATGACGTACATTTGCTGAACTGGGCATGGGCGTGGCCAGCAGGTGTGGCATCTGGCCTGCAGGCCAGGCGTTTGACAGCCCTGCCCTCTCTCATTGCAGACGGGTGGCTGTCCGGTCTCTTCTTCAGAGCCTCCAGTGACGGAGCTTCCACAACTTCTGGAGGCAATTTCTGTTCCACTGGCTAATCAATCTCACGGTTAAGAAGTTTCTCCTCAATTCCAGGTTGATGAGTTTCCACCCGTTGCTTCTTGTCCTGCCCTCTGGTGCCTTGGAAAATAAGTGGACCCCTTCCTTCCTCTTCTTTGTGGCAGATACTGGAAGACCGCTCTGGTGCCACCCCTGGTCCTTCTTTTCTCTAGGCTGGCCACACCCTATTCCTGCAGCTGTTCTTCGTCTGCTCTTCTGCTCTGAGCAGGCTCCTCAGCTGGAGGAACTGGGACACCCAAAGCCTCGGTTGTTGTCATCCCTGTGGCTTGTCAATTCCTTTCCCTGCAGGGCATCCTGCATAAGGCACCACAAGGCAAGCCCTGAATAGCTAACCATGAATTCCTCTTCTGGCGGAAAAACCTTCCCACACTGGGGATCACAGGCAGGAAGCTTCCAATTCATTTAAATAGGAGCCATATTCCAACCATTTAAATAGGAGCCAGCTGTGGGCAGCAGCTGCCAAAAAAGCCAACACAGTTCTAGGCTGCATAAATAGAGGGAGAGAATCAAGACCACGTGAAGTGTTAATACCACTTTATAATGCCTTGGGAAGGCCACACTTGGAATACTGCATCCAGTTCTGGTCGCCACGATGTAAAAAAGATGTGGAGACTCTAGAAAGAGTGCAGAGAAGAGCAAGAAAGATGATTAGGGGACTGGAGACTAAAACATATGAAGAACGGTTGCAGGAACTGGGTATGTTCAGCTTAAGAGAAAGAAGGACATGGGGAGACATGATAGCAGTCTTCCAATATCTCAGGGGTTGCCACAAAGAAGAGGGAGTCAAACTATTATCCAAGGCACCTGAGGGTAGAACAAGAAGCAATGGGTGGAAACTAATCAAGGAGAGAAGCAACTTAGAACCGAGGAGAAACTTCCTGACAGAACAATTAATCAGTGGAACAGAAGTTGCCTCCAGAAGTTGTGAATGCCCCAACACTGGAAGTCTTTAAGAAGATGTTGGATATCCATTTGTCTGGAACGGTATAGGGTTTCCTGCCTAGGCAGGGGGTTGGACTAGAAGACCTCCAAGGTCCCTTCCAACTCTGGTCTGGTCTGGTCTGGTCTGGGATTGGATTGGATTGTGTAATTCTGAGGGAATCCTGGACTGAGCCATCCAGGGTGGATTCCTCTGCCTGATCTGAGCCTCAGGGGATCTGCAATGGTCCCAAGCGCATAAGAGCAAAGACCCCCACCTGTGGGCAGCCAGAGGTGGAACGTGAGAAAAGAGAAGAAGAGGCCAATTTCCTGCAGTTACTTGAAATGCAACAAGCTGGACGGGGAGAGGCCAAGAGGCACATCGACTGTGAAATGCAGCTCTCAAACCTCAAGGCTGCTGGAATCCAACCATCATAAATCTTTGTTCTCTGGAGCTGTTATTGTGGAATTCACACTGTTTTATAGCTCGGGTGTCTGATTTATGGCTGGGCTTTTGTGTTCTCTCACTCCATGCGATCTTCTGGCTTTGACCTTCAGGTATGTTGCTGCTGGCTACTGTGCGCTCTTCCCAGCCAGGGCTCTGCGGCCTCCAACAGAGCTCCCTCCTCCTCCTCCTCCTCCTTCCCTTTGCTCTGGAGCTCCTGACCTGGGCACCTGCTCGCTCTACTTCATCAGCCCTTGAGCTTCACTGGGCGCATCTGTCAAGCCAGCTGCCTTCTCAGCACCACTTTCTCTACCCTTGGCCAGGGCTGCTTTCTTTCTTCACTGCCTTTTTTTTTTCTTTCTGAGTGAGGCTCACCTAAAATTAGTACATCAATCAGTATTCCAGGGCCAGGTGTGCTATTTTACTTATTTCCTGTCTTGTCAACTTCGTTATTGTTTCCCCATTTCCTAGGCTGGAGACTAAAACATACGATGAACGCTTGCAGGAATTGGGTACGTCTAGTCTAATGAACAGAAGGACTGGGGAGACATGATACCAAATTTTCTAATATATAAGGGGCTGCCCCAAAGAAGAGGGAGTCAATCTATCCTCCAAAGCCCCTGAGGGCAGGACAAGAAGAAGCAACGGGTGGAAACTAATCAAGGAGAGAAGCAACCTAGAACTTAGGAGGAATTTCCTGACAGGGAGAACAATTTAACCACTGGAACAACTTGCCACCAGAAGTTGTGGGTGCTCCATCACTGGAGGCCTTGAAGAAGAGATTGGACAGCCATTTGTCTAATGTGGTCTAAGGTCTCCTGGTTGAGCAGGGGGTTGGACTAGAAGACCCCCAAGGCCCCGCCCAAATCTATTATTCTGATTCTTGCTTAGGTATGCCACAAACTGAGTGGAATGCTTATTTCAGTCTACAATTTGCCATTGTTTAACCTTTCGTTGAGCTAATGGTTCTTGCCTGCGTGTGAGTTTGAGTGGAATATACGGTAGCTTTTCTCCCAAAGAAGCAAAACTAACAGGGCATAGACCACATCTCCATCGAAATATCCACTGACAGCTGCCTGGGAATACGTAAACATGTACGGACAAAACACTGGCCAGGAGAGAGAGGAGAATCCTACTGCTGAAAACAGTGTTGCGCTCTTCCCCCGAGGGGGGGCTCATTTATTTTATGGTAACGACCAGCCGCCCCCTGCACAAATTATCCAGCCTGATCTTGGATCTCTGCTGTGCAGATCAAACCCACCGGAGGGAAGGAGGCGTCTTGTCCTCTGCACAGGGCTAGGAGTGATGAGACCTGCTTTTAAACTGGGCTGCTGAGCTCTGTGAGTTCCCCACCCCAACACAATCAGCGGCCGCCACCCACAAAACGGAAGAGCCCACTGGGGGGTAAGGGGGAATGGGGAGGCCACCATGGCCTCTGTTTACCATCAACACCAAAGGAGGAGAGTCTATAGCCCCGGGTGGCCACCATGGCAACTTTACGACCGGCGGACTTCAATTCCCAGAATTCCTGACAGCTTTGCTGCCTCAGGGATTCTGGGAGTGGGAGTCCAGAGGTCATCATGGGGTCCTTCCTTGCCCACCCCTGCTCTAACCCATTCTCCACCAACACTGAGAAACCACCAGGGCTGGAAACCTCCGATTTCATTGACATTCCCGCCTGGAGCCCGTAGGCCCCAAAGGAGAGGCCATCTCAAGAGAACGGCCTCTTCTCTCCTGCTCAGCCAATCTGCCCCCTTGGAGAGAGAGGATTTGGGGCCAAGCCGCCTTGTAAATCAGAGAACCTGGTTATCAAAGGCCTCATTAAGAGCTACTGGAATTGAACCGCTGTTAAAGCAAACGTCCACCAATTCCGCTCCTGGGCCAGGGCCCCCCTGCTGCTCCCCACCCCAGCGGAGCCGGAAAGGAAGGCCTAGTGGACGATGAAGAGGGACAGAGCCACTTCTGATCTTCTCAGCCAACCAAAACAGAGCCGGAAGGGGCCCTGGAGGTCTTCTAGTCCAACCCCCTTGCTCAAGCAGGAGGCCCTCTACCATTTCAGACAAATGGCTGTCCAGTCTCTTCTTGAAAACCTCCAGTGATGGAGCCCCCACAACGTCTAGTGGCAAGCAGTTCCACTGGTCAATTGTCCTCACTGTCAGGAAGTTTCTCCTTAACACCAGGCTGCTTCTCTGCTTGATTAGTTTCCATCCTTTGTTTCTTCTCCTGCCTTCGGGTAATATTTGGAGAATAGCTTGACACCCCCCCCTCTTCTTTGTGGCAGCCCCTCAAATACTGGAAGGCTGCTACCGTGTCCCCCCCAGTCCTTCTTTTCTCTAGGCCGGCCGTGCCCAATTCCTGCATCCTTCACACGTTTTAGCCTCCAGGTCCTCCCTCCCCTTGGTTGCTCTTCTCCCTCAAGGGCCAAGGAGGAAGGGTGAGGTCCAAAGCCTCTCTCCCGTGCCCGTGCGGTGGGCATGGGAAGTTGGCAGATCCAAAGGAAGACAGACTCAGGGAGACTTGACGGTTAGAAGAACAAATAAACGGATGGGGAGAAAACCCGCTTGCTTAGCCCGGCCCTAAGAGGCCACCCGTCCTATCTCTGCATCTCCCAGAGCGTCCGAAGGGGCCTCTTGCGTACCCTGAACTGTGGCGTCACCTCAGCCATTCTTTCCTGGCTTTGGCGTCAGAATGCTACGGGCGATTAAACGCTGCAAAGGCTTCAATGAAATCCAAACAGACTTTCTCCCTAATGTTCCCAGAATCTGCTATGGACGTCAGGCACCCTCAGACGTCAAACAAGGCAGGTACCGGGAAGCCCCTTCAGCTGAAAAGCAACTGGATCCAGCTGTCAGAATGGGAAGTCGTGCAGAGACCTGAGCCCAGAGAGAGGCCAAGAGTGGGAGACACGGCGTAAGGATCACAGCTGAACAACAGAATTGGAAGGGACCTTGGAGGTCTTCCAGTCCAACCCCCTGCTCAAGCAGGAGACCCTCTAGCATTTCAGGCAAACGGTTCTCTTAAAAACCTCCAGGGGTGGAGCATCCACAACTTCTGGTAGCCAGCTGTTCCGCTGGTTAGTTCTTCTCCCACTCTCAGGAAACTCCACCTTTGTTCCAGGTTGCTTCTCCCCCTGATTGGCTTCCACCCGTCGCTTCTTGTCCTGCCTTCTGGTGCTTTGGAGAATAGGTGGAACCCCCCTCCCTCTTCTTCAGGGCAGCCCCTCCGATTTTGGAAGTCTGCCAACGGAGCCCTAGGGCTGCATTGGCTCTCTTGGCAGCTGCAGCCCACGGCCGGCTCCCATTCAAGTGACTGTCCCCCAAGACTCCAAGGTCCTCCTCACAGCTGGATCCGGTACGGCCTCTTCTACCTCTGGGCATTTCCAAAATCAGGTGAGAGGCAGCAAAAAGACCCCGGGGCTAATGCTGGGCAAAGGAGCAGCCATTTTTCCCAGGAATGGCCGTGCCCGTCTTATGCCACCCAGGAAACGCCTTCGCTCCCCTCGTTTGGCCCTTGGCATCTTCAGCTGCTGCCGAAATGGTTCCCGTGGCACCCTCGCCCACAAGCGCCCAGCCTTGAGAAGAGTGATGGGGAGAGCCCAGGGGGAGAGGCCTCCGACCAGAGTGTTTCAAAAGCGGCAGAGGAGGGGGACCCATGGAGGGGAATTGCACCCGGGGTCCTTCTTGGAGGGCCATTCGGAGCGCCTGGAAGCCTCTGGCTCTTCCCCCTGTGAGAGGACCCTCTGCCAGGGTCACACATGTGCTTTGCGGAAACTGAGCATTTCCGTTTCTCTGCTTCCCATTTGGGCCCTTTGATTCCTGGCGAAGGTCCCCCCCCCCCACCGGCCTTCCGAGCAGCAGCTGTGCTCTCCCCTCCCCCCTCCCCCCCCAGCCTCTTTCAGGAAGCCAGGAACCAACCCCCAGAAAACCTGCGACCCAAGGCAGCCTCTGCCCGACAGGTGCCTGTGGGGCAGCGGCTTTGAAATTAGGCAGCAGAGATTGCTGGGTGAAGTTGGGGGGTCCCGGTCTTCTCCGCCTTGTTGGTTCCCTTCTCAAGGTGCCCCTCCCATGAAGGATGTCCGGGGGTGGGGGGTGGGGAGGGTGTCTCCCGGAGTGCCAGCCCTGGGGGACGCAGGTGCTTCCCCCACTTGCAACAGTCCATTCAGGGACAGTTCAAAGTTACAACGGCACTGAAAAAGTGGCTTAGGACATTCTTCCCACTTGTGAACATTGCGGCAGCCCCATCCTGACATGATCCAAATTCTGGTGTTTGGCAACTGACTCGTGTTTATGACGGCCGCAGCATCCCGGAGTCACGTGGTCACATTTCTGACCCTCTGACAAGCAAAGTCAAGGAGGGAGGGAGGGAGGGAGGGAGGGAGGGAGGGAGGGAGGCAGAGTCACTTAACTAAAACCGAGTTTCCAACTGAACAACCGCACTGATTCACTTAACAGCCACGGCAAGGAAGGTCATAAAGTGAGGCAGAAAAATTCCCTGAGCAAACGTCTCGCTTAGCAACAGGAACTTTGTGCTCCCTTGTGGTCCTAGGTGGAGGACTCCCCGTACACAGGGGGGCGACCGGAAGGGCCCAGCAACGTCTCTCCACTCCTGCTCTGCCCAAGAGCCTCCAAGGGCTGGAGAAGCCGCCCAGGTATGGGGCACTTTGGGCCCCTTTGCCTTCCCTCCCTCTTCCCTGCCTCTGAGGGTCCCCGAGACCTTTGAAGACGACGGGGCGATGCAAGGGGGGTCAATGGGGCCAACCCAGGTGAGCCCGGCCTGTCAGAGGAGGCGGGGGATCTCTGCATAAGCCCCTGCCTGGATAACGACTCAGCAACACAAAGTGAGTTCCTCACTTAAGGACCACTGGGGGGGGCACAGAAGGAATGCAGCCAAGAGCCCCCCCCCCTCCCCTCCCAACCAGAAACCAGCACCTCTTGCCTGGATGACAGCCCTTTCTCCACGGGGAGATTCCCCACGACCCGTCCTGCCGGAGAGGGGGCCTTCTGCTCCGGGAACCGGAGTTCCAGAGGAGGAAGTGGGGGCATCCCAGACCAGGCCAAGCCCCAAAAGGCTAGGGAATCCCTGGAGTCATCAGCCCACAACAGGCGCCTGGGAATAAAGCCCCCTTGCAGCCCATCCAGAAGGAAGAAGGAGACGAGGGCACGGGGGAAGGCAGAAGACCAGAAGGCGACCTCTCCAGTGGCCCACGCCCAGATAAGCAGGGATTAACACAAGACAAACCATTAAGGCCCTGGACAAAACAACAACCAAGGGGGTAAACAACCCCACCCCTACCGCACCGGCTGGGCAAAGCGTTGTACGTAAACACCTGATGATGGTGCACACTTGGATAATGAAATGAAGTCAGGGAGCACCAAGGAACCCACAGCCGTA
Organism: Natrix helvetica; assembly: GCF_964273705.1. Lineage (NCBI taxonomy): Eukaryota > Metazoa > Chordata > Lepidosauria > Squamata > Natricidae > Natrix > Natrix helvetica. The sequence goes on along the minus strand of NC_138558.1, from coordinate 699,088 downwards.
GCCGTAGCCCCTGGGCTTCTATGCCGCTTCCCAGGGCCTTTTCCCAGCCTTTTCTCAGCAGTTGACAGGGTCAGCCTATTCCACCCCCCCACCCCCCCCTCAACAATCTGGGATTTAATGGATGAGAATTTTTTATGGCTTTTTTTTATCTTTAAAAAAATAAAATATTTTTTTTTAAAAAAAGTCTGGCTCCTCATTTTACCCACCTCGGAGGGATGGAGGGCTGAGTCACCCATGAGCCGGTCAGAAATGAACTGCTGCAGCATTCTATAACCCCCATGGCTTTGCTATAAAACCATTAGGTTATTACTTTTATTAGTGGTGATTAAAGCACAGAATTAGCTGAAGGAACATCAAAAGGAATCCTGCGTGCAGCAATGTTTAATTCCATGCACTGGAAGAGGCCCTCCAGCAGCGACATGCGTGGGGCCCTGCAAAGCCAGGCTGCCCGAGGGGATTCCTCCTAGTGTTGCCCTGGATGGCCACTGCTTTGTGCCGGAGGTGGGAGAGAAAGAACGCAGGGACCCCCCAGCAGTCTTAGGGCCCCTTCATCTTGGCCCTAAGCTACCATCCAGGCAGGGAGCAGGCTAGAGAGCGGCAGTCCTGCCTGGGCCACTCAGGTCCTCTCCCTTCTCAAAGCCCTTCGGGGATTGTCCAGGCAGAGTCCCAGAATCAGGCCTGGCTCAACAGAAGGGGGAAAATGGCCCAGAGGGAAGGAACAGCTGCAAGAAGGAACAGGAGCCCCCGGCCACAGGAAGCGGCAGCTGCCAGGTAAGAATTCTCCTTCTCTGGAGCTCTAGAAGCGAAGCTCTGCAGCCCCTTCCAAGGCCTTGATTCGGCCTTCACCCCGTTCCCACCGAGGGCTGGAGCAGAGCTGGTGGCCCAGGCAGGCAGAGGCCACCCCCGGCTGCTCCCCTTGGTGCGAGTGGAAGCCAAGTGGAGGGTCCGAAGGGGGGGGGGACTTGGAGAGGAGGCTTCCCGCCCAGCAGTGGTGCAAGTGGCCGTCCAGTGACTCTTTGCTGCCCCCTTCAGGAGAACAAGGGAACCAAGAGGCACTTTGCCTCCCATCTCATCGCACAAAGAACCACGAAGGGGAACCGAGGCACGAGGGCAACGGGTGGGCCCACTCAAGGCCCCAGGCGCTTGCTCCGTGCCTCGTCTCCTATCGGCTGGAGAGCCCCAGAGCCCGTTTGGAGGCTCTGCTGGGGCTCAGCCCTGTCCCGGCCCCTCTGACAACCGGCAGCTCAGGAGGGGCTCCCAGGACAGAGCCAGTTCCCAGGCCAGGGAGGCTTCCCTGAGGAGGCCCTGGAGGCAGATCAGGGCAGGGGGGGAATCCCAGGCCCACCTTTGAAGGCATCTCAGGTCTCGTTGTCTAGCCAGCCCAATAGCCAGCCCAGCATCTCTGACAGCTGACCACACCGCTCCCGCTTGAAGGCTCCGGCCAAGGGAGAAGCCCCACCTCAGGCGGCAGCACGCAGAAGTGGGCTTCCGAAGCAGAGGGAGCTGGCTCTGGGGCAGCCTGGGGCTCAGCCCCCTTCTTCTCAGTGGGGCTATGGAAGCCTCCGGGTTGCTGTGTGCTTAGAGGCCTCTCCTCTCCCTGGGGCAGGGAGGGGGAACAGCTAACCCTGATCCGCTGGAGGAAGGGAAGGGTAGGAAGGCTAGGAGGAAGAGCTTCCACAAGGACAGAGCCCACCACCTGCCCACAGGTGAGAGCAGCCCAGCCATCCCACCTGCCCGCAGGTGGGCCTCAGGAGCAGCCCTGGAAATGGCTCAACCTCCCTCCCCCAACTGCCAGGTGCCCCCCCTCGGCCCTCCTTCTTCGAGGGCAGCTCTCCTCCTCTCAGAGGCCCCCTCACCAGCAGCCGCAGGGAGATGTGGGGCCCCAAAGAGCCAGCTGAGCGGAGGAGTCCCCAATCAAGGGACCTCCGAGGCAGGAGGACCCCACTCAGCTGAGACTGCTTGGGAGACCCTCCTGCTTAACAACCCCCACCCCCCACCCCGGGGGTCCTTCCAGGGCACGGAAGCAGCAGCTCTGGAGTCGGGGCCTTTGCAGCTGCCGAACCCCACAATGGCTCCAGCTCTTTCCTGACTGTCCTCTGATGGGGCCCTGATTCTCCAGCGATTCTCTTCCAGCCCTGCCAGGTAGTGCAGCCGGGGCCCCTCCCCTTCAGCCAAGCCCCCCCCCCCCCCCGCTTCTGTATCCTCTCTGCAATGGGGGGAGGAGGGGTGTCAGCACGGACCGCCTCCAGGGTTGCTTGTACCTGTCAATCACTTCCCATCCTGGGACTCCCCCCTCTTGAGCTGAAGCCAGCAGGACCAGAGCCAGGAAAGACATGGGGGGACAGACAGGAGCCCCCCCACTGCCACTGCCCGGGACTTCCGATGCTTCTCAGAAGCCCACCAGGCCTTGAAAGCAAAAACCAGCCTCCTGCCCGACCAGCCGAGCGGCAGGAAAAGCTCAGCGGGGGCTTTCTGGGCAGGGGCCACTCGGACAGGCCACGCGCCCTTGGAGCCACCGAAATCTGCGCTGGCCACCTGGCCCCGAGGAAACAGGCAGGGAGGCCGCGGGGCGCAAGGGAGGAGGAGGAGGAGGAGGAGGAGGAGGAGGAGGAGGAGGAGGGTCGGCCTCTGCGGGCTGAGCGGCTGGAGGCAAAGACGGCCGCTGAAAGGTCCCTTCCCCTTCCAGGCCCTGCTGACCTCCCGCTTACCCTGCCTGCCGCCGAGGTTATCGGGAAACACGGCTCCTCGGAGGAGGAGGAGGAGGAGGATTAAAGGAAGCCGAGAAAAACACCCCTTTCCCCAACAAATAAAAAACTTCCGGGCTTTGTGGAGCTGACAGGCCCCCCCAGGGGTGTTGACGTGACCTTCCCTCTCCCACAGTGCAAAGTCAACAAGGCCCCGGGCTGCTACGGATCCCTCGGGAGGTCTCACGTTCAGTCGTCTGACGTGGAATTATAACAACCGTCAACCGCCACGAATGAAAGCTCTCCCTCTCCCTCTCTTTCCCTCTTCCTCTCTCTTTCTCTTCCTCTTTCTCTCCCTCTCCTCCTCACTCTCTCCCTCTCTTTCTCTCTTCCTTTCTCTTTCTCTCCCTCTTTCTCTCTCCCTCTCTCTCCCTCTTTCTCTCTTTCTTTCTCTTCCTTTCTTTCTCTCCCTCTTTCTCTCTCTCTTCCTCTCTCTTTCTCTCCCTCTTTCTCCCTCCCTCTCTCTCCCTCTTTCTCTCCCTCTCTCCCTTTCTCTCCCTCTCTCCCTCTTTCTCTCTCTCCCTCTCTCCCTCTTTCTCTCTCTCTCTTCCTTTCTTTCTCTCCCTCTTTCTCTCTCCCTCTTTCTCTCTCCCTCTTTCTCTTTCTTTCTCTTCCTTTCTTTCTCTCCCTCTCTTTCTCTCTCTTCCTCTCTTTCTCTCCCTCTTTCTCCCTCCCTCTCTCTCCCTTTCTCTCTCTCTCTTCCTTTCTCTTTCTCTCCCTCTTTCTCTCTCTCCTCCACTCTCTCCCTCTTTCTCTTTCTCTTCCTTTCTTTCTCTCCCTCTCTTTCTCTCTCTTCCTCTATCTTTCTCTCCCTCTCTTTCTCTCCCTCCCTCTCTCTCCCTCTTTCACTCCCTCTCCGCCTCTTTCTTTCTCTCTCCCTTTGTCTCTCTCTCTCTCTCCCTTTCTCTCCCTCTCTCCCTCTTTCTCTCTCTCCCTCTCTTTCTCTCTCCCTCTTTCTCTCTCTCCCTCTCCCTCTCTTTCTCTCTCTCTCTCTTCTTCTCCCTCTCCCTCTCTTTCTCCCTCTCTCTCTTCTCCCTCTCCCTCTCTATCTCTCTCCCCCGCTCCCTCTTTCTCTCCCTCTCTTCCTCTCCCCCTCTCTCTCTTTCTCTCTCTCCCTCTCCCTCCCTCCTTCTTCCCTAAGGCAGTGATGGCCACCGGCACTCACTCCCACTGGGTGGGCGGATTCACTGCTTCGCTCAGCTCCTGTAATAGAAGAAGCTGGGCAGGTCCTCCAAAGCCTCCCTCCATCAGGCCCTCTGAAAACGGTCACCCTCATCCACCCAGGGCGACGTCTGTGCCCAGCACCCCCTGGGGACTGGATCCTGCTGAGGTCCCTTCACCTGGGCCACACTCAGCATTGACAGGTATGGCTCCACAATTACTGGCCCGTCAGAGTGGCACAAAAAAGGGGATTCTGCTCTCCCATCCTGAGCTGCATCCGGAGGCTTTTCCAGGTCGATCCCACCGATCTCCCGCCCCCATTTCTGACCCAGAGGGCTGAGAAACGGAGCCAGCAGCCAAGAGGGCAGGAGGAAGGCGGCCATCCTCTGTTTCCCCCAAAGCCTCTGGGCAGCCGAGGGTTGATGGACGAGCGAAGGGAAGCAGAAGGCAGAAGGAAGAGCTGAAGCTTTGGCTGGACCTTCTTACTGGCCCGGAGGTCCTGCTGGGCCCCGTCTGCCCCCAGCCCCCTCCTCCTCCCCAGCCAGACTTACGGGCAGGTGTGTGAAGACAGCAAAGGTGCTGCGCAAGAAAGCAATGAGGTCCACCAGGTAGTCACTGGCCTTGGCGGGGGCTTCCGCGGCCATCCAGTCATAATCTGCAAGTTGCAAGAACTGGTCAATCTTTTGGTTCAGGTTAGTGTAGATCTCCTCCTCTGCAGCGTGGCGGCTGTCCTGTGGAGAAGGCCCAGGTCAGCAGAGAGATCATGGCGGCACCCCCAATCCTGCTCTGGGGGGAGGGGAGAAGGCAAAGGGGTCTCCTGCCCCCCCCCCTCCCCCGATGAGAGACCAACCCTCTTCACACCACTTTATCTACACTTTAAGCAGCTCCTCCCCAAGGACAGTAGACGAGGACATTTGACTGCACAAGGGTGTGTGTGTGTGTAATCTAAGGGGAACAGAGGCCATAAGAAACATGCTCCCCTTCCCCAAAAGTGCTGCCTAATGTCTCTGCCTCTTCACCCACAAGGAACGGTTGCGGCACTACTCTTTCCCCTCTTCTTCTTGGCACGAGGAGGGGGGGCTCTGTTGCTTTGCACGTCCACTGAGAGCTTCTTCCCCGGAGACAAATTCCTTGCGTGTCTAAGAATACTTGGCCAAATCTCCTGTTCTGCTCTGCTCTGCTCTGCTCTGGACGTCCATCCATCCTAGCCCACTGATCCCCAGTAAAGCAGGACAATGTAAATATTGCCCTGCACTGAACATGTATAGAATGCAAACTTTTTGTTCCCGAGAGTGCATGAATTCCTTGCACATCAGTGGGGAGTTCCTTTCCTTCCGTGCACTTGCACACTTCTGAACCCCTTTGTCCCCTGGCTTCCATGATCACCAACCCAACACAGGAGGAGCAGACAATGCGTTTTTCTTCCATCTTTTTCTGCAAAATATCCCTGTAACCTCTGGAAGGGCTTCACACAAGCCCTTCTTCTGCCTGCCTGCCTGCCTGCCTGCCTGCTGGCTGCTTTCCATGTTTGGATGAGGACGGCAGTGTCACTGCGTTAATCAGTTTGCCAGCTCGTGCTTATATTCTGAGCTATACAGCAGAATGAACTATTTCTTATCTGACAATGATTAGCGCCCATGTCACATAATACGTCACAGATTCCCTTATTTATTTTTTTCTGATCTTCCGTTCGCCTGCCAAGAAGGACGCAGGCACATAATCTTGCCAAAATGTAGTTAATTGAGTTAGCAAGTTTTGTATTTTTATTTTCTTTTATATTAAAGTGTTTTTATTAGAATATGCTTCGGGTTTTATTTTTGCTTGTCTTCAGAAGTATGCTACAAGGAATGCCAAGATCCTTGCCTCCTTAATTCAGGGTGGAAATCTTCCCCTTGACAGGCAGAGCAATGCTGGGTGGTGTTGACTGATCCCAGGCAGGTAGGCCTCGGAGAGGACTATGGGGACGGAGGCCAAAGCTCAGGCTCACCTTGAAAGTGGCCGTTCCATAAAGCTTCGTAGTGTGGACGGTCTCTGGAAGAACGTTGGTGATGTTGGTTATGAATTCTTCCAGGAATCGACAGGATTTTTCCAAATGTGTAGTGTTGATAATGATCTGGACCAGCTGCAGGAGAAACACACACTGTTAAGACCACCAGCCGAAGGTGGGCTGGAGGAAGTCAGGGCAACGGGCAAGAGGCGCACGGCCCTTCAGCCTCTAGCCAAAACAGAGTCTCCTTTTCATCACAGGAGATGTCCCTAAGTAGAGACTCTCTGCCATCCAGGTCATGGTTGTCCCAAAGGGGGACTGTCTTTTTTGTTTTAAAGACGTTTCGCTTCTCAGGCAAGAAGCTTCTTCAGCTCCGACAGGATAGGAGGGAAGGATTTATATTCCTTACAGGCAGCTGATAATCTGCATCCTTTTAGAGGGCCGTTGAAGCACTTGGAGGTTTAAAGAAAAGAAAAAAACAAGAAATTCCAGTTGCCTCCTGAAAAAGCACCTTGAGGGAAAACCAGGACCTGGAGGACGGAGAATCTCTACAGACTTTTAGCTATGCAATTCGGGATGAAGACCCTTGGAATGGTTGTGGGAGTAAGAATGGATTTCCAGAGGGAAAACTGCAGACTACAGGAACCATTCGCACCACTCAGGTGACCCGGAGGAGACAGGTAAACCCCAAGCGCTTCAAGGACCCTCTAAAAAGGAGGCAAAGGGGCAGCTGTCTGCAAGGGGTATAAATCCTTCCATTCCCCACCATCCACTCAAAGCTGAAGAAGCCTCTTGGATGAGAAGCAAAACGTCTTCAGGTGAAAAAACCAGAAAGTCCCGTTGCCTCCTGAAAAAGCCCCCGTGGGACTAAGCTCTCTGGCGCAGCCTTTGCACGGGGTTTCTGCTGGAGGTAGAATAAAGCCTCCGAGGAATTTTCCACATTGACTGTAACTTGTCTCATTACACCTCCGATCCTATTCAAGACAAACCGGTTGCAAAAAACACAAGAATGGATCTGACGCCCTCGGGCAGGACTTCAACAGGGGCAGAAGCTTGAGTGACAGCTCCTCTCCCTCTCCAGCAGTGTCAGAAAATCCGCAGGCGCCTCAGCTGTAATTAATTGGTGGGGAGGGGATTCTCCGTCACCTGTCGACAGAAGCGGCCCTGGGTTTTTCCAGGACAGCAAAGAGAAGCTGGGAGTTTCCCCATTTCCCAGGCTGGCCCACGGATTCTTTTCACCATATCATACATTCCAGAAATGACCGGTGTGACCAGATGTCCCTGCAAGCCCTTTGTGTCCAGCGGCTCCTCTCTAAAACATCAGGCTGGAGAAATGGGACCCTCAACACACGAGAGCGTTACGGCCCCCACTGCCCCCCCTTCCCGGCTAGAGCTCAGCTGAGGCAGAGATGAGAAGTACACGGTGGTCTACAACAGCGGTTCCCCAACATTTACGGTTCCATGGACTGGCGGTGAGTGGCCCTGGTGATGGGGGGGGGTTGTTCTCCTGCACAACCCAATATCCTGTGCATGCGCAGATGAAGCTTTGCGCACCTGCCTGCCACTTGCATGGCCCGGTTCCCAACAGGACGTGAAGCAGCAACAGTCTGTGGCCCAGGAGTTGGGGACCCCTGGCCTACAACACTCACTGAAAGCCTTTCATGCTGGACAAGGCTGGACAAGGGGTCCCTCAAAGAAACCAAGTAGAAGAAGATGGACCTAAGTGGGATCAAAGTCTGCCTGATTCATAGTCTAGTGCAGAGTTTCTCAACTTCCGCCATCTTAAGATGAGTGGACTTCAACTCCCAGAATTCCCCAGCCAACAAGTGGTTGGGGGATTCTGGGAGTTGAAGTCCACTCATCTTAAAATGGCGGAAGTTGACTTACTGGTGGTGGAAGAAAACCTGGAGAAGGCTCCTGATAGACAACTCAGAGGAGACTTGTAACCTCCTTGTAGGCTTCCTTTTTCTGCCTCCTTCCTTCCTCCCTTCAAGAGGAGGTTTAGAGGCCCTGAGCGGTGAGGGGGTCAAAGCCCTCCAACCCCTCCCAACCCAGGAAGGAGTCCTTGCCTCAGTCAGGCCCACGTTCTTCCTCCGAATGACGTTCTGCAAGCAGCTGCTCAGAGTCCGACTCAACAACAAATTGGTGGACTTCCGGATCATGTCATCCACCTCCGTGGAGCTGAAAGGCAGAGAGAGAGGCAGGGCTGAGTGGGCCCACGGACGGGCAGGCTGACTGGGCAGCTGCTGAGGGCGAAGGGAGCCCGTGCTTTGGGGCAAGGTCAGCCGAGAGGCTCCGCCTGCAAAGGCCGAGGGAAGCCGGCTCAGCCGACACCCAGGAAGCTCTTCCCCAAGGCTGGGAAAGGAGGATTTGGGGGGTGGGCGGCTCAGAGGGAGACCCTCCGATCTCGGCCACGGACAGAAACTCAGCGCTGATATCCCGTCCCTATCAGCCCACAAGGACGAAGACGGAGAGGAAAAGGAAGCAGAAACAGCCGGCTCTCCTTTTTCTCCTTTTTCATTTTGCGTTTTCAAGTATTTTGAACAGTTGAGTCTGTTTAGTTACCCCGGCACTGAAAAAGGGGCTTATGACCATTTTCCACACTTATGACCGCTCTAGCATCCCTAGGGTCAGGTTATCAAAATTGGGACGCCAGGCAACTGGCTCCTATTTATGACGGATCACCTGATCCCTTCTGCCACCTCCCCACAAGCAAAGATTCACTAAGATTCACTTAGCAGGCAGGATACTAGTGTAACAACTGCCCTGATTCACTTAACAACCGTGGCAAGAAAGGTCGTAAAATGGGGCAAAGATCCCTTAACCAGCGTCCCACTTAGCAACAGAAACGTTGGGCTCAAAAATTGAGGACAAATAGTATTGTGGGTTTTAATAATCATACTGGCCATTTTACCAGGAAAAGTTTGTCTGTAACAGGAAGGATGGAAACGGTTTTCACGTATTAATGAAAGAAAAAGTCGAGGGATGTGGTGGGTGGAGAATTCAACCAGGGAGCATTGCACTGATGGACACTGACCAACACCGCCCCCCCCAGCCCCCACCCCCGCAGCCCCCCCGCAGGCACCCCCTGCCAACCCCCCCCCCCGGGTCAAAGGCAGAAGCTCATGGAATTCACGTAAGGCTCACAGGCCGCCCTTGGCCCACCCCCCCATCCCAAGAGCCCCTCCCCCAAGGAGAGCCGGAGAGCTTTGGAAGAGGTCTCCTGGGGGTCTCCTGGGGGGGCTGGGGGGGGAGTGCAGCCCTTGGGGAAAGGCCCAGGGGCTTTCTGATCCACCCCCCCTCCCCCCACCTCAGGTGAAGGTCTTCCGAGAACTTCAGGCAGGCGTAGATAAATTCCTTGATCTGGTTGTAGATCTGAGGCACCAGTTCGGAAAAGGGGAACTTCCTGGGGAACGGCTGCTGCAAAATGGAGGGGAGAGGGGAGGGGGGTCACCCACGCAGTCCGAGCAGCCAGCACCCCCTCCCCCCCCCTGCCCAGAAAAGGGGTCCGGATGACGCAGCTTCCAGGATGACCAAGCATCACCCCTCCCCTCCAGCCTTCAGAGCTGTCACGCCTGCAAACCATCGTGCTCCTCCGCCCCCCCCCAGGTCCCCCCTCACGCCAACAGGAAGCATTGCCAGAGGTCATCCAAACTACCCTCCCAAGTGACTCTGGAGGGGGGTAATCTCCTGGGCCTCCAGCTCTGGAGGAAGGCTCTGCAGGGGGAGGGGAGGCCACCAGGAAAGCCTCGTCTTACCTTCTCCAGCTCCGCATCGTGGAAGGGGAACTGGCCCACCAGCCTCTCGTACTGCTCCTGGTCTGCCACCGAGATGGGGCTGCAGGTGTCCAGGTCCACAATGTTCCTGCGGAAGGGAGAAGAGTTTTCCCTCCATCCACAGAGGGACCCTCGGTGCCCCCTGGGTAGCTGTGTGCACAGGTAGTCCTCGAATTACAACCAGTTGCGTTACAACGGCACTGAAAAAAGTGACTTACGGCCGTTTTTCACACTTACGACCGTTGCAGTATCCCCAGGGTCTGACTCGCATTTATGACGGTCGCAGTGTCCTGGTGTCATGTGATCTCCTTTTGCAACCTTCCGATAAAGTCAACGGAGAAGCCAGATTTCCTTAACAATCCTGTGATTAACTTGTTGCTGTTGTTGTTGTTGTTGGTTGCAAAGTTGTGTCCGGCCCATTGTGACCTCATGGAGCCCATTCCTCCCGGCCTTCCTGCTCTCTCCCACCCTCCGGAGACCATCGAGGCTCAGGCCGACTGCTTCCTCGGTGACTCCATCCAGCCCCCTCCTTCTCTGCCGCCCCCTTCTTCTTCTCCTGCCCTCCATCCTTCCCAGCATCAGGCTCTTCTCCAGGGAGTCCAATTAACTAACTCACTAACTTAACAATTGCAATTCGTTTAACAACTGTGGCAAGAACAGCCACAGTTGAAATGGGGCAAAAGTCATTTAGCCAATATATTACTTAGCAACACAAATTTTGGGCTCAATTGTGGTCGTAAGTCGAGGACTATATAGGTAGGTGTGCGTAAGACACACAAAGACGAACACACCCGCACACGCACACACACCCTGCTCAGGACACCTTTTTCCTGCTTTGGAAGATGCACCCACAGCCATCCTGGGAGCCCCAAGGAGAAGCCCCGTTTCTCAAGGATACCCATTAAAAATATTTAAACTTCCATTTTTTTAAAAAAAAAATTGACACAGCAGTTTTTAAACAAAAGGAAAGCACAGAAAGGAAGGAAGGAAGGAAGGAAGGAAGGAAGGAAGGAAGGAAGGAAGGAAGGAAGGAAGGAAGGAAGGGAAGGAAGGAAGGAAGGAAGGAAGGAAGGAAGGAAGGAAGGAAGGAAGGAAGAAAGAAAGAAAGAAAGAAAGAAAGAAAGAAAGAAAGAAAGAAAGAAAGAAAGAAAGAAAGAAAGACAGACAGACAGACAGACAGACAGACCATTCTATGGTCATAAGAGAGGAAACACATCCAAAGGAATTACAGGAGCATCTTGGACAGCAGCCAGAAAGAAGAGGAAAAGAAAATAAAGAGAGAGAGAATCGCCCATTAAAGGCCCAGCAGGAATAAAAGACTTCCATCTGATGGGAGGGAGGGCCGGGAGAGGCTTCGCACCCGGAACCCCCTCCCCTCTGGACCAGGGCTCTCCAACCTCGGCAGCCTTAAGCCTGGCGGACTTCAACTCCCAGAATCCCCCAGTTGGCTTTGCTCTGGACGTTGAAGTCCGCCAGGCTTAAAGCTGCCGAGTTTGGAGACCCTGCTCTGGACCCTCCACAGCGGCTCCCCCAAATGGCAGCGGCACTCAGGTTTCATCAACCCACAACAATGTGTTTAGCGACCATTCAAAGTACCACGGCACTGAAAAATATGACTTAGGACCATTTCTCACCGTCTCCATCTTTGCAGCATCCAATAAACTGGGGCAGAGTCCGATGGGAAAGCCGGCTCCCGAAAAGAGAAGGGACCAGGACGGGGGTCACGCAGGGTCCCCGCTGGGCTTCAAAGCAGGCCGAGAGGGCTCCCTTGCCCCATGCCTGGCCTTTGTGGTGAGCCTTGTGCCCGTTCTCCTGTTTAAATGACCCCTTCGAGTCCTGCCGTGGGACCTCACCTTGGTCAGCCTCCAGAGCTGCCTTTCTCCTGGCCTTACCTGAAGGCTCCTGCCCATTTCTTCAGCAGCGTCTCCCTGTACTGGTCCTGGATCTCCAAGAGCAGGTCGAAGAGCTGGCTGACAGGGAAGCCGTCGGCCTGGAGGGAGACAGGGGGAGCTTCAGGGCAGGAAGGCAGAGCCCAAGCCGAGGGGGCTCTGAGCAGCACTCCCAGCCTCTGCAAAGGTCCCTCTGGGGCTTCTGACGGGACCGAAATCCAGAAGAAGCTGGACGGGACGTTCTTGGCTTACGGTCATAACTGAATCCGGAGCTACGGTGCTGTGTCACGGCCGTCATTAAGTGGCCCATCACATGACCATGCCTGGTTTCATGACTTTTGCAGCAGTCATTAAGTAGACTCCAGTTTCTGGCCAGAAGGTCATAAATCGAGGCCCCTGATTGACAAGGGCCCAAATGGGGTCAGGTGACCCCAGGCAGGGAGGGGAGGGGAGGGGGCCAAGGCCGCCATCAGTGCCTTTTGGGGGCTGCTGTGGTCGAATGAGCGGCCGTAAGTTGAGGACCAGGAGGACCTGTAGGAGTCGCACTGAGGAAACTTTCCACCCAGCCCCCCCTTCTTCCAGATTCAGAGGGGGGGAAGGCGGGGGAGTCAGGCACTGGGGCTCTGGGCCCCCATGGGGAAGGGCTGCCTGGGTCCCAGGCCATGCCTGGAGGGGCTCTGGGGAGGCTCCTTACCTGGAGAGTGTCAGCAAAAAGCACGATGAGGTTTTTCAGGCCCAAGACAAGGTCTGGCTCGGAGCAATAGGACTGGAAGAGGAAGAAGAAGAGGAGGGGAAGGGATGACTGCCTGCCTTTCTCTGGGCTTTGGGGGGCTCAGAGGAAGACCGTCTGGGACCCTCGCCTATTTCCAACTTCCAATTCCACAGGGTGATTTGTGCTAAAAAAAGAAAATCGCTTAAACCAAACCAAATCACCTAAAAATTAACTTCGCTCAAATCAGCTTGGTTTGAATGGTGGAAGGAACCATTGGGGGCTCCTTGGGGCTCTCTCAGCTGGGTGGTTTGCTTACAGACATTTCATTACCAACCTAGGTAACATGATCAGTGCCAGAAAGGAATGGGAGTGGGGGGGGGTGGAGAGGAGGAAGACCGTGGGGGAACCTTGGGGCTCTCTGATCTTGTGGATTTCCTTGCAGGCATTTCACGACCCAACAAAGTAACATCATCAGTACTAAAGCAGCATTGCTTTCCGTATCAAAATAAGGATCAGGTCCATTTAAAAAAAAAGTTATGTAAAAAAAGACGGAACTTCAAGAGCTGCAAAGCAGCAGAGCTGAGCCAAAAGAGCAGGGACCCCAGGCCCCCTCCCAGAACAGGGGCCCCCTCCTTCGCCTGCCTGCCAAGGGCCAAGCGACCGCTACTCACCGAATGCGTCCGGAGGGCCGCGATGGTCTTGGAGAGGGCCATGTCCCAGAGCTCATCGACGTAGGCTCTGTCCACCAGGCCCTGGGCTGTGTGCAGGACGTGGTCCTCGATGACAAAAAAGCTAGCAAGAGGAAAGGAGAGCCATCACAGCTCGCTGGAGGCTCCCTTCAGCATCACCTGTCAGAACTGAGCTGGGAGGGACCCGGGAGGTCTTCTAGTCCAACCCCCTACTCAAGCAGGAGACATAGGCCATTCCAGACAGGTGGCTGTCCACTCTGACCTGAAGGCCCAATTGGAGCTGATGTGGTCAGCCCATCTCTGGCCTCACTGGACCTGGGCAAAGGGCTTTTCCAACGTTAAAGCCCCGTGGTCTTCAACTCCTAGAATTCCCCAGCCGGCCAGGAGATTCAGATCCAGAGTTTTTAATCCCAGCTTCCTCACCAGGTTGTCATTGGGGGGAGGGGGGGGGGAGGAAGGGCGGACTGAGAGGAGGCCAAGAAGGCTACAACGGTCGTAAGTGTGAAAAACGGCCATCTGTCACTTTTTGTCAGTGTCGTTGTTCCTGAAAAGAGTATTAAGCGAATGGCTATAAGTCGAGGACCACCCGTGCCACACAAGGGACAGAAGAATACCTACCCTACAATCTGGTTAAAATACTTCTGGTAGCCAGAGAGGGTTTCGTGCTAGAAAGAGGGGGGGAAGGCAAGAAGATTAATACACCTTGGGGGGGAGGGGGAACCCAAGAGATCCAGCCCATGGGAGAACCCCCCCTTGTCCCCCAAACTCTTGGGGCCTTACCATGTTGGAGGGGGGCTGCAGAACCAGCCGGGCCTGCTTCCTCCTCTGCTTCCGGTAGTAGCTCTC